>NW_022111301.1:2340265-2382212 GCF_000313985.2 Echinops telfairi | reverse complement strand
AAGGACATTGGGCCTCCACTCAAGTACTCCCTCAATGCAAGAATACTTTCTTCTATTAAATTGGCATTCTATGATGCTCACCTTCCTGACACAACTGCTGAAGACGAAGCAGGTGAATAAGCAAATGGGGTGAAGAAAGTTGATGGTGCCCGGCTATCAAAATATATAGCATCTGGCATCTTAATGACTTTAAGTTAAACACACGGCCATTGACCAGGGAAGCACAAAGCCCACATGGAAGAAGCACACTAGCCTGTGTGATCATGAGGTTTTGATGGGAATATGGATCAGGAATTCAAAAACAGCAATAAAATTAACGTGAAGTAGCATAAACAAAGTTGAGACCCAAAATCCATCTCTAATATAATTGGACAGTGCCTCTCATAAGGGCCAAACAGAAGGGATGATATATATTCAGGGTGCAGTATAGCAACAATTGGGTTTAGGATCTTGTTATTCTAGGACTATATTGATTATCTTGATTTCTCCCACTACACGCCTGTCAGTTTCTCATAATGTGGTAGCTTCTGTGTTGCTGTGAGACTGAAAATTATCACTGGTGTTTCATATGCCAGCAGATTCATCCAAACAGAATATATTTAAGCAAAGTTTCCAGACTAAGAACAAACTATGAGGAAGAATGTTTAAGTTCTTAAACTCTCTGTATTACCAATAGAGATGATTCTAAATTTTCTTTTAATCAGTAAATGTGGTAAATGCTATTTATATATTTGGTACTGTTAAGTCATCCACAAATTTTACAGATACATTTAATCAGTTTTATGTGGTATTGAATTTAATGTTAACTGCGTATAGCTATCTATGGATATAGATTTTGTTTTTCTTTGCAATGTCCTGTATTATCCTTTAATGATTTGTACTGGTATTAAGTTTATAGATTAGCAGTATGAGTTTCCAGAAAAGTCCTCATTCTCTATTATATATTTTTCTATAATATTTAAATAATCTAAGATAGTTTTCCTTATTATCAGAAAAAACTATTTCCAGATCAAATTCATGAGAGTATACACTATATAGAGATTTCAGATTTTAATTGACATTTTCAGAGCAGGTGGCTCTCTGAAATTACTAGTTGCCTCTCTAGTAACCATTTTCTCCAAATCTCTTAGATATAAAAACACTGTGTCATTTTTCAGTCAGTTGTCAAAGCTCCCGGTGTGGTTAGGATATGATACAATGTAACTAGAAGAAGTCAAAATCAATTCGAGTTTCCAGGGAATTGAATAAACTGGATGTGTTTACTTGCTCCGCCCTTCTTTTCTACTGGAACTCAAATGTTGAGAATGGAGGTCCAGTATGTGTTTGAGGTCCCTAAGTCATGTTCGAGAATTATACCAACTCATTAGTGATAGGATTGCAGGAAAATAAAAGGAATACAAGTTCTGGCTTTCTGAAAATCTGCTGTGACTGCCCTAAACATTATAATCCTCCTCGATTTTATGTGAGTATTTTTAAAGCTAGGAACAAAGGATCTCCTTAACTGTAATTGTGGGTGGTATCAGATTCTGGAAGCCAATTTATTTTTCTATCTGATATTATGTAGTTCTCTTATGACAGGTTGTATCTTACCAATGAAATAAATAATTTCTTCTACTGAAATTGAATAGAATGTAAGGGAAAGTGAGGATTCAGAAAGACAGTAGAGATGTCAAAACAATTTTGGGATAACTTTTTAGGATAAATGGACTATAAAAGCAAATTTGATATAACTCATAACACAAAGGACCATCTGAGTGAAGTCATGGGTAAAATAGAAGCACGTTAGCAAGTCTGTATGTTGTTAAACTGTCATCACTACCTGTGATAGCTAGTTTTCTTGTGCCTACCTGGCCAACAGGAACATGTGGGATTAATCAGGTCACAGTTTGATCAGAGGTTGTAGAGATAAATGGCTCTGCAAGGCCCACCCCATCTCTCTTGCTCTGTGGTGATCAGAGTATGCTGGAACATGGGTGCTGCTGCTGCAGTTAGTTCTCTCCCTCAGCCTGTGAGCTACACTACATGTGGGCCAGACCAACCTGTGGACCATGTCATTAGAGCTTGAAGTTTCTTCAAGATCTGATTTGCCATGCTGCTGGTACGTACATCTCTTGAGCTTGAGGCTGGTAGATTCTGTCAGCTTGCATTGCTGATCCGATATCTCATCTGGCTCTGCTTAGCTATATGCTCCCGAGCTACTGACGGTCGGTTGCCAACCCTGCTACTTGCTGCCTGTGGGCACACTTTGCTTGCCTTGTCCCCAGGAGGACTCTGTTGTCTGCTTCGTTCACCTTGGACCCAGCAGCCCTCATGAGTTGTAGGACTTCCAGTATATTAACTGTTCCACGAAAGTGAGTTGAACTTTACCCTCTGTACTGCTCTGTGGACTAATTAGCTATAATAGTCTTTCTTGCTGTATAAACCTATCTATGTATCTATCATCTATTTATCTATCTATCTATATATTCATAAGTGTCCTGGTTTCTTTTCTCCAGAGAGCCCTGACTAATACATTGCCTGTAGTATACAGGCACTGAACTTTTGTGGCTTGGGCAGGCAGAACTGGGCAAGCATATGATTCATATACCAAATAGTTTAGATTATGTAATTATCATATTTAATATGCTAAGAGGTTCTAGCTGGTAGAATATTCACTAAGCTTGTCATTGAGAAACATCTACTATGCTGTTTTGTTGCATCATGTTATGGATCACCTCGTCCAAGGTCAGCTGACTGTAGTTGGAGTATTAATGTAACATGCCAGTGACATTTATTTTCTCAGTGATGCCCTCATCTTAAAGTGTAGATGTGGAGTGTTCTCACAGAGTACTCATTTCCAATTCACTTATTAATGTATTTTATGCTCTATAAAATGCAAAAAAAGGAATTATATTTATGATATGAAGCAATGATTTATGCTGCTGTTGCAAGAGCGATGATCTAGTTTATAGTGAATTTGGTTTGGGCGCGTTAAAATAATATCTTCAGTGAAAACAACCATTTGGCTACTTGACCCTTCATCTTTTGGCTTCTTGGATTGTGAAATTTTTATTTCTTATAATCAAAATTGTATCTACCCTAATTAATACAATATATCATCTTAAAATTGAACCTGGATATTTTAGTTCTTCTAAAAGAAGAAAGACATAGATTCAAATACTTTCCTTCATTCAGAATAAATCAGGAAGGACAAGCAGTATGTTCCTCAGAAGGATGGATGGCAATACTTTGTGGCATGTACTTTGGACATACGATCAGGAGAGATCATTCCCTGAAAGAGGATATCATGTTTGGTAGAGAGTGAGTAACAAAGAGGTAGAACCTTAATGAGATGAATTCACAGTGTCTGCAACAAATAGCTCAGACATAACAATTTTGACGATGGTGCTAGCATAGGCAGTATTTCCTTCTGCTATGTTGGACCGGGCTTTGACTAGAGCAGGGCTGATCAACACGTTGATCGCAATCTACTAGTCAATCACAAATGTTGTGTGGGTAGATCGCTTGGCATTTAAAAAAATAGACGTAAGCTTACCATCAATCCCGTCACTTAACTGATATACAGCGAAGCCAATCAGATGTAATCTTAAGAGTCAAACACATGTGCAAAAAACTGCGCTAAGTGCAGCAAAACTGACAAGCTAAGTTATCTCCAATTTTTAGACCTTTTTTTTTTCCTCTTAAACGTAAGAAAGGGTAATAAAATGAGTGGGGGAGTTGGACCAAGTAAGAAGACAAAAACGTATCACTTTCACACGGAATGGGAGATTTTGACACTACAAGCCGACATTCAGCTGAAGTCCAGAGCGCATGAACATTTCTGGAACGTAGTCACAGAGGGAAAGTACCCAAACATGAGAAAATGTGCTGCCTCCTTGCCTGCATTATTCGGCTCTACTTCTTTATATGAATCAGCCTTAATAATTGTATATTAAGAAAACATCCCAGCCAAGTCCTAACCACGTCCATAAATCTGAGATTAGTACATATGTCCCATACCAGTCAGTAAATTCCCCCTTAGACTCACACAACACATGCAATGGTGCAAAACACAGGAAAATCACCGGCCAGTGAGTAAAAATTCTTGTGGATCCAGTGGTGGTGGAAGCATCTCACTGCTGGAGTGGGTCTCCATATGACTCCTTCCACTCCAGGGTTCTGGCTTCATCAGTGTAGCTCCATGTGGTTTATCAGCAGGAAGACAAAGCAGAGAGAGAGAGAATAGCTATTTATCTCCTTAGTATTTCCAAGTGAGGTCATCAAGCTGTGACTTGATGAAGGTTAAACGCCACCACTTCACTCTTAATAGTCTCAAATTGACACCAGATTATGTAATTAGCACACATAGGATGTTCCCCCAAAGAAGTACTACATAAGGGCAAAGAAAACCAGCAATGAAAAAAAAAAACTTTAAACATTTTTATTTAATCATTTTATTGGGGGCTCTTGCAGCTCTTATATCAAGCCATACATCCATTGTATCAAGCACATTTGTACATATGTTGCCATCCTTTCCAAAACATTTTCTTTCTACTTGAGCCTTTGGTATCAGCTCCTCATATCCCGCCGCCCCTCTCCCTGTCCATCCTTCTTCCCTCATGAATCCTTGATAATTTCCAGCTTATTATTATTTTCAAATTTTACACCAACACCTGTGCCCCTTTACCCACATTTCTGTTGTTTTTCCCCCTTGGAGGTGTGGGCTGTTATATAGCTATCATTATAATCGGTTCCCCCTTTCTCCCCTAGCTTCCCCCTACCCTCCTGTTACCTCTATTCTCGTTATTGGTCCTGAGGGGTTTATCTGTCCTAGATACCCTGTGTTGATGAGAGCTCTTATCTGTACCAGTGTACATGTTCTGGTTTAGCCGGATTTGTAAGGTGGAACTGGGGTCATGGTAGTGGAGGTGGGTGTGGGAAGCATTAAAGAACAAGAGGAATGTTGTATGTTTTGTCAGTGATTTTCTTCACCCTGGCTGGCTCATCCCTTCCCTTCGCCCCTCTGTTAGGGGATGTCCAATTGTCTACAAATAAGCTTTGGGTCTCCACTCCACCTCCAACCCCCTCATTCACATTGATATGATAGTTTGTTCTGGGTCTTCTGATGCCTGATACCTGAGCCGATCGACACCACATGATCACACAGGTTGGTGTGCTTCTTCCATGTGGGCTTTGTTTTTTTCTCAACTGGATGGCCATGTTTATCTTGAAGCCTTTAAGATCTCAAACACTGTATCTTGTAATAGTTAGGCACCATCAGCTTTCTTCACATTAGTTTATGCACCCATTTTTGTCTTTAGCATCGTGTCAGGTAGGTGGGCATCACAGAATGCCTGGTTATTAGAACAAAGTGTTCTTGCATTGAGGGAGTACTTGAGTAGAGGCCCAATTGCTGTCCGCTACCTTAATATTTAACATAGTCATTTTTTAAATAGTGAAAAATACATGTTGCAAAATAAATTTTATAGATGACTTTATTTTGTAGAAAAAGAATTTTTAAAATTTCTGTAATAAAACAATGAAATGATTCATAAGAATAATAACATTGATTAAGAGTGGAGGACTCCAAGGATAAGAGGATAAAATAGGAAACAAGGAGTAGTAAAGATTTCAGTAGCTTTGTGTATAAATTGGTATTGTACTACATTTGAAGCATCATTAAAATAAAAATTATTTTAAAGGTCAATGAAATGTGCCTCCACCAGAGCTGATTCCTTCCTGGAAAAACTTTGGTTTATCTTTGCTGATCTAAACATACTGAAATATAGACTTAGTACTTGTTAAGAATTATTATTTGATTTCAATGTCAATTACTGATAATAGGACCCCTCTGTATCTTCTAATTTCCACAGAAAGGAGTCGTTTTCACGTTATTTTTCAAAATGTTCCTTTAAGAATACAGTTCTGAAATTATGTCATTTTGATTCTGTAAATTTTAAAATTATTCATTATATGTTACCACATTAAATGTGCTTCACAATCTAAAAATGACAATAATAATATTCTGCACCAACCCTGCAATGTAGACTAAGAATAATATTTCTTTATTATAAGGGCAAAGATCGCTCCCTAGCATGAAATAAAAAATTTCCTTAGGGCCATGATTTTATTATAGATTGCTTTAAAATGTCACTTTATATTGTTTTAGTAAGTGGTGCATTGACATTAATATTAAGCCCATAAAATTACAATTGCTTTAAGACATTATTAGATTATTTTCAAAGGCATAATTTGTATGCCTGAGGTCATTAAGAAAAATATTTACATTTATCTAAAAGTACTTGGGAATATATTTTAAGCAATTTTCATATTTTCCAAATCATTATCGGGATTCCTTCAATGCCAATGGAACCATTATACCAAAGAGAAAAACATGTTGTGCTTATTGTTGTTGTTAGGAGGCACCTGGTCGGCGCTGACCTATAGCAACCCTCTGCACACAGAACAAAACATTGCATGATTCTGTGCCATCCTCACAATTGTTTACATGCCTGAGCCCATTGTTGCAGCCACTTGTGGAAGACCTTCCCCTCATTAGCTGCCCATCCATTGTACCAAGCACAATATCCTTTCCCAGGGACTGATGCTCCTAAACATATGTCCAAGATATATAAGATAAAGTCTTACCAGCCTTGCCTTGAAGGAGTACCTTGAGCTTACTTATTCCAACACAAATTGATCTGACCTTTTTGCAGTCCATGGTACTTTCAATATTCTTCTCCAGCACCACAATTAGGTATATCAATTCTTCTTCCATTTTCCTTATCCAATGTCCAATTTTCAAATGTATATGAGGCAATAGAGAATACCATGGCTTGGGTATGGTGCACCTTAGTTTTCAAGGGAACATTTTTGCTGCTCAATATTCTAAAGAGACTTTGTGCAGAAGATATACCTAATACATATTTTGATCTCTTGACTGCTACTTCTATGATCAAGTTCTTCGAGTCCTCTACACTTTCAGCGAGCAAGATCGTATCATCTGCATATCACAGGTTGTTAATAAGCCTTCTTCTAATTTTGATACCACATTCTTATTTAAATAATCCAACTTCTTTTCTGATGTTTTCTTCCGTATACAGATTGAACAAGTATGGTGAGAGGACACAACCCTGACACACACCTTTCCTGATTTTAAAACATGCAATAATCTCTTCTTCTGTTTGCTCAACTGCCTTTTAACACATGTTCTTTTAACACAAGTTCTTCATGAGCACTAGGAAGCATTCTGGAATTCCTATTGTGTTACTCCAGATTGACTAGAGGAACAAATCCAGAGATACTCATGTATGTGTTAGAGAACTTTAAATCAAGAAGTAATTATGCCTCAATGAAACATCCCAGCCCAGTCCTGAATGAGTCCATAAGTTTGATATTAGCCCATAAGTCTGATATTAGCCCATGAATTTCTCTTCAGACTCACTCAGCACATGCAATGAAGCCACCCAAGTGCAGGAAGATCACAGGCTGGTAGATGCAATGTCCTGTGAGTCCAAAGCGGTGGAAACATCTCCAGGACTCTGGCTGCCATCAGTGTGACTCAATGTATCTAGTCAACAGCAATGTGAAGCAGAGAGAGCGTGTGTCCCACCTTCAGGAAGGAAGAGTGAACGTCCGGGCCTTGGAAAGCCTTTCAGCTCATTGACCTCCAATCAAGCTGAGAACTGACTAAATTCTGCCCACATGTTCATACTGGCCTAATTGGCACAATAAACCTAACTATCCCACCTGTTATTCTCAAGATTATTCATAGTTCATTATGATCCACACAGTTGAGTGTCCATGCATAGTCAATGAAACACAAGCAAACATCTTTCTGGTTTTCTCTACTTTGAGCCAAGAGCCATCTGACATCAGCAATTATATCTCTGGGTACACATTCTCTTCTGTATCTGGCATGAATCTGGTTCTCTGTAAACAGACTACTGCAATCCTTGTTTATTATCTTAAGCAAAATGTTATTGGCGTGTGATATTAGTGATATCGTTTTATAATTTTAGCATTCTGTTGGGTTGGTCAGCTTACTTTGGAATAGGCACACATATTGATGTCTACCAGTTAGTTGGTTATGTCTAAGCAATCATTGCATAGACTAGTTAGTGCGTCCAAGGTTTCTTCAGCTTGCTGAAACATTTCTATTGGTATTGATCATCTGGAGGTCTTGTTTTTGACTATTGCTTTCATTTCAGTTGAACTTCCTTCAGCCACATTGGTTCTTACGCAGATACTACCTTCTGAAATGGTAGAATGGTGACTAGTTATTTTTGGTGCAATGACTCTGTATATTCTTTACATCTTGTTTTTTCTTGTATCATTCAATATATTTCCCATAAGATTTTTCAAGATTGCAACTCAAGACTGGAAGTTTTTCTTGAGTCTTTTCCATTTCAGATATGCTGAGTGTGCTCTTCCCTTTTGGGGTTCTAATTCTAGTTTTTTTTCACATTTCATTATACTGTTTGACTTAGTCTTCTCTAGCTACCCGATGAAATTTTCTATTGTTATTTGGCTTAATCCTTTCTTCCATTTGCTTTAGCTACTCTACAATTAAGAGCACGTTTCAGAGTCTCTTCTAACACCCATTTTGAATTTTCCGTTTTTCCTGTCCTTTTAATGACCTTTCGATTTTGATGTCCTCCCACAGCTTATCAGGTCTCCCGTCATTAGTATTCAATGTGTCAAATCTGTTCCTGAGATGTTCTTGAAATTCAGGTGGGATAAACTCAAGTTTATATTTTGGCTCTTGTGGATTGTTTCAATTTTCTTCATCTTGAACTTACACCTTAGCAATTAATGATCTGTTCCACAGTCAGCCCTTCATATGGTTTTAACTGCTGATATTAAGCTTCCCCATGGTATCTTCCCACATATGTAGTCAAATTTGATTTCTGTGTGTCTTCCACCTGGAGAAGCCCATATGTGTAATTGCCTTTTGTGTTTGTAAAAAAGGGATTTTTGCTATGAACAAGTCTTATGGTGTGCCAAGTCTGTCACGTGATCTCCAACTTTATTTGCTGCACAAAATCTACATTGTCCAATTACAATTTCTTCTTCTGTTTGCCAAATTTTCCTTTCTGATTGTGAATAATTATAAATATGTCTTGATTGCATATTTGATCAATTTCTGACTTAAAATTTTGATAGAATTCTTCATTGTTTTATCACTAGTTTTAGCAGCTGGTGCCTAAATTTAAATAACAGCTGTATTGGCTAGGTTTCCTTGACAGCAGATACATATAATCCTATCAGAGATAGGCTTGAACTTCATGATGGATTAGCAAGATCCTTTCGGACAATTAATGCCACCCATCCCTATTGATTGTGTTAGTCCTCTGATTGGGTTATGCCTGCATAGTAAGTCATATGATTTTTCAGATTGAAAACAGCCGATATCAGTCCGTTTCAGCTCACCAATGCCTAGGATATCAATTTTATATATTCCATTTAATTTTTGATTATTGCCAATGTTCCTAAATTCATACTTCACAAATTCCAATTCTGATCACTAGCACTTGTTTCTCCTCACCTTGAATGGTGCCCTAACAGCAAACGAAGAGCCAAAAGAACCCACTCCTACAGGTTTTATCCAGCCCCCATCACCATCGTAGGTTCCGCTCCGAGTAACCAGCTTTTCTTTAGTAGCATTTTGAGTGCTCTCAGACCTGAGGGGACACTCATCTGGCACAATCTCTGGCAATGATCTGCTTCCTTTGTTTAGGCTCTCACTATTTGACAACGCTTCAAAGCTATGCATACATTTTCCAGCGGCATTTTCCTCCAAAGTGGGAGTACATATGTATATTAAACAAAAGTTGGTTGAAATGATACTAACTAGCAAATTGAAATGCCACAGTTAGCAACCATTTTGCACAAGGAAATTAAATCCAACCACGAGAATATATGGCTACACAATCCATAAACCAATGGTGTCTTTAGCAAGCATGCATACATAATTGAATTATATATGAATATATATAATTCAATGAATATATATAATTCATGAATATATAATTGAATCAAGCATGCATGAATTGCATTCGGTGAATTTCTCTACTCTTTCCTTCTTAGAGTGATTAGTTTACAAGCTCTCTCAGGTAGTTTTCTACACTGTGAGTCTTGAAATACTATCAATAGATTAAACTACTCTTTACTACTGAAATAGTTACAGTAGAAAAAGAAATGGACTCAACCATATTGATTGTATTTATTTGACACCTAATATGTGACGTAGGACTTATGGTGGAACAATGCTAATGAGATAAGTTGGAAGTTCCATTTCACAATCAATATGCTTCCTTAATGATTCAGAAAACCAGAAAGCACATTCACCTTGAGTGCATAGCTTACGCTACAGCACCACCAGGATTCCTTTCACCAAGAAGACAACCTTGGAAATCTTTGGGTCAGTTCTACAGTGTCCTCATCCCACAATGTCAATGTGAGTATTGCAAAGCACACAACAGTAGCAATCAGTGGTATTATGCCATCTATGTAAACCCCAAACCTACAAAAACCTACATGAACCCCAAACCATTGGCATGACGTGATTGCTTCCCACAGATATCTTATAAAGGGTTTCAGAGATTTTATAAATATTTAAGGGAGCCAATGACCTCATCTCTCCCACGGAAAACCTGGTGAGTTTGAATTGCATACTTTGTGGTTAACATCCCAATGGTTACCTGACATGGCATCAGGCTTTACCCATATCAAAACCAAAATTCTTGACCCATTACATCCACATACTATTTGCCTTGGGTCAGATATGTTAGTCAAACTCATTAACCCTCAGTTGGTATTATTGAAGTTGAGAGAGTTTATTAGCTATATGTTGCAGAATACAGAAGTAAATGTGGGTCATGTCTTCTTTCCTATTCCATACCTAATTCAGAAGGAAAGGTAATAAGCAATCAAAAAATAATTTGATATTATTTTATAGCAATATATCTTCTTTAATATTTTTCCTCCTACAAATACCCCCATTGTAACAAGAAAAAATCATATAAGCACAGGGACATCAAGAAATGTACATATTAAAATTTGATTAAGATATTTGTCTTGCCCTTTGATATTAGCACACTCACTAACGAACATGTCTTTGTGATTCAAATTCACAAATTACTAAATATTACTTATTCCTAGAAAGGATCACATCAACACATTATATTAAATACTGGAAGAATTCTAAAACAATATTTGGAACAACTATAAAAAATTAAAGAAAGAAAGCATGTGCATGTTATTATGTAAATTAATGATTATTTAAAGTCACTTAATGCTACTACGTCTTAAGGTGCAGGGGCCACAACTTTATGCTGTGCTTCTCTTTAACCATTTCAAATTCAATTTTGTGCTATTGCATCTTCTAATCTTTGCTATTTGTCTGTATAGCAGTTCTGAATCAAAATTGTTTTATATTTAGATTCCTATCTATCCTCTTGGGAAGATGGATAAAATGATAGCCTGGTAGAGAAGGAATATACGCTATTTAAAAGTAAAATTAAGAGAATTGACAATATATTTCTAGGAAATATGATACTTTATTTTCCTTGGAAGGCTAAAGGCAGCTCAGATTTTATTAGTTAATTTTATTGAGAAGATAATCTAGAGTTTATAAAGAATCAGGTTAATGAATATCTAACACAATATAAAGCATATGCATTTTAATTCAAGCTTACTATCACATAATAACAGGTTGATATAAAGAAATCGGCAAAGTCATTTCACTAAAACATGTCCTCTGAAACCTCATTAGAAAAGTCCTCTTTGATGTGTATCTTTCCAAAAGATTATTAAAGAAAATTATATAATTGTCAGTCATTCAAATGCATTTTATGTAAAATCAATAGAGAGCAGGAAATTAATCTCCCATATAATTGTAATGTATAATAATTACTTTTCTTGATTATATTTTTCTTCTTCTACCTAAATCTGTCAGTTTGCTGCACTGTGGTGGCCTTTGTTTTGCTGGAATGATGGAAGTTATGTCATCAATGTTTTAAATACCAACCAGGCTATTCAACGTGAACAGGTTTAAGCAGATCTTCCAAACCGTGACTGATAAGTTTATTTTGGCAACTAGACCTCCATAGGAACATGTGGGCAGAGTTGAATCAGGTCCCAGCTTGATTGGAAGGCAATGGGATAAATGGTTTTCCAATGCTCTACCCCTCCTCCCTTTCTCCCTGGTGCTCAGACCAGTGCTCTGGTGTCTGAGCTAATCCTTTGCCTCAACCAAGTGTTGCGCTACTCTGGGCCACCCCAAGCCTTGGATTGTGTTGCCTTGCCATGCATTGCTGGGGTAGAAACCTGCTTCGCCAGGCTGCTGGTGTGTACATCACTTGAGCTTAAGGCTGATGGGTTGAATTGCTGTGCATATATCTCCAGACACCATCAGGGCCTACTGCCTAAGCTCCCATGCTACTGTCTGTTTCTGCCTCACACTGCTGCCTGTTGCCTGTGGGCTGACTTTGCCTGTCTTGCCTGAGGGCAGACTCCACTGAAGGACTGACTTGTAGTATATTAATTCTTCAACAAAAGTGAGTTGAAACTGAGCCATATGTACTGCTGCATGGACTAATGAGATATTACCTTCCATCTTGCTGTATAAATCCATCTACCGTATATACTTATGCATAAGCCAAGTTTTTTAGCACATTTTTAATGCAGTTTTTGTGGTAAAATTAGGTGCCTTGGCTGATATTTGAGCCGGCTTTTACTTGAGTATATATGCTATATCGATCTATCTATCTATCTATCTATCTATCTATCTATCTATCTATCTATCTATCTATCTACCTATCTATCTATCTATCTATCTATCATCTATCTATCTAAAACCGCATGTTTGGTTTCTCTGCAGAACCCTGCCTAACACACAATCTAATAAGAGTGTGAAAAAGGAATTTCTATTCACTTCTGAGTGATTAACCAAGGAAAACCTATGAAGAGCAGTAGAACATTCCCAGAACATGTCCTGGAAACTTTGTGAGTAGGAGAACATCATTGTCAGATATAGTGCTGGAAGAGAGTCTCTCAAATTGACACCATAAACAAAACACGCAATATACTACAGAAGCACTGACTTTTTAAAGTAGAGTTGAACATAATTCAGTGGATTAAATTCATTTACTGATAGGGCATGACTCAAAATGAGAAGAAACCGCTTTAAGTGTCTTTTAATAATTAGAAGTTGGAATATGGAAAGTATAACGTTTAAAAAGTTGGAAGTCATTAAAAATGAAATGGAATAATGAACTAAAATGGATTAGTATTGGCTATTTTCAGTCACACAATCATGATTTATTATAATGGGCCTGACAAATTCAAGAGAAATAGCATCAGGTTAATCATGAAATATTGAATTTCATGATTTATTTGGAATTACAATGCTTTCTGTAACAGGATAATATCAATACACAAACAAGAAAATCCAATTAATACATTTTACAAATATGCAAAAATACTAAAGATAGTAATGAAAACATTGAAGGATTATACCAACATTTTCAGTCATAGCATTGATCAATCAGGATGCATTCATAATTATTGGTGTCTGGAATTTCAAAGTTGGAAACAAAGTTGAAGATCAGTAATCAGAAAATATAGTCTAGGCAATAGAAATAATACTGAAACAGTCATAACACAATTTTGCAATATCAGTAACTTCTTCATTGCAAATACCGTATTTTACCCAAAATAGTAGCCACAATAGTACATAGGAACTTTTGAAGATGACGTCCAGGTAGAACCCCCAGCCAGAGCTCCTGCTGTTAAACCAGAGAATTAAGAGATAAGGAGGCCAATATAAAGAAGCTGGGTGCTAAAAATAGATTCAGTGTACTAGGGTTTGGTTGAGACATCCCCCTTTGATTTTCACCCATGAAGCCATTTGAAAATGTGCTGAAATGTTCTAAGTTCACTGCATCTGCCTGAAGACTACGCTAACCCCTCACTAGATCCAGCAGGACGGTGTCTGCTACCCCTTCCTGCACCCTAGACCCACAATGAGCAGTAATTTCTTCAGGCTGCTGTCTTAAAGTGGTCATAATCCCAGGCTCGCAGACAGGCTCTGAGAGCTGGCCACAAGACCTTACAACAGAGCTCCACTTGCTGCTATTGCCCTGTGCCTGCTGTCTAGGGCTTTTCAACTCCCCTCCTCACCCAGAAACAGAGTGACTATATCGGCCATCCCCTGTCCGCCTCTCCCCAAGTCCATGCCTGCTAGCATGGGTAAATATAGATAATTAGACAATAATTTGCATTAAATGAAGAGGCACTAGGATATTTACCCATGACAATGCAGCTCCCCAGAGCACAACGGGATAGAGCAGGAAATGACACAGGAGTGCAGCCAGGGGAGAATTCGGATCTAGTCAGCTGCAAATGCTTCTGCTAAGTTGGCACCCCTTCCCTGTGGGACAGAGTGACACAGTCCTGGTACCATGGCACCCCATAAGCCCATTATAAAAAGTAAACAAATAGTATTTTAAAGCACTTTCAATTCCAGGCTGTGGTCCTTTGCGTAACTTTGAATGTAAGCCTGCAGAACTCTGTCCATTAGCATAACATTATGTAACAAGGTTACCAGAATGTTAATCTCCAGAGCATAGTCTAGGATTTTAATGTAACAAAAATGGGAAAAGCCAGCATTTGCTGATAGCCACAGCCCAAGTCAAAAAACAGCTCTACCAATTTGGCGCTCCACAGAGTGTCTTTTTAAAAGGCCTGAAAATTGTGACCTGACAGTCCAAACCAGGACTGGGCCCTCACTGCAACCTCGCCCCAACTGGCCAATGGCACACCTATAGTCACCTAGCTCGGTCCAGACTCTGAGGGCCCCCATCACCAGTGGCCACTGACTTAGTCACTCACTGAGTCACCACATCACCCTGCTTACAGATCCACCACTATATAGGCCACAGGTAGTCCTTGAAAACACTCTTACCAGTTACACAGAGAAAGAGCTCAGGGCCCATTGGTCTCCCAGAAGCATTGCATCCAGTTCGTTCAAAATGACACACAAACATCAACATGCCTCAGTACCCTCAGCAAGAAAACAAGAAGAACAAAATGAAACAGTGGAGTAATTTGTAAACCTAACATCCCTCATAGAAGAATCAGACATGGATCTGTCACAAAAGGAAATCTTCAGAATACTGCTTGGACTAATATAGGCCATAAGGGAAGCAACACAGAATAAGGGTGCAATGACAAAGGAAATGAGTCCACTGTAGAGTGGATGGATTTCATGCATCAAAGGGAAATAAAAAGTCTAATGTATGAGGTAACAGAAGCACAACACAAAATCACTGATCTCCAACAAGACTAGAAGAGGCAGAGAATCATACCAACAATCTCGAGGATGATCATGCAGACATGATCAAACAGAAAATAAAGTCAAACACAATAATCAAAGAAGTGGAAGAAAACCTGAGATCAATGATAGATGCTATGAAAAGGAACAATATTCTAATAATTGGTCTACCGAAAGAAGACACAACAAAGAAGTCAACAGCTAAATTAGGGAAGGAATTCCTGAAAGCAAACATCCCCACCTTAATGAATGAGAATCAGACATTCATACAGGAAGCCAAGAGGACACCAATTAGACTAAACCCCATGAAGAACTCACCAAAGCACATATAGAATATCCAACTTCAAGGAAAAAGAGAATTTTAAGAGCAACAACAGAAAAAAATGTGGTTACATACAATGGCTTTCAGGTAAGAATATCAGCAGATAACATGAAGAGAGTGTAGAGTAGCATCTTCTGAAAGCTGAAAGATAAAAATGTCAGCCTGAGAATCCTCTACCCTGCCACACTATCTATTAAGATAGAATGTGAGGTAAGAGCCTTCTAGGACAATACACAGGGACTTCTCCAAATGGAACACACAGAAATCAGATTGGCTGCATCGGTACAAAGGGATGATGGAGAAGCTCAATATTGGGAGTCAAAATGAGTCCAGTGGCTATTTGCTCATATGTAAGCTCAGGTTGAAGTTAATGAAAATTAAAATATGTCCATGAGAACCAAAACACAACCTTAAGTATATCCCACTTGAATTTTAAGAATATCTCAAGATTAGATGTGATTCATTAAACAGTAAGAGTGATAACAGGTCTAAATAGTTCCAGGACCTCAACTTTCCAGAATCTTAAGACATTTCAAATAAGAATTTGGTATGGAACAAATAGATGTCCTGCCAGTGCTCATGATAACGTGTGGTTGAAACCCACCAGCCTGTTTTCATAAATGTTTAAAGCCTTGCAAATCATCTGAGGCAGCTGTCCCCTGCCAACGTGGTCACTATGAGCTAGCACTTGGAGCAGTGGCTTTGTTTCTTAGAGGGTTCATGTTATAGATGCTGTTATGTTACAAGTGGTGTTGTGTTACAGATAAGGTTGGAAAATCAAGAAAGTGCTTGCATTTTAGGTGAATGATAAAACAACTCGCAGAAAAATGAGACAGTATGAGGGCATGTCAATTTAGGTAGTTGATCAGGACTGTTCTTGTAAGGAGACAAGTTTTACAATATATAGATAATTTAAGGGAACACACTGCAACCAGGATTGGAGCATAATAAGAGTAAGCGCAAAGGTTCTAGAACATGTCATTGCTGTGTCCTTTATAAAGGAAAAGGACAGAAGTATAAATTAAAAATATAAGATCATAAAGAATTTCCTAGGCCTTCTTAAATATTTCATATTTTATTTTAAATGAGAGGTTATTAGACCATTTTGAGCCTAGTACTTACATGAATCTTAGATTGCCCAGCTCCTGAACCTGTACTAGGAAGGATAAGCCTCAAGCTTAGAATCTGACCCACACACTTGAAAACCACATGGACTTGGACAGAAATTACTTGTTTCTACAACTGTGTGAGAGATGCTCTTGATATGTGTTGATTTAATCTTCTTGATATAATTATATATATACACACACGAATATGCACTCTCCATACATGTACTGTAAAGAATGAAAGCATACATATGTGTGCATGTTTAGGTATAGGTATTGATGTCTGTGTATCCATGTTTTGCTCCTCTAGAACACCCCGTCCAACATTGTGTAACTACTTGTGGTGCATACCATCCAGGAAAGAAATTTAGGTGGTAGAGAATCAGTAGATTGAGGGAGTTATTTTGGGATTTGAGCCAACTGCCTGTGCCAGAGAATCATTATCACCTTTCCTCTAAAGGAACCTGGAAAACAGACTTTACGGAAGGCCTTGAGGGTTTTGGACTGAACAACTTTATGCATTTTAGAATTATTTATGAATTATGAATGGAACTTGAACAGGTTTGGGGTGAAAATCTGCAGTTGAGTTTTGTCATAATAATTTTGAAATGTCTGCTATGCATGCTAGTTTAGAGTTATCATTTTAAGTATTATAATTTTAATCTGCATAATTTCAAGTAGTTTAGAAATATAATTTTCTCAACCTGAAGTTTTTAGAAAGTTTTCTCATGTCTTCATTTTCCAAATAAGTAAAAAACATTTTGAATGGTATTTAACTTTTCAGGATCATACATTTAGACAGAAGATTTGATGTTTCTCAAATCTTTATTTAAAAATAAAGCAGAAAATAAATTCACAACATAATTTGTGCATAAAAAACTGATTTTACCAAAATCATATATTAACTAGTTACCTTAATTGCGGTAGATATCTGAGGTTAAAGCACCTTCAGTTAGGTTATGAAATAATGCTTTTGGGTGAATATGCAGGGCTGATTTTGTTTGCTGACATAGAGTGGATGACAAACAGAGATGAGAAATTCATTTTTTTATTATTCATAAAGTATTATAGTCGATGACTTTTTTCATTTGAGAAATATGTCTTTTGAATTTTCTGTGTATAAGAGAATCTATGAAAAAATTAAACATAAAATGTCTAATTAACTTTCTAAGTTGTACTTTGAAAAGGATAAATACCATTTTAAATTTATCTGAAAAAGAAACTTTGTCATTAATCCCAGAACAAGAAATAGGAACTACAGTATAAATGACATTGAAAAGAATTTCCTCTGTGTACTTACTCATGATTAATTCTAAAAATGAGTATAGGCATTTTAAAAGAATGTTATTCAAGGCAATAACTGGCTATTCTCTGCAGTAAGTCAATTGGGTTTTAGATATTTTAGCTGAAAAGAATACTGTTAGTCCAGAAAAATATAAATTGAATATACAATTTTACATAAAGATAATGGAATTTCAAGGTTCTTAAAAAGGATTTGTTAAAACAAAGCTTAAAAGAGGTAAAAGATATCCAGAGAGGTACAGTAAAATAATTTCCTATAAATTTCTTTATTAAAAAGTTAGGATATGAGGAGGAGTGCAGAGTGGGGATCCAGGGTCCATCTGGGGAAACTGGACATCCCCTTGCAGAAGGGCTGCGGGGAGGTGAGGAGCCAGTCAGAGTGCAGTGTAGTAAGACTGAAATATACAATTTTCCTCTATTTCTTAAATGCTTCCTCACCCCCACTATCATGATCCTAATTCTACCTTACATATCCGGCTGGAACGGCGGATGTACACTGGCACAGATAGGAACTGGAAATAGAGGGAATCCAGGACAGATGAGCCCCTCAGGATCAGTGGTGAGAGTGGCGATATCAGGAGGGTAGAGGGAAGGTGAGGGAGAAAGGGGGAACAGATGACAAGGTCTATATATAACCTCCTCCCTCGGGGACGGACAGTAGAGAAGTGGGTGACAGAGATGTCGGATGGTGTAAGATATGATAATATAATAATAGTTTATAAACTATCAAGGGTTCAGGGGGAGGGGGGAGTGAGAAGGGAGGGGAAAAAATGAAGAGCTGAAACCAAGGGCTCAAGTAGAAAGCAGGTGTTGTGAGAATGATGATGGCAACATATGTACAAATGTGCTGGACACAGATGATGTATGTACCGATTGTGAAAAGAATTGTATGAGCCCCTAATAAAATTATTTTTTTTAAAGTTAGGATAAAATTATGGCTATAATTAACTGGGTGCTTGGGAGAAATATGTTTAAATTGATATCATACTTAAATATAGTGATTGAAATAAGAAGACAAAGATCCTTCTTTGTCCTCTTTCCCCTGAGAGGGTTATTTGGGTGCAAATACATTGTCTGAACCTTGGGTGAGCTGTTTGCAAGTGCCAGGAACTTGGCTCAAACACTGAGTGATGAGGATTTTCGTTGTTCCAAGCAGGAATCTACCTTAGATCTGAATGTGCTTTTAGTGTTAATATTTGTTAATAATCTACCAGGAGAACAGCTAAGCCTAAAGGCTTTGTGCCCTAGAACAGCCCCCACATTTCAACTTTTGTAAATTTGCTCCTTTAGTGAGCTAATAAAACCAGCAAGTAGAGAAGTTCACAAGAGTCTTCTCTGGTTTGAATCCCTCTCCCTTCTCTCATGACTCATTTTTGTGTCTTGAGTAGTTATTTCATGTGTCTCAGGTAGTTCCCAGCCAGCTGGTGTGCTACATGATTTTGTGTGTGTAATTGTGTGTGTATACACATACATATAATCTTTAAAAATCATTATTTGGGTTCCTAATGAAAAAGACTAAGCTCCTAACATCCAGTTCAAGGAAATTAATAAGTCAGGGTATTTAAGGTGTTTTTGGAACCTTCACAAAACCTACCTTTTCATATATTTTCCTTATTTCCATTTTCATGTTAGTTCAAGTTACAGAGAAATAATGAATGACTTACTGATAAAAAATTATGTAGAAAAGTACCTACAGTTTTAAGCATAACAGAATTTAAATTTTATAATATTAAATAAAAAATTGCTTAATTATAAATTTCTGTTTCTCCTTTTCAAAATTTGTCACAAAGCAATAATCCAAAGAATGTTAATATTCTCCCAAAGAATATTTCATTCACTTAAAATCTAGATATGAAAAATTACATTATATGCAGTCAATAAACTTGCATTTAAACTTTCTAGATCGACAATTTCTTTTTTAAAAATTGGCATCATGAAATCTCAGGATGTCAGACATTTGCATGCTAACACCAGAATTTTATTATTTTCCTCTCTAACTCTGCCTTCATCTCTGAGAAACATTAGTAATGCAAAAACCCCGTTGTTTTTTATTTAAAATTCCCACTGGAAAAAAAAAGAAGGTAATAACATATACAGTTACTCATTTAATTTTGCAATCTGTACTGTTTTCTTTACTTTTATTTTTATATTTAATGATTTAACATTTTTCATTATATTATTTACAATTAATATATTAAAATATAATTGATAAACTAGATCTTTGACATACAATTTTAATTTATTGGTTTCTAATTATTTGCTGTAATGGTTAGAGTTCACGTCAACGAGACACTCCTGAGTGCAGGTAGTGGGGAGCCCTACTTAAATACCAAGTTGCAGCCTGAAGACACCTCCTTAGAGACATGTCCTTTTGCCTACAAGAGAAATCCTCAGCAGATTTGACTTCTCTTTTGCCCCTTTGCCTTCTGTTGGAGCTGGATCCTGCATCTGGATTGCCCATATCCTTCTGTATCAGCTGAAGCTTACAGGATCTGCTCACCGTGGATTCAATGTTGGATCTCAGATACATTTACCTCTGCACCCACTAGCCTGCTGCCCTCCTGCTTCGTCAGAGTGCTTCCTGTTCCTCAGCTTTTGCAGCTACCTGCGTCAGGGAAGCCTTCCGCTCCTTCTGACTGATAGACTTCAACTGGACTGAACATACCGAATCCTGTAACTGTCTAAGTCATCTCTTAATCTACTTATCTTTCTATATATACACACTGGAGCCCCGGTGGCATAGTGGTTATGAGGTGGACTATTTGCAACAAGGCCAGCAGTTCAAAACCACCAGCTGCTTCATATAAGAAAGACAAGGCTTTCTACTCCTGTAAAAAGTTATTCTCAGAAACTCACAGGGACAGTCTGATCCTGTCCAATAGTGTTGCTACCATTTGGAATCCACTTGATGGCAGTGGGTTTGATTTTAGGTTTTATATATATGTAAACATTCAAGTATAACCCAATTTGAACACATTTTCCAAGAGTAAGACCCAATGGGATAAAGTCATGCAGTTTAAACTGGCTGTTCTGTCAGAGTGCTTTCCTATGTTTAAGAATGTGAGGCTGCCTTTCCTGAGGAATACAGATATCCTATGTTAAAGTTCACCAATAACTTGGAATCATTTCTGTCAGTGTACATTGTGGACTTTCTTGGAGATATTGTAATATGAAAACAAACAAAGAAACCAGAAACCAAATTCTTTAATTTACTTCCAACTAGATTAAATATTTTAGTATTTTCAATGCAATGACCATGCATTCATTTTTACTGATAAAAATGCCCTTATTTTTCTTGAAACACAAACTATTTATTTTAACTTTACAACTTAAACTGGGAAGAAAATGTGCAGTTATATTAATGAATCTGATATTACTTAATTATTATTTTCTACATTCTAGATACATTTCACATGTTTATATTGTGTGCTTCAGTATTTGAAATTTTAATAAACATAGTATTAAGTAGATTTTAATTATATATAATATAAAGCTTCATAAAACAATTCAATCATTTAATAGGTATATATTTTAATTTCTCATTAACATTGTTTTCTAATATTTAAACTCAGAAACTGTTTCTGGTACCACAAATTATCTTAATGGTGAGTCTAAGAACTTACAGAATATATTGCCATGATTCCCTATGTCTTAAGCAGCCCAACCCAGCCCAGAGAGAACAATTGCTTGGGCTCTTCAGGAGACTAAAAGTAGCGAAAAGCAACGAAGACTACGGGGAGGAGGACAGGAGGAGCAGCAAAATCTATAGAGGAAAATCACTTCCCCATATATTGTTCATATCAGTTCGCTATCTCTCCCTCTGGCAGTATTATTCTTATCTGACTGTCAGGGAACATTAGTTATATTTCTTTGTTGAAACATGAAGAGAAAATAAATGCGTAATTTCTGATTAGTAACTTTAAAACTTGTTCTATATAAAAACTGATCTACAACTTGGGCACTGGATTGAAAGTGGTATGGAAAATAGATGCAGCTGGCCTTTAAAAATAAATACCATGAAACAGAAATAAACTTTTACATAACCTCTGAGATATCAGGATGATTTTATTCCTCCATGATGAATTAACCACCCCACCCTTATTCCCTGAATGCTGACAGCATGGTTTGTCATCTCTGCGAAGTAGATTATAATACATATTTAGAGAGTCTGAGTGTCAAGGCAAAAAGATTCAAAGATTTCATTTGTCAGGTGTACATGAATACCTGAATACAAAGAGTTGATGAACCTTAGATCATTAATTTAAATCATTTCAAGGAAAATAAAATATTTCCAAATATAGAATAATCAATGCAAAAATTTACAGAAATATAAGAAACTGCAAGTATTTGTAGACAATTACATTAACTTTTCATTAAATTTTTCCAAATGTTTTAAATCTTCATCACATTCATATAAGGAGGCTTCAAAAATTTATATTCAATGGAAATAAAATACATTGGAATTTTTCCATAAGTAATTCTTTTAATTTTATTGTGGAGTAAGTGAATTTTTTCTAATAAGCAGTAATAAGCAGTATTATTGGGACATAATCCAAATATTTACAATTATATCAAGTTCAATTGTATCAAGAACTATTGGCAATTACCACAATCAATTTTAGAATATTTTCCTTTTTCTTGTACTCCTGGATATTAGCTCCCTGTTTTCATCTAGCCTCCCCTTCCTGTAACCCAAGGAATCGTTAATGAAGTTATGGTCTCTGGGGATTCACCCATCTTGAATTTTGTACATTAAAAATATATACAAATGCAAAACAAAGAGTAAAAAAAGCTAGCAAAATTATAAAATAAAATTGAAGTAAATTTAACCACAGAAACAAGAGACTCGTACAAAGGATACCATGAAACATGACTATCAGTAACTAAAAGAGTCCTCTATAAATGGAAGGATATGCCATATTCCTTGTGTGAGTCCGGGTAAACTAGAGAAACAAATCCAGATACACTCATATGTGTGTGAGAAAGAGCTTTAAATAAAGAAACAATTATTTATTAAGGAAACGTCCCAGCCCAGTCCAAATCAAGTCCATAAGACTGATATTAGCTTATATGTCCAATATCAGTCTATAAGTTCCTCTTCAGACTCACGCAACACATGCAACAATGCCGAGAGCAGGAAGATCACAGGCCAGTGGGTGGAATGTCTTGTGGATACAGTGGCAGTGGAAGCATCTTAGCACCGGCAGGGGTCTCCACGTGGTTCCTCCAGCAACAAGGTTGGACTAACCTTAGTCCAGCACCAAGACTGGATGGACTAATATAGTGTTGTAGACCAACACAATGTATATGGAATACCCTTCCATTTATATAGGTCTCTTTTAGGTACTGATAGTCATGTTCCGTGATATTCTTTGTATGAGTCTCTTGTTTCTGCGGTTAAATTTACTTCTATTTTATTTTATTAATTTTGTTAGCTTTTTTTACTATTTGTTTTGCATTTTTATATATTTTTACATATCTGGCTGCCATTAGCATGGCTCCATGTGGCTTCTCAACAGGAATGTCTCACAGGGAGATGAAGCAGAGAGAGTGTATATCTGGCCTCCAGTGAGCTATTATCTCCGTTGAGCCTCCAAATGAGGTCATCCAGCTGTGACCTGATTGACAGGCTAGACTCCGCCTCGTCTCAAGTTGACACCAAATTTTGTAACTACCTTATTTATGGATAGGAAAGCTTCACCTTATGAAAATGTCACGTTCCAATTGGAAAAGAAAACATAAAATATTAACAACTGGAGCAACTTCAAAATGGATCAAAAGGGAGATCAAATGATAAGGTGTTAGATTTTAACTTAGTTATATCTACCATACAGAGCCCTGGTGGTGTAGGGATTATTCATTGATCTGCAATCTTCTTGGTCAGCAATTCAAAACCACCAGCAACTCCACAGGAGAAAGGCTGGGCTTTCGCCTCTTATAAACAATTAAAGTCCCAGAAACCCACAGAGAGTCACTGTGAGGCAGCATCAATTTGATGACAGTTAGTGATATGCTTATCATAGTCTGCTTCTCATGCCTTTCCATGCTGTTTTAAATTTCACATCGTTCATTTTTGCAGTTCCCAACTTCAACAATTTATCAACCCTTGCATTAGCAACCCCCCTTTTTTTCTACCCACTTTTCATTGGGTTTTGTCTTCTCTTTTTCCGAATGAATAACTCTTTATCCTTTACTCTATTACTTCCCATTCTTTCCAATTTCCTACTAACACCAGGAACTATCAAAGTCTGTTTACTTTGGTACGATAGCATTTATCCAATTTTTTATAACAATGGTCTCACTCAATACTTGTCTATGATTAACTTCACTCCAATTTCATGAGTTTTTTCACAGTTGCATCATTATTCTTTACCAATAAGTCATATTCCTTATTGTGTATGTACATAAGTTTATCCATTCTTCAACACATGGGCATTTTCATTATTTCCATCTTCTTGTTATTGTGGATAGTATTATGATGAACATGGATGTGTACATATCTGCTCCTGTTTGGTTCTTTATTTCTTTAAGATATATAGTGAATAGAGGGATAGCTGGGTTAAGTAGTATTTCAATTCCAAGGTGTTCCCGGAAGGGCCGGACAGCCTCTCACAGTGGTTGTGCAGTTTTACAGTCTCATCCATACTGTATGAGGGTTGCAACATCACAGAACCCTCTCCAGCATTTGTTATTTCATGTTGTCTTTGAAACTTGCTACAATTGGCCGAGTAAGATAGCATTTCAGCATTGTTTGATTAGCATCTCTCCAATAACTAATGCATACAAGTCTTTCTTGAGATGTGTGTTGACTTCCTGATGTTTTCTTTGATGAACTGTCTGTTCATGTCTACTGACAATTTTTAAGTTGGATTGTTTGTATTTTTCTTTTTAAGGTCTCTATATACTTGAGAGATGAAAGCTTTGTCCTATATACATTATTCTCGAGACGTTTTTCCCAGTCTGTGGGTTCTCATTTTACGTATTTGATAAAGTCTTTTGATATGCATAAATGCTTTATTTTAGGAGGCCCCAGTCAACTCTATTGTGTTCTGCTCTGGGTGTGTTTTTCATGATATTTGGTAATGTATTTATGTCACTGACGATCTTCAAAGTTCTAGAGTTTACATAGAGACCTTTAATCCATATATGAAATGAGATATGAATCCTCTTTAATTTTTTTGCAAATGGAAATGACATTTCACAATGTGAAGCCTTCCTATCCAGGAATGTGGAATATGCTTTATTTATATGGGTCTCTCTTAGTTTCTTGTAGTCCCGTTTTGTATGAGTCTTTTGTTTCTCTGGTTAAATTTACTCCTATTTATTTAATTTTCTGAGTGGCTATTGTAAAATGTGTTTTTTTTCTTGATTTCCTTTTTAGAACTGTCTTCTGCAGTATACAGGAATAAAATCCATCTAGTTTGTGGTTTATAGGTGGAGTGTTTCTGTACAGGTCTGTATAGGAAGACTGGTTGATTGTTTTTAAGTCTTCTGTATCTTTGCTCAATTTCTGTCTTTCCTTGAGAGTGAAAAATTGAAGTCTTCTATTAATAAAGAATTGTCTATTTCTCTCCTCAGCCCTAAGATAGTTTGATTAATATATATTTTAGGATCTTCATTGGATACATAGATATTTATAGTGGTTATCCTTTTTCAATTGTAATTACTTCTCATAATTATTTTTCTTGGAAATCTGATATTGGCATCCTTTTTTATTTTTGCCAAGAGCTTGATAACTTTTTTTTCCATTATTTGATTTTTAGTCTACTTTTTTTTTGTGTGTGTGTGCCTAAAGTGTGTTTCTTCTAAGCAGCATATTGGTGGGTCTTATTTTCTTATCCAATATGCTGTGTTCTTTATCTTGACTTGTAGATATTATTCATGTACATTCAGTGTAATTGTCGATGTGTATGAACTTGTTGCTTTCAGCTTTCTGTGTGTATTTGTTTTGTAGTGTTGTTGGGCTCTTTGTTCCTCAAATTTTTATGCTGAGTTAATTTTGTTTGTGGGTTTTCTTGACACTTTACTCTTTGCTGCTTTTCTTTTAATTATTTACCAGGTTTAATTGTGATATTCCCTTTTCATTTTTTGATGAATATTTCTCATTTTCTTTGAGGATACCTTATTAATTATAGTTTTCTTTCCATGTTTAAGACATTTGGTTCTCTTTTGCAGGGTACATGACTTCTTTACATTAGAAAGTTTTGCATCTATATTATTCTCTCTACTACTTAATAATTATCTTCATTTTTTAATGATAAATTTAGCTCCCTATTTAGAGTTTTGTAATTTAGTTTTACTCAGAGTACTGTTTTAATAGTTTGATTTTTGGAGAATATCTTTTTGAGGATTTGTGTTGGTATTCAAAGAACTAGTCTTATATTTTTAGTAGGTTTAGTCCTGTTTTTACCCATTCCTTCAATTTCTTTATTTTTTTAAACTTCTTTAATGTCTGCTTCTAGGGTCACTAGGGGTCAATATCAGTTTGATGGCAGTGAGTTTGGTTTTTATGGTATCTGAAACTGTCCTTAATTCTCAGTTATATTTGAGAGATATTTTAGGGGTAAAAGGAGCTGATACCAAGTGCTCAAGTGGAAAGAAAATGCTTTGAAAATGATAATGGCAACATATGTACAAATTTGCTCGATACATTTGATATATGGATTTCCGTAAAAGCCTCTGAATGATGTCAAATGGCCCACTGAACTGCCTATATAAACCTAGGTAGAGAGACTGAGAATTCAGAGGGCTAGGAACCAGGAAGACATCAACTCCTGCTCTCTTTAACTCTACCCAGGTTGAATACACCAATGTGGCAATGCTTAACAGGACACTGATGCTGAATTAACCGTGTGTTACCCGCATAGTAATAATTTAAGTTAGTTTGAGGATTGTTAACTTGTCTGATGTGTGTTTATAGTGAGCGAACCAAGCTTCGAAAATATCAACAACAACAAAAAACAGATTCCTGGCTAGCTTTTTTTTTCCTTTTTCTTTGTTCCTTTCTCCTTTCATTTGTTTTCTTTTATAAATGTCATTCCATGGTGGGGTTTTTTCCTGCATAGTTTCTGTTGAAAATCAAAGTTATTCGTATTGAATCCCCTTTGTAGGTAAATTTTACCTTTTCCTGAATTACTCTCAATATCTTTCCTTGCCCTTATTATTGGAAAGCTTGACAATGATAAAGCATGAGCATTTTCTTTTGGGGTATATCCTATCTGTAGCTATTTCTGCTTCTTAAATGTTTTTTTTCTTGTTCTTCCTGGTTTATGATTTTCTTAAGTCACTGCCACGGTGTCATTGCTTACTCATAGCGACCCCCCTGGCAGTTTCTGGGAGAATTGTGTTCAAGGTCATGGATTCAACCTTCTGCTCCTTCAATTCTGCACCATTGCACCTTCAACGTGTCGTATAATTACAACATTTTAGGGTTAATCTCTGAATTTCTATTTTTAGTTTTTTAATGGCTTCTAATTTTCCACTTATTCATTTTCTTAGATTGGTTTTGTAGGGTTGATTGGATTCTTCTAAGCTTCTTGTTTCTGTTATAAAAATCCCATTTTACTTCTGTAGCTATCTTGACTTTTTCCCATCCATTGAGAGTAGCTTAGAACTAGCTTTATTCCTTCTTTCCTTCTGATAATTCCGATGCCTTTGCTTCCGCAGCCTTGTCCTCTGTCTCTGAGGAAATATCATTCCTTTGTAACAGTCTGCGTTGTTTCTTCAAGTCATCAGAAATGATTTTTGTTGTCGTTTTTTGTGAGACACCGAATTTTTAATTTATACTTCTATTAGTTGAATAGGTAGCAAAGTTGGGGGTAATAGTCTTTGCCGACTAGTTAAAGTTATTGAATATTTGGAGTGTTGTTGGGTCAATTGACAATGTCAAGTATAGTAGAAAAGGAATAATAATAAGTAAAATATAACAACAACAAACACACAAACAATAATAACAAGATTAGACTAACAACCACAAACTCCACCATGCACATACAAAGATACAAATTAGGACCAATAGATTTTCATGACCTATCTTTAGTGATACATGTTTTATTCTATGTATGTAATCTATTCCCACAATAACTGGTCCTGACTATACAGAACTAGAATAAATTGGAATGCTGAGAAATATCTTTTTACACTTGAAAAAATGCCTTTTATTGTTGTTTATTTCCTCCTTCCAAAATTACATATGTTGTTGTTTTGTAAGGTACTGTGGAGTTGTTTACAACTCATAGTGTCCCTCTGCACAATGGAATGAATCAGCACGCAGTCCTTGTACATCCTCAAGTTTTCTTATATTTGGACCCATTGTTGGAACCGATGTGTCAATCCATCTTGTCGAGGAACTTCCTCATTTTTGCTGCACGTTCACTTTTTCAAGCACGATAGATCTTGACATGTCCTTTTTGAAGATAAATGCAACATCATGCCACTTGCGTGTGTCATTCCCAGCATAGCACACCATAGGATTCTCTGAATCAAATGGCCAATACCAGTCAATGTCTACTCACTAATGCTTAGAATATTAATCTTTATATGTTCTATTTCATTTTTGAAGACTTCCAATTTTCCTAGATTCATATTTCATACATTCCAAGTTCCAGTTATTAATTGATGTTTGCAGCCATTTCTTCTCATTTTGAGTGCTTCTCCATCAGCAGATAAAGGTCACCAAGTGTTTACTCTTACAGGCTTTTCTCTCTCTGTCTCATTGTGGTTGTCTTTGAGAAGGCAGCTAGGTCTTAATCATATTGTCAATGTGGTCTGCCTTGAGAAGCTCATCTTTTGGCACTATATCTGAAAATGTTATGCTTCTGTTCATTAAGCTTTAAGTAACTGACAGTGTTTCCATGCTATAGAAAGGGTGTTTGGTGGCTAATCCCTCTGAAGTGGGCAGTCTATTCCTTCTGCCTCGGAAGAAGTGCAGCCAGAATGCTTCTTGGAAGGGTGGATGGCAAGACTTCATCTCATGTACTTTGGATATTTCATCAGGAGCTACCTGTCCCTGGAATAGGACATCATCCTTAGTAATGTAGAAGGGCAGTAAAAAAAAAAGGCTTTGGATGAGTTGGATTGATACAGTGGCTGTAACAAGGGATTCCAACATACAAAGTATGATACTGGCATAGGACTGAGCAGCATTTTGTTTTATTGTACATAGTGTCAATGTGTGTCAGAACCACATTTGTGGCACATAAGAGCAACATGCATATACATATATAGTATGTGTTTATATTAGGTTATTATTATGGTCCTATTTTGTTAATGATTCTAGGACTCCTTCACATACCCAAATCCATAGATGTTCAAATCCTTGTATAAAATAGTATAGTGTTTTCATACTACTTACACACATCCTGCCTTATACTTTGATTCATCTCTAGATTTCTAATAATCCCTAATACAATAACACATTAAGCTCCCTCTTAGCCTGTGAAGGATTATTTGGCCATTAAGCTTGATTTTTTACTCAAATACTTCCCCTCTTCAATTAGTTGAATCTTGTGGAACCTGCAATAAAGAGAGGTATCTAATCCTATACACGTACTTGTATACTCATATTTCTACTTAAGAAGGTGTGGATAGTTTATATTATTTTAAACTGTAAATCAACTTAATGTAACACTCTAAAGCTCAACAAGGTATTTATCTAAAAATATGTTTTATAAATATAGCTTTCATATGAAACCATTTTAAGGTAAAGGTAACTCTGTTGCCCCGTATCGCACCTCCCAACACGCATGTACATCTTCCACACAGAATGGTAGAAACAGAAAATGACAAATACCATATTGTGAAGACAGTTTTCTACTGATAATTAGTATAAAGATGGTTTCTGAGGATATCAAGCCTGGAGATACATCTTATATAAAATTTTCTTCTGGAAAAAAAGCAATTTGCTAGTACATCCCTCACTAGCAAAGGAATATATGAGATTTGCTAGAGCATTTTTACTTTTGTTGATAAAACTAAAATGTTTAATAACCATTTTATGCCAGGAACTGATCTAAATCCCAGGAAGTAAAATCAAAAACACAGAGGACTCTCTCTGCAAGAGCCCATAGGCTAATTTGAAAGACTGACAAGTGACAAGTACTCACAGTGACAATGGGAAAAAATATTTTTGAGAAACAGCATCAACTTTTGGAACACGTCACACAAAGGGAAAAGGCAGTTCGTGAAAGCAGTTAGTCATTTGGAATTTTGGGAAACAGAGAGCTAAGCAGCGTACGAGCTCGCTTTGCCCCCCTAAGTGACTGGAACTCAGTCAAAGCATCAGCTGGCTTTTGAAGAAGGGTGGCGCCTTGGGCTGCTATCCGCGAGGTGAGCAATTCGAAACAACCGGCAGCTCCAAAGGGGAAAGAAGAGGCTGTGTCGTCTGTCTTACAGAGTCAGAAACTCCCGGGAGTTCCACCCTGTCCTTTAGAGTCGCTGCGATTCCGAATTGACTGGATGGCAGTGCATTTTTTCAGTTTTTGAAAACAGAAATTTCCTAGAATGAGGTCAAAGGGTCATTTTTCCACATGAACTCTGTGTGGAAAAAAAATTTTTAATCAATTTATTGGGGCTCATACAATTCATCACAATACATAGATCAATTGTGTAAAGCACACCTATACATTTGTTGCCCTCATTATAGGATCCAGAAAACTATAGAGTATCTTGAAATACAGTTCCCTTTTAAATGATCTAGTCTAAATGGAAATCAATGACAAATAATGAAATGATGTATAGAATCTATTTCGGACATGTTAGCAAGCAATCCCAGTGCCTGAGAAAGGACATCAAAATTAAAAAAATCACATTCCTTGTCAGGGAGTGGATTCTAACGCGTCAATTTATAGGGCGAGGTAGAACAGCTGCTGTGGGTTTCCAAAGCTGAAAGTGTTTATGCAGCAGAAAGTGTCACCTTGGCTTCCGCAGAATAGCTGATGGGTTTGAACCAGTGACCTAGGTGTTAGCAGACAAACGCTTAAGTCACAAACAGCCCCATCAGTAGTGAAAAAGAGGAAGAACATTAATGAGAAGGATTGACATAGTAGCGGCAACAACGGGCTAAAAAGTAGAACGGTGGAGTCAAAGCAGTGTTTCCTTCTGTAGCATGTCGAGTTGCCATGATACAGCGCCGACTCAAGAGCGCCTCCCAACTACAACACTTAGAGATAAATAGTAGCTGGTAGGTTAGTGATATCATGCACAACTTTACACGGAATCACTCAGCTCGAAGAGGAAGAGCAAGAGTCAAATCTAAGCATTTCTGTAAGAAAACATACACCTGAAATATGGATTCTAAAAATCATAGTCATTAATAAGTAATAAAATGATAAATATTTGCCCACCGACAGGCAACGAAGCCTCTTGATGCTAAGTACAATGTGTCCATTACAGAACTCTAATTTAAGCTCCGGCACAGCAGCAAAATCATCGTATTGCAAAATCATCGTATTGCACCTCAAGAGTGAAAAAGCAAATATTCTTTGGCCTGTGATTTTACGTCCTTCTTCATTATGCTTCCGAGGACCTGTCACAGAAGGCTTGAAAGCAGTGAGTTCCGAGCACAGAAATAGAATGGCTGTGGCTTTATTCATATTTAGGTGCAGCAGTTAGGATATGAAGCGGAAGCTGTACTTTTCCATGTAACTTAGCAACTGGTATGAGTAGGAAAAAAATCACTGAAATCCACAGACACTAGTGGGAGCATGACAAATGACATTTGGAAAACAAAAAAATCAAAAATAACTGCTAAGTTATTATAAGGTCAGTCTACCTGTCATCTATCAGCATAATGGTATAAGTGTCGTTAATACTTTAATGAAGTAAACGCAATATTTAAAAACGGTGACTTCTGGCCTTACATGAGCCAGCGCTTTGTCTGTCACAGTAGATGCTCAATTAGATACATTGAACTGAGCAATTAGGCACATATTTACGGTCCAAGTCATTGATTTCATTTGTAGAAGATGAAGATAAGCTTGCATATATGAATTGACATATTTCAGAAAAATTTTCTAGGGGTGCATTTGCTATTTGCCAGATGAAAGATAGGCAATAATTTGAAAAATTTTAAATGTGTATAAAGGTCCGGCCTCAGCCTGAAGTGTGACGTACTCTCACTAGATGACAGCGGTGCAGAGGACAGTCCTGAAGATAAAATTCTGGGAGAGTGGCCTGTCTGACCAGCACCCATGGGGGAAAATCAAGAGAGGAGTGTGACAGACCAGGGATGGGAGTGAAGCCACAAACTCCCTGAAAAATCCCAACTGTAGACTTCTCACTTGGGGGCAGGACTTGACATCTATCTGAATTAGTTGTGGATTACTCACAAGGGGCCACACTGAAAGTCTAAAGGTTTAACTGGGGCAAGTGGGGTGGGGACGTGGCAGGCACTAGACCGCTCCATAGAACTGGGGATGGTCAAGATGCTTGCCCTTCAGATACAAATGCTAAAAGGGTGCACGTATTGTTAGGTCAACAGGACCCAGGATATGTAACCCTGCGGACTGGCTTGATGGTTTATAGCATGTCATGTCCTGCTCTCTATGAACAGAGAGCTATTCATCTGCACTAAGTCATGATCCCTGTCAGACTTGTGACTGTCTGCATTTGTGTTTGTGTGTGTGTGTATTTATACAAAATAGGCAGGGTAGGCAAACTTACAGAGACAGCAACTGGACCAACGGTTCCTGGGGGGCATGGGAGGGGTGGGGAGGGGAGGTGAGAAGTGAGCCAGTAATGAAATTTGAATAGTAAGTGTTCTAAAATTGATGGCAAATATGGTGTAGCTTTTCTGGTAGTGTCTGATCAATCTAATTGTAAATGAGAGGAATTACTAAGAAGTGAATGATGGGTAAAAATGACAGTGCGACAGGAGCAGGAAAAAAGAGGGAAAGAAGAAAAAATGTATATATATATATATATACATATGTAAACATACAAATATATGTGTATTTGTTTATATATATATGCAAATGTAGCAAGGAAGCAGATGGACTTTGGGCCTCTACTTAAATCTTACCTCAGTACAAGAACAGTTTGTTCTAACAATGTGGCATTGTATGATAGTCACTTTCCTAACATGATTGCTGAAGACAAAATGGGTGCATAAGCAAATGTGATGAAGAAAGCTGATGGTGCGCAGCTATTAAAAGATATAGCACCTCACCTGGGGTCTTAAAGACTTGTAGTTAAACAAATGACCAGCAATCAGAGAAGCAACAAAGCCCACATGGAAGAATCATGTCAGCCTGTGTGATCATGAGATGTCGACAGGAAAGGTATCAAAAACTTAAAAACAAGCAGCCAAATCGGTGGGAAGGAGTGTGGATGTAGTGGGGACCCAAACCCCACTTTTAAGATTAGTCCCTCTCAGAAGGGATTTATTAAATCCAGGGTGTGGTGTAGCACTGATGAATCACAAAACCATCCTTTAGTTCTTTAATAGTTCCTCCCCTTACTTTTATGTTTTTATTTGCTTGGCCTCATTAATCATGTCAGATTTGCGTAGGTTCATCTGTATATTTAAGATCATTTGATATAAAAAAGCCAAGACAGCTAACCTTTCAGAAAGAGTAACAGAAGCAATGGTTCCCTGAGGGTATGGGAACGGAGAGGAGGAGGAGGGAATAGGGAGCTGATTGCGTTGGTGATTCAATCCCCACTCGATGGGATTGAACAACAGAATTGTTCATATGTGGTGGACATATTGGATTTGTAAAATATGGAAAAAATAATAATAAATTAGGGTACCTGGGGGTTGTGGTGGGGGAGGGAGGGGGATAAAAGATAACAGATATCAAGGAGTTCAAGATGTAAGAAAATGATTTGAAACCAATTGTGGTAACAATTGTACAATACATTTTGATGTGATTGAACTATGGAATGTTATAGCTGTAAGAGCTCCCAATAGAATTATTTAAATATATGAACAAATAAATAAATAAAATAGCCATGAATAAGTGGTGTGGGGACTATATCTTTCTTCCTCTGGCTTCACAAGGGGGAGTGAAAATCCAACTATACATCTGCCAAAGAATGATTCCTATGAGTAAGAGGTCAGACACTTTCCCAATCTCCATCTTTCAATATCCTTCAGTCTTCTGACACCCATGGTCCCTTTCACAGTACTCTACATTTGTGTTAGATTCAATAATCTGTTTCAATGGGCACACACAATGTGTAGACAGTATATATGGCTATTCGTTTCTTAGTGAAGTTAACAGGTTAGAAGGTCACAAGTCAGAAAGCATTTACAATATAGTTGTTTATGCTTTTCACAGAAACAACTCATCTCAGCCCTACTAGCAGGCATGTCTTTCTCTAGTCTTAAACCTCTCAGCCACATGACCCATTGATCTTTGCTATACTCAGACAAGAGCTACAAAACTTGCCCAAAACACATCCCACTCTAAAAGCCAGTCTCCTACTCAAAGGCACTCCGCTTTACTCAGGCTGTGAGGGAAGTCCTTGAAGCCCATCACTTTGGTGTATGATTACTTCTGCCACCTTGCTCTTTCTTCAAGGGCTTGGTTCCCTCACTGCACTGGGATAATCCACAAGCATGGCTCCGCCTTCTGCTAGCTGGGGGGCGTTCTGTGCATGCTTGTGAAAAGGCTCACTTTACACCCAGTAGAATGAAAAAATTGATGGATCCCCGAAAGTTGTAGTCCTCCATACATTATTTGTATGTTTCCACCAGTCATTTATCACGTGATTTCAATTCACCCCAAATTATATACATATTTTCTCAGGTAAAATATGGAAGATGTCTCCAGAACTAAACTCCCCACTCCTGGGTCAATTTTGACTCATAGCAACCCTATAGGACAGGGTAGAATGGTCCCTACGGGTAAGATAAAACAGATAAAACAATCAATATTATATAAAACAAATTAGCTAAAGGAACTATAGGACTCTTTTAATTTGTGAGTTACTGGAGATTTAGGAAAGCGTTTTGCTTTCAAACTTTAAATTATGTCCTCTGAAATTACAGAAGAAGAAATTAATTCTAAACTGAACAGCACAATAGATAAAACTCCTTAGCGAAGTTGATTAAATGACAAAACACATGCTGTGAAATATTTTTAAACCCTAAAGAAGATATGTTTCAGCAAAGTTGGTACGAACTTAATACATATTGAAATTTCTTACATTTTTATATATAGATCAACAGGGAAAATGAAAGAGAAAACTTTTATGCATATTATTGCAGTGATTATGATCTAAAACCTTTAAAAATCAATAACGTTTGTAAATAAATTGAATTATATCTTCCTTTTCTCCTAATGTAAGTCAGATAGTTCTGTCCCCAACCAATTGTAAAACTAACCATGCCAGCCCATCAACCCTGCGCTCACATTAAAATGCTGTTGCCTTCCAGGCGATTCTGGCTCATAGCCACCGTAAGAGACAAAGCAGACCTGCTCACATGGGCTTCCAAAGCTGTCCATTGTTAGGCAGATAAACTGCCACCGTTTCCTCAGATGAAACAGCGGGTATGTTCCAACTACTGGCTTCTTATGTACTTTAACCACTGTACCACCAACGCTCCCGGTCTTCACCCTATCATTAATAATAATTGCCTCTGAGTTAATTTTGGAGTCCTGGTGCTGTGGTGGTTATTAATAGGTCTGATAACCATAAAGGCAGCAGTTTGAAACCACCAGTTATTCCAAGGGAGAAAAATGAGGTTTGCTACCTACGTAAAGAATTACAATCTTGGAAACTAACAAGCACAGTTCTTCCCGGTCCTATTGGGTCACTAGGCGTCAGAATTGACTCAATGGCAGTGAGTAGGGATAATTTTAATGACAAGTCAAAGTTTATCAGTATAGAAATATACTCCATAAGTTTGTTTGTTTTCTTCAGAGTATATGGACTGCCTTTTTGTCTGAGGCAGCTCTGGTTAATTTAGAACTTCTAGTCTTAGGGTTAGTAAACGCATGCTTACCTTTTCTCACCACTCAAGGATAGTTCACCGGAATAATAAACCAGTCGTCTGGTGATATCATTGCTTTATTCATATCTTTACAGTTACTTGCCAGAAAGCTCTTTCTGACTCGTAAGGACCTGGTGTACACAGAAAAAAGGAATGGCACATCCTCAATCATCCTAAAAATTGTTATTAACGGTTGATCCCATTGTTGCTGCCACGGTGTTATCTATCTTTTTGAGAATTTTTGTCTTTTCTGGGGATCATCTACTTGAATAAACAGGATGCCCTTTTCCAGGGAGTGGACCTTTCTTACGACCACAGAGAACCAATACACTCATTTAATGATATCCAAAATTTTCATATGTGTCTGTATTTCTCTGAGAAAAAGACTCATAGCTTCTTAAATATTGCTTTTGAAATATCCAGGAGAGTAATGTTTATAAATATGCATATGAGATTCGATCATTTCTTTTCAGTTACTTCCAATACCCTGTATAGTTCATCTCATTAACTACTTCAGCTCATTAACCACTCACTGAGTTTATTCTGTAACAATGGGCTACAACATACGGACAATTGTGACGAGGACACAGGGACTGACTTCAAGGCATCTAATAACAACAGCAAGCATCATGTTCAGTTCATAATTGGATCTTGCTTTCAGTTCATAATTGTCTTTCATGATTCTGAAGTCCTTCCATTAAGGTGGGATTTCTTTCTGCAGGATTCCCCTAATGTACTGACAGGCTTGGTTCACTTCAAGGCCTTTTGTATTTGCTGCTCTCTCCCTGAACATATGGCTTTAACGCAAATATCTGACTAGAAATATTTTTTTAAGTTTAATAGGTTTTTTCCCTAAATAGTTCTTCTAGATCACCTTTTGATTAAAAGTAACAATAATGAATTCTCAAAATATTTATTACTTACTTAACTTATTTATTAACCCTATTCAGTTATCTGTTATAAGGCTCTTGAAATAAGAGAAGATAGACTACTTTTTCGCTAATACATCGTTAGCATCTAGAATCTAGCAAATTATGGGTGAATACATGAACATATGCATGATAATCAATATACACTTTTACTAGTGGAGTGAAAATTGACAATCAAACATAGGACATAGTGTGAAATTAATGGGATGGGCCCCCAAAAAGCTGTCAGCGTGTCTTCAAATACTGGATTACACATTTTGTAAAAGAAGTACTGATACAATGTGCACAGGGAGCACTTTGCAACTGGCACATGATCGTCCATGCTCTTGCCTATCTTGGTAACCCCTGAAGTCTAGGGTTGATTATCTAAACCTCATGTGTCTGTGGGAGACTCTGCCAGCTATGCTCACTGCGTGACAGAGCAAGAGACACAGACATTGATGTATTAAGAAATGAAGATCGAGGCCTTTCATCTTACAGGAGAGCCACCGATGAACCTACAGGAGTCAATGTAATCCTTAAAATGATATGCAAACTATCGGGTGCATATGCATTTCTTTGAGAAGGAGGTTCAGTATTAGAATTTTAAAGCAATTCATCAGCTCTTTGTTGTCATCACTGTCAGCCAAACCCACACAAGTATACCAATAATACAAAAGACAATGAAAAAAGAACAAAAGGCAACAACAAAGAAAACAACTTGGTTTATGACTGAATGACACTCACCTAGTTACATGTTCTAATATTTTGCCTGGTATGTTTAACTATTCATGAAGACACAGTATTTATGCATTTATTCTGTGTTCATCTTTTAGTGACAATGTTAACATGACGGTACAATGAGGTATTATTCATATTAGACTAGGATAAGGAAAAAAATAAAAGGACAGAACACTTTCTATTTCAGTATATTCAATTAATTACTTCAATTATTTAGAATACCAGGTATAATAGAAGGCAATGACTAAGAAAATCATCTATAAAAGGGAAAAAAATTCCCAAAGGAATTGGAACCCTGTTTTCAGATGATTTGGGACTTCAGACTAATTATATTCCATCTTGTCTGCTTATGAGCATAATCCACAGGAATGTATCTTTCATATAAAAAGTGATGGCTTACATAACAGAGTACTTTATTTTGAAAAATTTAACATTCTCAACTCTTAAGAGCTAAAATGTAACATTCTGGGAATACTTGATTCATTTGCATCGCAGAATCCTTTTTATGAGGACTCCCAGGAGAAAAACCTGTATGATTTAATATAGGGCAGAGTGTACTTCTATCCTTAACAATTGCTTTGTTTCTACCTCGTGGAAATTGTAATTTTTTTAACTTACAAGCCTTTTCGTTTATGAGTAGGATGTCTTTTTGTTGTGTGTCTTTGGTAGGCTGTGGGGTTATTATGACACCTTCTTTTCTCTTTGGATAACGAGATTTTTTCCTCTGACATGGCACTCGTACCTTTCATTTTATGCCTCCTTGTAAGATGCCTTAAACCATTTAGGGAGCAGGATGTGACAAGCATAGCACATCCCAATCATTCTCAGAGCTTGATTCTCTCTCTGCATTGTGAAATCTGTTTTCTATTCATTAAAGTTTGAAGAATCCTCTGTCCCTTCTCTACACTCTATCAAACCACTCTACGTACAAGCACTTTCCAGAGAGTTCACACTTTGAACGCATGCAAATTTTACAGCAAATTTCCTCAGGTTTGGGGCTCAGATCTCTGATGTCATAATCCTTATTTAGTTCCTCAAATGAAGACCTACACAATTATGCCTTTTGACAAAGGTGATATAGGAAAGTCATTAGAAGTGATCCTTTACTGCAAAGAAAGACACCCTTCCTCGATGTATAATTGAGCACACAGCTACATTCCTTTTGATCAGCAATATAATATAAAGAGGAAAAAATAAATCTTCCTCATAACCAATGTTTGACTTTTCCTAACTGTATTGCCAAACATTTCTTACAAAATTCTACTGGGGAATTTGGATTTATTATGTCATGGAAGAACAATCTAATTCAAAGGCATTTCAGCTTTGATAACTTATCTCCCTTTAAAATCACACTTTTTATTTTTATTTTCTGGCTGAACTAAAAGTAAAAGGGAAGATATTTGACAGTTTGGGGAAGATAATTGATGGTGATAGAGAAATTCATACAGCTTTGAACTAGAGCATACAAATGACAAATCTATTACATGGGATCTCTTCCTCTATATATTTTATTGTAAAATGAATCTAATTCATAGAAAAGCAACATTGTAACCTTTCAGGCTTACATGTAGATAGATACTTTATTAAGTCTGATGTGATGGGAGAGTGAAAAGCTGTCTTTAAGAGAATTGTAACATATTCTTGAGGTATATTTTCCTCTTTACAGCAGAAGTTCCACAATTCAAGTTATATCCTCTGTCTGTAAAAGTTCTTTAGAGAGAGAATACATTGGAAAGAAATTCTATTCTACTCTTAGTAGGAGAGCTTCTTATAATTACAAAGTTCGATCTTATAATGGCAAAATTAGAGCAATGAAATACATTTTCCGTAATAAATTAATTTGTCAAAATATAATTGTTCTATGTTCATGATAAAACAGATATTAATCTATGTGGCATATAGGTTGATTTGTGTCCCATAAAATATGTGTTAAAGTTCTAACTCCTGTGTTTGAAATAAAACTTTTATTTTATTAGCAGTTAAGTAAAATGAGGTTATACGAGAGCACAGTGGCCTGAAACCCCAATGCTTATTGAATGGTGTCATATAACATGGGAGAAATAAAAATACCCCACATTCATAGAATCAATTAATTTACCTCACAATGACCTTATACAGGGTTTCTGAGAGTATACATTTTTAGAAAAGCAAACTGCCTCATCTTTCTGCCACAGAGTGGCAGGCAGGTTTGAACCTCTGACCCTGCTGTATCCCAACGTTTACCCCACAATATGATCCAGAGTCCGTCAATGAAAGAAATGTAGTATTGGGCCACACAGAAGGGAAGCAGCATGTCTAGAGTTGCTGGAATTAAGACAAGGAAGTATCTTCTTCTACAGCAAACAGAGAGAGAAGACAACCCTGCCAGTATCATGAATTCAAATTTCTAAGCTCTAGAAATATGAGGCACAAAATTCTCTCTTTGGACCCTATGTATTTTTTGATATTTTGTGATGGCAACCCCTAGAGGATTAAGGCAATAACTTTGCTGTTCTTATGTAAAAATCAGTGTCATCAGGATAACCAAATATCTGAACATGGGTTCAAGTGTTTCAATGGAAGCAGAGAATCATCTGAAAGTATATGGTTTATCTTGTTCAGAGGTAATAGATTAGAAAATAAGTTTTTAGATGCTTGGCTTTCTTATTATTATACTTGTTAGTTTGGGCTACCGATAAGCTTGGTAACCATCTTCAGGTTAGCCCCAATTCATGTCAACACCTATTCCACAGATGAAACATTGCCTTGTTTTGTGGCATCCCTATGATCAGTTGCTGATTTTAATGTGATACATGGGGTGTTCCAGGGGCTCTGGGGATGTCCTGAGTTGTGCATAGGGATGCTAATATCAAGGTCAGCAATTCGGATGCATCAGCTGCTCCAAGAGAAAAAGATGAAGCTTTCTGCTCTCTTAAAGATTTACAGCCTCCGAAGCCCACAGTGGCAATTCTACTTCATCCTATAGAGTTGCTGTGAGCTATCATCAACTTGATGGCAGTAAGATAGAGTTTTCATTAGCCAGTGTTTAGAAGTGGATCACTAGGCTTTGCTTCCTAGATCATCTTCCTCTAGAACTGTTTTTTGAAACTTGCTCTCCATCAGAGGAACATGCAAATTTCCATCGAAAGATGGATAATGATTACAGATAATGGGCATCAAATCTGGACCTATCACATGAAAGGCAAGAATTTTACCACTAAACCACCAACACTTCTATCACTATTATTTAGGGGAAGTACTAGATTTTCTGGCCTTAACATCCCTACGTTTAATACACAAACCCTGACATTTTTACCTAAAATAACATTGTAATGATAAATTTGAAAGAATTAATAGCTCTGGAGGTATCTGTAGGCATTTTAGAATATAATACCCTGAACTTGGTTTCATTCTTCTGTTGACCTCAACAGTGTGATACTTTCCTATCAGCCAAGCAAATGATGAGATCTGTGGGCAACGGGGTGTAGCAGAGGCAGGCAAAAAAAATGGTTGTATAATATACTTATTAAAGTACTGAGAATTAAAGTGTTGGAGAACAGAGAGTTTTACACATGAAAAAAAATCAGCCTTTGGTTCCCTGAATTAAAGTCAAGGAATTTTAAAACAATGTGCAAATAGTATTTGAGCTGAGTGACCTATACTCAATTAATATAGCATTTCTAGCCATAATAATCCTTTATGTGATATATTATGATTATGGATTTCAGATAACTGTGACTATGGTCCATTTTGGTTTGCATTAAAGGCTAATGAACAGGAATAGTTCGAGATTCAAATCTGACCTTAGGAGAGGCTGTTAGTGGAACCACACTCTGTTTAATGGCAATCTTGGTAACTGTCACTTGAATGGTTGTAAAGAAAGACATGCTAGAGCTGAAAGGAGAAAAGCTGCTTTGGGTGTGGCCTGGGAAATGCCTGAAGCCAGACTGATTAGGATAAGTAGGTGGCCAATGCCTATTGGAGAAATCTTGTCAGAAGCCCCAGATAATATGTGCATAAATAACGTATTGTCCAGGTGTGGATAATTGATCATTACATTTGGGTGAGGGGTTATATGTTAATTTGACTGCAAAACTGATAACTCCCACAGAATGGAACTTTACCTGTGTGAGTCTAGCAAGAAGGTGGGTGGATTTCTCATCATTGTTGCATCACACCCTGGCTGGCTCATCTCCTCCCCGAGACCCCTCTGCAAGGGGATCTCCAGTGGCCTACTGATGGGCTTTGGGTCTCCACTCCGCACTCCCCCCATCATTCACTATGGTAAGATTTTTTGTTCTGATGATGCCTTACACCTGATCCCTTCGACACCTC
>NW_022111301.1:2298974-2339361 GCF_000313985.2 Echinops telfairi | reverse complement strand
GAGGGAGGGGGGAGCGGGGAGGGAGGGGAAAAATGAGGACCTAATGTCAGGGGTTTAAGTGGAGAGAAAATGTTTTGAGAAACGATGTACAAATGCACTTTACACAATTGATGTGTGTATGGATTGGGATAACAGTTGTATGAGCCCCTAATTAAATGTTAAAAAAAAAAAGAAGAAGAAGGTGGGTGGAAATAGTAGTGGGATTCACTTGTGAATATTTGTGAACAGTATTGCCTGCAATTCCATCTTGCTGCTTATATAATGAGCCTTGTGAGAAGCAGGGAGTGTGATCTCTTCAGCAGCAAAAGCGAGTAGTTTAGTGCATCCTCTGGACCTAGCATCTGCCTTATCCCTGCCTGACCTTTGGAGTGTGGACTGAACATCACCCATCACCACCTGAGAAACTCCCTTAAACATTCATGAGTTTTTCTGTGATGCTGCAGCAATTTTCAGGACCTAGAAACACAAAAGAGTATGCCCAAGGAAGGGGTTTGGGAGAAATGGAATAGATTAGCTTCTCAGAAGAGTTGGATGTTTAGGTCTTCTTCAATCTCCAATTAATTGGAACTAGTTTGATATTAATTCTTGCAAAATAAATTATTACCACACTGTGATCTTCGTGCTTTGAGACTGAAAACTTATGACATTGGAAGTCTGAGAGCCAGATTCCCTTATGTTTATATTTTCAAAGATCTAATTGTCAAGGATCCTATCCCAAACAGACTGACATTTCTAAAAGCCCAGAAGAAAAATAATAGTACACTTCAGTAGACAAAGAGAGGATGATCAGGCAGAATAATCAAAACATACAGAGGATCAAATTCACTTGTGATTTGGTGACAGTGGAGTGAGAAGGACATTAAATAATATTTGATTATTTGGTGAGAGAACAACAGAATAACAATAGACAGAGAATTGTAGAAAGATATTTAAGGCGACCAATCAATAGACAGGACTAAAGTCAACTATTCAAACAAAAAAGATACAAAAAATTCATATAAAGAAAATTTCAAATAATAATTAAAAGAGCAGCAACCTAAATAAAACCATTTGGTAAATTAATAATACTATCGATAGAATTACCACATGCCCCATGGGAATGATTTATGTTCTCCAATAAAACAATAATGATGTCTCCAAAGTGAACCAGGGACATATATACACCATAGATACATGAATGGATTTTAAGCTCACAGATAATTGTAGCCCTAAGAAGTATTAGTTTTTATCACATGTTCCCGCTCAATATCTAGCCTCATGAAAGGTCACTAAAGATATGGGTGCTATGGCAAAGCTGGGTGAAGACACCAGACAATGCCTGGGTATCAGAATGAACAGTGTCTGTGATCTTAACAGGAAGCCTTAAAAGAAGCATCTATTTAAGTGAAGTGTCATCTAAGCCTACACAGGAGAAGCAGGCGAGTCTGTGTGAACCAAGGATTGCACATGATACAATCCAAATCTGGAAGATGAAACCATGTGAGAGTTTAAATTGTGAACGCTCAGTTTCACATGAGGCAAAACCAGTCGAAACCCAAAATCCACTCACAGGGGCCCCATGTGGATTAAGACTCCAGAGAATTCCCTCTGACTGTAAATTATTTATGTTCTCCAATAGGAGACAGAGTTCATTGTACCATGGATTATTGCATATGTTGGAAGGTTAAAATGTGACAATTTTTCTTTGAACCATTGTGTGTTTGTTCCAATTTTCTATATTTTGTGCCTCTTTTTGATTGAGGCATTTCTATGTGTTATTTTGTCATTGTTGTTTTGTTTTGCTTTTGTATGTTTTTTCTGTATGCAATATCTGAGACAGGGCAATCAGTAACTAGATCAATAGTTTTCTAAATGCATTGCAGTGGATGTTGGGAGAAATAAGGAGTTAACAACAAACAGTGAGCACGAGAAACTGGAACATGTCCTAAAATTGATTTTGGTGATGATTGCACAGCTCTTTTTTTATAATAATTAACCCATTAAATTGTATGCTATGTGAATTTTATGTCAATAAAATTGTTTAAAACAGGAAACAGCTAGTCTTTTCAACAAATGGTGCTGAAAAACCTGGATGGCCACATGCAAAAGAATGAATTAGGGACCATATAATACACCATATGTGAACACTGAACTCGGGATTCATAAAATACCTAAATGTGAACAAACTCTAGAACTATAGCAATCATCAATGAAAAAATAGTGACATAATTTAAAGACAATCATATGAGGCATAAATACTTTCCAAACATCATGTACATGATGTACAACTACTTGTAGGAGATTAAATAAAACACTGTAACCTCCTAAAAATATATGGCATTTGTATACTTCAAAGGAGTACCTTCAGATTGGGAAAAAAAAATTTGCCAAAGGTATATCAAATGAAGGGCTACATCTCAAAATCTACAGCAAATGGCAACATTTAAATAAGAACCATGCAAACAGCACAATAAAAATGTACATAAGACATGAGTTGACAATTCACTGAAGATGACAGAGAGTCCATCAACAACCATATAAAAAAATGCTTGTCATCCCTTAGCTAAAATGAACTAAAAATGGAGACAAAGATGAGCTACCACCTCACACTGACACATAGAGCAATATGTTTAAAAATACAGAAAGTAGCAGATGATGGGAAAGAAGGGGAGAAAGTGGAACACTCAGACATTGTTGGTGGGGATGCAAAATTGTATAACTCTTTTAGAAAACAGTACACCCACCCACGGGCAACAAGTCGAGGCCAATTCATGGTGGCCCTGTAGGGCAGAGTAGAACTGCCCCTGTGGCTTTCTATGACTGCAACTCTTCAAGAGTAGAAAGCCCTCTTTCCCTCATTGGATGGCTGGTGGTTTAGAACTGCTAACTGCTAACTGCGAATGCAGCTCCGCATGTAACCACTACACCACCAGAGCTCCTGGAGAACAGTGTCTCGTTTCCTTAAAGAAATGCAAATAGGAACATCATAAGACTGAAATTTTTCTTCTTGGTAATAAAAAATTCTCAAACTCACTGCTATCAAGTTGCATCTGACTTTTGGAGACCCTATAGGACCGGGAGATACTACCCCTGTGGGTGTCTGAGACTAATTCTTTATGGGAACAGAAAGCCTCATATTTCTCCTGCAGAGTGGCTGGTGGTTTTGAACTGTTGGCCTTGTGATTATCAGCCCTATGTGTAACCACTATGCGAAAATAAAAGCAAAATATGAACTGATCTATGTATACTCATGTGTATTGCAATACTTTCCCTAAGATCAAAAATAGAATGAGAAAAAAAGGATAAATTAACTCTGATCCATACACACCATGGACTTTAAAAAAAAAATAATAATACTGTCAAACACCTCATGGCATGGATGAATTTGGAACACATGCTCAACAAAGTTAGTCAATCTTGTTAAGATAAATACTTCAGGACTTAATTGATGTGAAGGAAAAAATCATTTATACAACAGAAGAAGACAACTTTGAAGGCTATGAATTGGGGCAAGGGAAGCAGGGATGGGGCAGGATACAGAGGGAGAGATGTAAAAAAGATGGAACAAGAATAAGAAAGAGTCAAATACACTGGAGGTGTACTGGCATATTCTCCTTGTTCTAATGAGATGAGCCGTGCAGCTGTATTTTGGTGTGTGTGTGTGTGTGTGTGTGTGTGTGTGTGTGGGAGAGAGAGAGAGAGAGAGAGAGAGAGAAAGAGAGAGAGACCATAGCCTTCAAATATCTCCTGTTTCCTTGGTCATCAGATCTAAACACTGATCTGAGTGGTTACAAAGAAGGAAAATACAATTGAAACCCAAGTTCAATGCCTTTTGACACATAGGGGGTTTCAAATGATTCCGTTTTAAAACGTATGTAATAACAAAAAATGCGTTCATTGTTGAGGGAAAGTGGGGAAGGCCAATATGTAAATGACTAACTGCATTATAGTTTAATCACTCCATGATCTATATTGCAATTTTTAAAATGAGCAAATTGAAGCTTTGCCAAATAATCTAGAAGGATTTCCAAGAGGTATAATTGAGTGTGAAAGGCAAATTGTAGGAAAAAAGAAATGCATTATCATTATGCCATTTATATAAACCGATGGAAACCAATACAAACATGTGCAAATGTGTTAGTATATATGTGTGAATGATCTATATAACTATGGTAATCCACACATAGTAGGTTATAAAGTCTATTTTAACCAAGGGGATGGGTAGTAATTTTTATTAAAATAGGGCAATGGCATAAGAAAAGAAGACCAGACAGCCCTACAAAAAGAAAGTTTAATAAAAATCTATGTGTAAAAATTAAGTATCATACAAAAAGTTTACTTATAGTTCTTATAGCATTACCTTGTTTGCATTCAGTTCGCTTCTTTTACCCGGCATCTGCTAAGCTTAATTTACACTAAGCAAACATTTGAAGAATGGCACATGTGAATTTTAAGAGTGGAGGGACGATGTATGTGGAAGCAGAAACGTACGTAGGCATTACAGGAGTCAGTCACCTCCTTACTCAACAGGCCGCATAATGGAACAGACTGGCAAATGGGAGCAGATCCGCAATGCTTTAACAGGCTATGCAAAATCATTTTATTTCAGACTTAAAAACAACAACAAAATAATGCAATGTAACAAACCAACCCCAATGTCACTTTGACAGTTAAATGTATTCATGACAAGCGAGTGACTCAGGTTTGTTTCTATCCTGGATCAGTGGATCAAGTTCACACAATCAAATCAAAACAACAGAAAACAGCACTGAAGGATGTGAACTTGGAAGACCTCTAAATCTTTTCTACTTCTCAGCTAATGCACTAACTACTGCAGCTGCTCATGGCTCCTAAGGGTTTTCTATGTGCATATATGCTATTTTTTTCTTTTGTTCATTTTAGCAATGTCATTCTGTTTTTATTCTATAGTGGTTTGTTAAAACAAAAATCAATAAACATCTACATATCACTTAACATACATTGTTATGACCTGTCATTTCAAATTAGTATGAAAAGAACTATTATTACAGGAGGATCATGCATATGCACAAAAAGTTACCTTTTTTATATTAATTTTCCAAAAATTTGGTGCCTTATGTTGCATTCTCTACTTCTCAGTATAATATAACCACTTGTGGTTGTGAGTTCAACCCATGTATACATTGGCAGAAATCAAAAGGTTAGGGTGTGTGCATAGGTGAACGTGTGAAGTATGCTTATATATGTCATTCAAATTGATGGAAAATCTCTCAACTTGGTGTTTTCATAAAAATCAAAGACCTTTATTGTAAATGACCTCAGACTATTTAATAGAAATCAGTTTTGTGCTACTATTTGGTACGACAAGAGAGAGAGAGACAGACAGACAGTGAGACAGACAGACAGTGAAATCATTTTTGTTGAAATGTTGGTATCAGGGAAAGTCATATTGATTGATATTATAAGTGTGTTGGAAAGAAAGAGAACTAAGAAAATGTTTATTAATTCTTCTTACTCCCACAGTTTCCTGCAGGAATTTCAGGATGAGCTCATAGTTTTCATGTATCAAGGAAAGATATACTTAGGTTTTCAGATGATACTAACAGTTTGATTCCATCGTGTATTTTTTTTAAGTCAGTGTTTCAACTTATGCTCAAATTAAATCTTAAAAATGAAATTCTTTTCTAATCAATATTTGACTATTCTTATTCTTCTATCCATACATCTCATATGTTTGTCTTCTGTTCAGTCCATGTGTCCCATGAAAACAGGGACACATAATACATAAATTGACTTGAAGGAGCTCTGGGGGTTCCTGAGTTAAGCACTGGATGCTAATCTGCCCCTAGGCTAGTATGAGTCACAATCTACTCAGTGAGCGGGTTTTGGTAGGAATTACAATCAGCAGAATATTTATTCTACTGTGTGCTTAGGTAGGACTTCTCATGAGCAGAGCCTTGGTGACTCTAAAATGGTATTTTTCTGATCTGCCAACAAAATACCTGCATCTCTTCAAATTCTACCAGGTGATTACTTAGTAGGACAGAGATTACATTGGATTTACAGAATGTTTCAGTCATTACCAATTAATAGAGAATTTTGACAGATGTTTATATCTGCCTTGTATGTGGTCACTAAATTAATCTCCATCCTTTAAAGCTACATTTGCATCCCGTACAGTGGAACACAGTTCTAAAGCTTATGAACAAACAAGTTTTGCCAATCTTGGGCACAGAAAGAATGCCCTTTGTAACAAAGACAGTCTTCAATTCCCAAATAAAATAAAAAATCTAATATTGTTATCTACATGTTATAGATGAGGACCCGAGGGACGAGAAAGAAAAATGATTTGCTCCAGGTCTTCAGCCACTTGAAGCTAACGACCAAGCACAATCCTGGTTTCCATGTTGCAGGCTTAAGCATCCGTCTCTACTGCCTGTGGTTGTTTCTCCTCTGAGCGGGCTATGCCTGCGTGGGCTCACCGCAAGGTTGGCAGTTTGAAAAGACCAGTTGCCCCACAGGAGAAAGATGGGGTTTTGTGTTAGTCTCAGAAACGCAAAAAGGGAGTTTAACTGTCTTATAGGATCACTATGACTCAGAATTGACTCAGGGAATTTTGTTTTGTTTTGTTTTTGTTTTTAAAGATGAATAATAATTTTTAGTATACACTTTAACACAATGATCATTTAAAGAGTGATCATTCTTAATTAAACCCCGGTAGTTCTCTCTCTCTATCCCCCCCACCCCCCACCTCCATCTGTCTCTTGGGCGCATGCTCTCTCTCTCTCTCTCTCTCTCATGTAAGCACCTTGTAAAATGCATCAAAAAAGGAAACACACAGTTAGTAGCTCTACTGGTAGAGACTCTAAGCCCGACACCTCCCCCCTATCATGACACTGTCACCGAGGGTCAGTTTTCCCCTTTGGGTTTTTGGTTTGTGGACAGATCTTGGTCTGCACCAGTTCTAATGTCAGCACAGACTTATTCTGTATGTCTAGCTAACCTGACTTAAGTTCTTGCTCACATCTAAGACTTCTAACTGTGTGCCCTGCTTGTATTCTCCCCACCTCCAGGCAATTTTTAAATGTGATGAGGGTGATTAAAAATCCAATGAGTACATAAAATAAACAAAACATGTTATTACCCACTTAAAATTTCCCTGGATTTGTTTCATAGTACAACTAAAACTCCAACTATTTTTCATGGCATCCCAAGCTCTGCTTGACCTGCTCCTTCACTACATCCTTGCTCTCTTTCTTCACAAAGCCCTGTTGGTTCGGGCGGTAGTTATATAACTACATGGTAACTTAAAGATATATAAAGGTGTAGGCTTAGCTTTTTTAGAATAACCAACCAAACTGTCTCCCACAGTGTGTCAGGTAGGGTTGATATGAGAAAGAAATCTAGTGACATTCATATAGGTGTAAGAAAGAGCTTCATATCAAGAAATAATTATTTATCAAGAAAACATCCCAGCCCAGTCCAACTCAATTACCTAAGTCCCTCTTTAAACTCACACAGTCACATGCAATGATGCAGAATGTAGGAACATCACAGGATGTTGGACGCAGAGTTGCGCAAAGTAATATGGATCCAAAGTCGAATGAAAACATCACAGGACTCTGATAGCTCTCAGGATCAGCAAGCAGCAAGGCCAAGGCAGAGGTGGGAAGGTTCCCTGGACCCACCTTATGAGAAAGCCATGTCCACAGAAGGCACCATCATATTGTGACCTTATTGACAGCTTGGATAACACCCCTACATTTTTATGTATTTTCAAGTTGAAGTAAGATTATGTACTGACTACACAAGCAGTCAATACTGACTCATAGAGACCCCCTATGGTTTCCCAAGATTGTAGCTGTGTATGGAAATAGCAAGTCTGCAGTCTCTCTTCCAAAGAGCTGCTGGTGATTTGAACTGCCTCCCTCAATGAGTGATGGCACCCCCCCTTGTGGGCGTGGCCTTCTCATAAGGAGAGAAGGAGGATCCTGGGAACCTCCCCTTCTGGTAACCACCACACACACCAGCAGGGCTCCTCTTGGTTAGGGCATGAACCTACATTTTTATAGTGGAAATATTTTTAAATTACAATTTCAATGTTTCCATAGTTAATGCTTCAATGTCTACAGTAGTTTAAAACTGTTATGTTAGTGACAACATTGAAGAGAAAAACTGCAAAGGTTCTATTTGTCAATTTTTAGTTTTATTTTTCTCAATAAGCTAGAGGTGTTTTTATTTTTAGTTATTGCTTTGTTTTTAATGAGTTTCAGATTGCACCTTAATAGAATAGTGATGTCGCTGTCCACCTTTCTATCCTTTACTGGGTTAAACAAGTTTGACCTGAAAGCCAAAAGCCAAACCCATTGCTGTCTATGAGTCTATTCTGACTCATAGGACCACTTTATGGCCAAGGATATAATTCTCTAAGGAAGTACATCTTTCTCCTGATGAGCAGCTGATGGTTTGCACTCCCAGTAACTGAGAGCCTTAACCACACTGCCCCTAGGGTTCTTTATTTTACCTTAGACAATTTTTTGGATCATTTTATTGAGGGCTCTTACAATGCTTATTACAATCCATACATCAATTGTATCAGACATATTTGTACATATGTTGCCATCATTCTTTTCTAGACAGTTACTTTCTATTGAGCTTTTGGTAACAATTTTATTGTAAATAAAGTTTTCCTATATGCATAAAATAATGATGATGCAGTTGAGAAATAATTGATATAAGTGATGCTAAGGAACTTTGAAATTAGGAAACACATATAATACACAAATTAAATCCTTGCATATACTGATGGTTTTATGGCCAATTAAAATGGGGTGGTAGTTATCCAGCAGTATGGGCAGCTGTGCACTGGTTTAATCGTAAATGAATGAAATAAATGATTGTGATGCCTATGAGATAGACTTTTTCCAAACATAAAGTTTCCTAAATTTTATTTTTCATTTTATAATATTTTTTGACATATATTACTCACTCTAATGTATCGATTCACATACGCTCTGTTGTTCAATTCTGTTGGGTGGAGTTATACATTCATCAATGCTATCAACTATCCTCCTTCTTCCCCCACGTCCTGTACTCTCAGGGAACCAATACTCCTGTCACTGTCGCTGACAGTGACTACCATGTACCAACCAATCTTTAATATACAAACTATGAATCTAACATGATTAATGAGGTATAACACATAAAGACCTTAATAGTAAGGAAAGGAAATCTTAAAGGACCAGAGGATAATTATGTGATTCATCAGTGCCGTACCACATCATGGATTTATAATCCTTTCCATGTGCCCTTCTGAGAGGGAATGTCCAATTGTCCTACTGGTGGACTTTTGGTCTTCACTACATCCCACGCCCCTTCATATCAATTTGTTTGCATGTTTTTTAAACGTCTGATACCTTTTTCCGTTGACACCTCATTATCACACAGGCTGGTGTGCTTCTCCTATGTGGGCTTTGTTCCTTCCATGCTAGATGGCCACTTGTTTAACCACAGCATTTAAGCCCTCAGACGTTCTATTTTTTTAATAGCCAGGAACCATCCACTTTCTTCACCACATTTGCTTATGCACCCATTTTGTCTTCAGCGATCATTGTTAATTAAACCTAACCATTTTGAACTGAGGTAAGACTTAAGTAGAGGCCCAATATCCAGTGCGTCCTTGCTGAATTTGCATATATAAATACATATATAAACAAATATCCACACACATACATATATTACCCCTCCTACTCTCTATTATGTTTACCCATCATTCACCTCTCAGTAATTCCTCTCAGATACAATTCGATTGATCAGACACAACCAGAAAAGCTATATACTCTTCACCATTAATTTTAGAACACTTGCTATTCCCCTGTATCTGTTCTTGTTGCTACCCTGCTACCTGCTCACCTTCCCCACTTCTCCCCTCCGATGCCCTTCAGGAACTTGCAGTCCAGTCACTGTCTCCATAAGATTGCCTATCCTGCATATGTGGTATATATAAACACACACATACACACAAATTCAGATAATCTCAAGTCTAAGAGGGATCATGACAAAGCACATGAATATCTCTATGTTAAATAGAGAGAAAGACATGTTATAAACCAACAGCCCAGTCCCTGTTTCTTTCAGGGTTACACTGGGTCTTTCAGGATCTTCACCTGGGTCCCATTTACCTCACCCCACATACACCCTTTTGGTGTTCAGTATTCCTGTCCAAAATGCAAGCATCCCATAGGTCCATGTTGCTATTCTGATAGGGATGGAGTAGTCTAGTGCCCCCACTGCCACCCTAGTTATGCCTTTCGACTTTCAGTGTGGTCCCCTTGCGAGTAATCCCCAAGCAATTCAGATGGGGTGCTAAATGTTGCCCCCTAAGTCATAAGTCTACTATCAGGGTTCTTCGGGGACTTCAAAGCTTGGTCAACATCACTGGTACATTGCACATCCCACTCTTAATTTACTCCCCATGTGTCCAGGTCAGATCAGCAATTCTTCCCAAACTGTAACTTCAGGACTGTCCTCTGCAGGGGCTTTATCTAGGAAAAGGACATCATATCTCAAGCTAGGGCCAACCCTGCAGTCGTCTCTGAGAACAAGCTGCTCTGAGCAGGAAAATCACCCTCATGGGTTGGCACATCTGAATGAGGTCTACTATTACTCTCCCTTTCCTATTGTGTTAGTCTGGGTAGAATAGAGAAACAAATTCATAGACTCATATATGAATAAGAAAGAGGTTTACTTAAAAGAGCAGTTAAATATTGAGGAAATGTTCCAACCTAGTCCAGATTAAGTCCATAAATTCAATATTAGCCCATATGTCAGATACCAATCTTGAATGTCTTCTTCTGACTCATGAAACACATGCAATGATACTGAATGCAGAAAGATCACAGGCCAGTGGGATGGGACTCTTCTGGGTCCAATGACATTGTAAGCATCTCAGCAATGGCAAAGGTCTCCATGTGGCTTCTCCAGCACCCAGGACGGCTTCCGGGTAGGTCCATGTGGCTTCTCCTCAGGGATGTCTCCCAGCGAGTCAGCCTTATCAGTAGAGAGTCTCGAAGGCTGTAAGCAGAGAGAGTGTGTCTTCTACCTCCAAGGAGTAAATCCAGGAATTCCCAGAATTCTCAGGAGAAGGTCATGTCACACAGAGGCTTCATTGGCTGTATCTTGCTTGACAGGCTGGATTCCACCCAATTATTCATAATCCTCTCAAATTGACACCAGATTATGTAACCACCACATCTATGGAGATATAAGAAGTATCTTCCCCTGGGCTTCTTTAATGTCCTGACCAGCCATTGCCACTGATTCTCTTCCCCATCCTTCTTTGGGTCTTAAAGGCATTTGAGAGGAGGGAGGGAAGATGCCGCTTAGCATGGGTCTGCATCTGCATCTGTTGTTGATGATACATGAATTATTGGGTTTAATCTGGTTCTTGCCAGAATACCTGGCCCTCAGCCTGGGAATTGTGGGTTGTGTGCATTTTCCCTTAAGCTCATTCTGCTGTTTGAACTTATTTCAGTGGACTCATTTTGTACTTGACCTTTATGGCTTTGCTTAACTTCAGTCAGCATAATGTCCTCCAACTCCACAACATGAGGTGTCTAATAGATCCATCACTATTTTTTTAGGGATGTGTAGTATTCCATTGTGTGTACGTACCAGAGTTATTTTATCCATTTGTCTATTGATAGAAATTTAGGCTGTTCCAAATTTTTTGTGATTGTAACCTGGAAAGTAATGAACATTGGAAAGCAGATGTCTGGCCATGGTCTTTCTTATTTTTCTGTGTATAAGTCCAGTAGTGGAATTGCTGGATCGTATGGTAGCATGATTTCCATCTGTTTTAACTATCACCAAATCACTTTCTACAATGGCTGTACACATCTACAAAGCCACCAGCTTGAATGAAAGTTCCAATCTTACCACACCCCTCCAACATTTGTTGCTTTCTGCTTTTTTTAATTGGGCTACCTTTGTAGGTGTTATGTGGAATCTCATAGTTGTTTTGATTTTCATTTCTGGATGGCTAATGATCAGGAACATTTTCTCATATGTTTATTGACCATTCAGAATTCTGCCTTTGGGAATCTTCTGTTCAAGTCTTTTGTCCACCTCCTCAGTAGGCTATTTGTTTTTTTCTTGTTGTAAGTGTGCATAACTGTGGAGACTTCCATGATAAGCCCGTTGTCTGATATGTCATTACTAAATATACTTTCCGAGTCTGTGGGCTCCCTTATTGCTCTCCTTAAGAAATTTTTGATGTACACAAGTGTTTTAAGAGTTCTGATCATCTATTTTTTATCTTCCTCTGAGTGTATATCTTTCTTTATTTCTGATAGCCCATATATTCCCTACACTAAGGTCCTTAGCTTTGTTCCCATTTTCTAATTGACGATCCTGATAATTTGGGTTTTATCTAGAGGTCGGGGATCCACCTTAAATTTATTCTTGTGTGTACAGTGAGTTAAGGGTCTTGTTTAATTCTTCTGCAGGCAGACATCCAGTTTTCCTAGCACCATTTGTTACAAAGGATATCTGCTTCCCATTTGATATTTTCAGGGCCTTTGTCAAAGATCAGTTTTCTATATGGTGTGGTTTCTATTTCTAGATTTCATGTCCTTATCCATTGGTCCGAGCATCTATCATTATACCATCATCATGCTGTTTTGACAACTGTGGCTGTATAATAATTTATAAAGTCAAGAAAGCCCAACCACTTTCTTCTTCTTGAAGAATTCCCTGCCAAATTCTAGGCTTCTTCTCTTTCCATATGAAGTTGGCATCAGTTTTTCCATTTCTTTGAAAAATGATGTTGGGATTTGTATTGGGATTGCATTGAATATATGTAGTGCCTTACACTGAATTGACATCTTTACAATATTGTGTCTTCCTATCCAGTATGGGATTTTATTCCATATGTGAAGGTCTGTTTTGGCTTCTTGTAATAATGTTCTAGAGTTTTGTTTTGGCTTCTTGTAATAATGTTCTAGAGTTTTCCTCATAGAGATATTTTGCTGTTTGGGTTAGGTATATCCCTAGATATTTCAATCTATGCTTGGCTATTATGAAGGGCACTACCTTCTTGATCTCTTTTTGTGGAATCCCCCAGGTGTTTATAGCAATCGAATTGACTTCTGTTTGTTGATCATATATCCTTCCATTCTATCCTGAAATAACTCTATCAATTTCAGCAATCCTATTGTACAGCCTTTGGGGTTCTCAATAAAAAATCATATCATCTGCAAATAGCTATCATTTTACTTCTCCTTGCCCAATATATGTTTCTGATAGCCTTCCATTGCCTTATATCATTAGCTAGGACCTCCAGGACAACGTTGAATAGAAGTGTGGACAATGGGCTTCCTATTTGGGTCCCCTTTTCCAATGGGAATGTTGTCATCATTTATCCACTGATTGTAATGCCAGCTTCTGGTTTTTCATATGTGGCTTTTATTTTATTGAGGTAATTTCCTATTTCTATCTTTTGAGTGATTTTTTAGGAATGGGTTTGAATGTTGTCAAATGGAAAATTTGTCTGATATCAATTGATATTATCATGTGGTTCTTGTCCTTTTCCTTGTCAGTGTGATGGATAATTTTGATGGCTTTTCAGATGTTGAACCATTTGTCCACATCCTCCAAATTGTTGAACTCGTTGGAGTACAGTCCTTCGTTGTGTAACTGTGTAACTAGTCTTTTCGTTTTATCGGGGTCCATTGTAATTTCCCCTGTTTCATCCCTCATCCTGGATATTGATGCTGCTCCTTCCTATCTTTTGTTTCTGTTATAAGCAGTTTGTGGATTCTGTTGATCTTTTCAAAGGAAAAGCTTTTAATTGAGTTAAATTTTTCCTTTTTTGTTTTTCCACTCATTTATCTCAGCCCTGATTTTCATAATTTCTTTCCTTTCCATTAGAAGGATTATTCCTTTGACTCTGTTTCAAATGCTGAAGGTTTCTTCATAGGGTATTGACCATAATTCTCTTTTCCTACTTCATTTGTGCATTTATTGCTATCAGGCATTCTCTATTAACTAATGCTGCTCTATACCATTGATTTTGGTAAGCTGTTTTCTCATTCTCATGGGTTTCTAGAAACTTCTTAATTTCACCTCTAATTAGAGCCAACACCCAGTACTTTCTAAGAAGTAAGTTATTTACCCTCCATGTATTTGCCCTTGCTTTTTTTGTGTTTTTTCTTTGTTGATCTCCAGCTTTATGGTGTAGTGGTCAGAGAAGGAAGTCTGTGTGACCTTTTTATGTTTGCACATACGGAAGCTTGACTTGTGTCCCAGCATGTGGTCTATTTGCAATTACATGCCGTGTGCACTTGAAAAAAAAAGTATTTTTTGCAGTTGTGTGGACAACTCTGAATATATATATCAGGTCAAATTGTCTTAATGTAGAGTTTAGTATGTAGACTCTTCATTGAGCTTCTTTCACATTGATCTTACTTTCTTGGAGAGCAGTGTATTGAATCTCCTCCTATGATTCTCAATCCTGTGATGTCTTTATTAATCTTTTGAAGGATTTAGTTGACGGATTTCACAGGTTTCTCACATATGTTTATTATGCTCACTGGCTCTTAGTCTACTCATCCTTTAAGCATTATATAGTGCCTGTACATATCTCGTTATGCCCTACACCTTGAGATATATTTTGCCAGAGATTAGAATTGCAACCCCTGCTTGGTGTACTTTTCACCGTACTTTCATCCTCAACCCTTTTGTGTGTGTGAACTTGAGATGTGTCTCTTGACAACAACACATCGATGGGTTGTTTTTCTTTGACTTCAAGTTCCATGCTGTCATCTCATGCCTTTTATTTTAGGTGGTCCCCTCCCTCCCTCCTTAGCTGTATGTTGTGTATGAGTGAGGGATTCATTCTTGCCGTCTTGTCTCTGTTGGGTCAAAGAAATCGTGGGCACTGCTTTCAGTGTGATGACTGCTGGACAGTGTTCCACTTTGTTGTGGGATCATACATGTGTTCTGTAGATGGTCTTCTGTTCACAGTGAGCTGGATAGTGATTTTTGGTAGTGTTTTTTTTAAACATAGTCTCTAAATTTTTCTTTATCTGAGAAACCTATTACCTCTCCTATTTTGATAGAGAGTTTTGTGAGATAGAGGATTCTGGGTTACAGTTATTTTCTTAAATTTCAGAAGATGCTACTCCATTCTCTCCTCTTCTTCATGGTTTCTGATGATAAGTCTGAGCATATTCTTATTTAATTACCCTGATAGGTAACTGCATTTTTCCCTCTAGCTGTTCTTATGATTTTTTTCCCTCTTATGTTCTCATGTTCTTTTTCCTTGAATTTGGATAATTTGACTACTATGTGACTTGGTGTGTTCTTCTTGGGATTCAGTCTAATTAGTGTACTCCCTGTTTCCTGGATGACTGTTGAATTTCCCCTTTATTATATTGCAGACGTTTTCTTCCAGGAATTCCCTTGCTATTTTGCCTGTTGATTTCTTCACTAAGTCTTACTTTGGTATCCCATTTATGCAAATATTTTTTCTCTTCATAGCATCACTTATTATTCTCAGATTTTCTTCAGCTTCTTTAATAATCTTGTTTGATTTTCTTTCAGGTTTGTTGAATTCTGCTTGGCGATTTTCAAGCTTGAGGATATGCTTTTCTACTTCTTCTAGCCTCTTGGCAAAGCCTCTTACTGTATTCTTTATTTCTTCTGTTTCATCCTATAACTGTTGTATTTCCTTTCTGTATGTGGATTCTATCTGCTCTAGTTTTTCATCATTTTACTGTGTTGATTCCCCCATACCCTATATGACTCTATGCATCACTCTGAAGGTTTCTTTCTGTGGTGGTTCAATATCTGCTTCTTCTATGCACGCTCCTTGGTACAGGTAGTCCTCAGAGATTTCTATTTGTTTCTCTTGCTTTCTTCTAATGGATGCTGGTGTGAGTTATTGTCTGCATGGCATTTTGGTGAGGCTGCAGGTGGTATGTTATGTTCAGTGTGTGCAGTGCTGGGAAGAGTGCTAGTATTGTCTATGTGTGGCAAGAGCATCTCTGCGTTTGGTCTTGGGTGGCCAGGCATATATGTAGCCGGGGGCATGGGTGTCCCAAGTGGGTGGGATTAGTGTGCTACAGGTGAAAGTTGCCAACTGTCCTGGATGCATGGTCGACTCAGACTGTGCTGTCCAGGATCTGCAAGCCATGGGCTGTGGACACTGGACAGGCTGCCCTGGAAGAAGTGGGGGAACTGTTTTAGATGCAAGTCCTTTATGGGACCAGCTGTTTGGGCTGCGAGGACCAGTCTGGCCTCCCACACCTCACTTATGCTTATGGAATCCCATAAGCCGTGTGGTCAGGGGGCAGAGCTCTCCACAGCTGCAGCTCAAGGATGACACAAGCTGCATAGGTGGCACCAATTGAGCCTACAAGATCCGTTTTCAGGCTTTCTCTAGTTGCACAATTTGGGAGCAGGGTGCTCCTCAGTCACAGGACATGGGCTCCATGAGCTGTGTGGGCTATTTGACAAAGCCTACTGGGTCCCTGGACCCCTCAGTCTCCGTTGGTGACTCAGATGAGGCTTCAGCTGCTCACACTGTAGTCACATATCATGTGACATAAATGGCTCCAGTGGCACAGGCTAGTGTGGCTGTGGTAATCAGGCCATGAACTGCATGGCTTATCAGTGCAGATGTGGGGTGGGGGTTGGGGAGCATGGTGGATCTGAGTAGTGGGAAAGATCGGCCTACTCACCAGTACAGAACCCTGGGTTGCTGCGAGGCCATACTCACTACTCAGTCTCTAATCCCCCAGCCCAACAATCACTCGCAGAATACCCAATGCAGTCACCCTCACCTCAGTGCTATCTTATCAGAAATTAGGTTACTAAACTTTACAAGGAATTAAATTTGAATTTTTTAATCTTTGTTTTTGGATAAGGACCATCAAATCATTGCTTTAGAGCTTATTCTAACTCATAATAATTCTATAAGCCAGAGTTCAACCACTGTTATGTTCTAATCACCAAAATTTTGGTTGGCAGATGAGCACTTGAACCACTGTGCATTCATACCAAATTCCTTCAAAATAGTTCAGGTCCTATTTTTTTTAAAAAATATAAGTTAAAATATGCTTACTCTCCTAAGCAATTTTATAATTTTATTATGCACACACTAATGAAATCCAGGCTGAAATAATAAAATAATATTAAGATGCCGATTGGAATAAAACCTGTTCCCATAGAGTCAATTTTCATTCTGAGCAACCGTATAAAGGATTTCTGAAACTAAATCTTTGTGCAGGTAGAGATTCATCTTTCTACTATAGAGTGACTGGTGAGTTTGAACTGCTGACTTTGTAGTTAGTAGTCTAATGCCTACCCTACAATGACACCAAAACATCATAAATGACTTAAAAGAGAAAGGGGTGGGGGTGCTTGCAGCCCTGGACAGTTTTCCAATTTTGTTAGGCACTCAAGATTTGCATGCTGAATTAGTTAAAGAAGAATTTCATGCCAACGTAAATGAAATAAGTGTATTATGACTAGTGGTGATCCTACAGGAGAGAGTAGAGCTCTCCCATTGGGTTTCCAAGGCTACAATTCCTTAAGGAAGCAGATTGCTACATCTTTCTCCTGAAGAGTGGTTTATGGGTTTCAGCTGCTGAACTTTTTATCAGCTACACAGTAGTTGAAACTCTGTGCCACTGGGGGGCACTAGTAATATCATAACAGGGGTGGGGCAGGGTAACCGGTAGTATATTTAGTAAATGACTTTGCCAGTCAAAGAAGGGATATATCAGGATAACTCAGGAAAAGCTGTCAACTGTGGAAGGTAGCATTTGGGTTAGGTTTTCAGGGCACAAAGGATGTGCATATGTATTAAAGAAGAAAGACGGCATTCCAACACACACTGATGAAAAATTACTGAAATGTGATATATAAGTATCAAAATGATCACTTGACTTTCTCCAAGACCACAATTTGTCAAAATGTTTCACTGAAAAAGAATGATTTCTCTATATCTCAACCCAAGTAGCAAAGCGGACTTTTTTGTTCCCTCAGTTATGCAGTATGGGATCAATTAGTAATCAGAGCTATTAGTGCCTGAAGCTGGTTCTGAGTTCTCTCTGAACCATTTCCACTTGCAACATAGGCAAAGCCATTCCATAAACAGATGAGAGGCTTGGTTTTACTACTAATGTGGGGAGAGAGTGCACATAAAAGAGGACCTATTGGTTGTCAAACTTTTCTAGGCCCTCTTGTTGTTAGGTGCTGTTAAAGAGAAGTTTTAACTCCTAGATGCTATGGGCCCTTTATCATTTCCTAAACTGAAACATTTACAGCAGCAGACAGCCTGATCATTCTCACATGCTGCTATATTGGGCTTCCTTTGTGTTTTGCCCTGGGATGTGGTGGTGGTGGTGAGACTGGGGAGAATTCCTGTATCATGTCTCCAATGCTGTCCCTCATAGCACTGTGTCCCTGAAGGGACGTCGTTGCTTGTAGTAGGACCAGTCTTACAGTCCTCTCTGCACTGGCTCCTCTGAGCGGTCCACTTTCTTTCTCTCCCCCAGCTGTAACTTCAGTGCTGTCCACTGCAGTGCATTCTTCTGGGGCGAGGGTCAGCATAACTGGGATTTGGGCCTGCCCTGCAGACCTTTCTCCTAGTTCGTGGCAGTATGTTGTCTTCAAAGCTTGGCACCATAGGGTGAGGTCTGGTACCTCTCTGTCTTTCCTGTGACGACATGAACAATACCCTCCCTGTGTGTGGGTTAGTCCCCTGTTCCCCCACTATCCATGTCCACCCCTTTGCCCCGTTCCCCTCCCCCTTTTTAGTTGGCTGTCATATGCATCCCTGGGTTGGGTCTCACGGATGCCAGAGTGCCTGCACCTAATTTCAGGAATTTATGCATTAGTGGCTTTTGCCCCCATGTCCCTTGTGATTTTTAAGCTCACCTCATGGACTCAAGTTGTCCTTTGTGCTTGGCTTACTTGACTGAGAACAATGTTCTCCAGCTTTTCCCATGATGCTATGTACTTCATGCATCACTGCTTTTTAGGGATGTATAGTACTCCATTGTATGTAGACACCAGAGTTTTTGTTGTTGTTGTTTTTATTTATTAAATACTTTTATTGGGGGATCATATATCTCTTATCACAATCCATACATGCATCCACTGTATCAAGCACATTTGCACATATGCCACCATCATCATTTTCAAAGCATTCTCTTCCCACTTGAGCCCCTGATATCAGCTCCTCATTTCTTCCTCCTCCCTCCCCTATACCAGTTTTTAAATCCATTTTTTTGTCAATGGAAATTTATGTTGTTTGCAATTCTATGAGATTGTGAATTGTGCCATGCTGAACATTGGAGTGTAGATGTTTGGTCATGATCTGTTTCTTACTTCTTGTGCATATATTCCCAGTAGGGGGATTACTGGGTCATATGGTCGCTTGATTCCCATTTGTTTTAGGAATTGCCAAATTGATTTCCATAATGGCTGTATATACCTACAGAAACACCAGCAGTGGGTGAGAGTTCCTATCTCACCAAATCCCCTCGAGCATTTGTTACTTTCTAATTTTTTGAATTGGGCTATCTTTGAGGGTCTTTGATGCTATCTCATAGTTATTTTAATTTGAATGTTCCTTGTGGCTAGTGATCAGGAACATAAAAACAATTTTTTTGCAGCACCACTTGTTGGAAAGAGAATCTGTTTCCCATTTGATAATTTTTGGGCCCTTATCAAAGATCAGTTGTTTGTGTGCTGATGATTTCATTTCTGGATTTTCAATTCTTTCCCACTGGTCTGAATATCTGTCATTAAACCAGTACCACACTTTTATGACCCCTTGGCTGTATAGTTGGTGTTAAAGTCAGGTAAAGCAAGTCCCCTGACTTTGTTCTTCTTCTTGAGGAGTTCTCTGCTAATTCTCGGCTGCTTCCCTCTCCATTTTGGGTTGGTATTCCGTTTTTCCAATTCTTTGAAGAAAGATGTTGATATTTGTATTGGTATAGCATTAAACTTGTATAGTGCCTTGGGCAGGGCTGACATCTTTACTATATTAAGTCTTCAGCTCCATGAGCATGGGATATTCTTCCATTTGTGGAAGTTACTCTTGGTTTCTTGTAGTAGTTTCCTGTATTTTCCCTCATACAAGTCTTTTGTTTTTTTGGTTATTTATAGCTGTAGATATTTTAATTTGTGCTTGGCTATTATGAAGCGTACTGCTTGTTTCATTTCCTCTTCTGTAGTCTTGTCTGATGTACATAGCAGTCCGATAGACTACTGTTTGTTGATCTTGTGTCTTGCCACTCTGCCATATTCCTAAATCAATCCCAACACTTTGCTTGTGGTTTCCTATATGCAAACTCATATCATCTGCGAATAATGTTAGTTTCTCTTCTTCTTTCTCCAGACGAATCCCTTTGATGGAAAGTTTGACTTATGTTGTTAGCTATGTTAGCAATATGATGTTTAAAAAAAAGTGGGGGAAAGGGGCATCTTTGTCTAGTCTTCTTTTACAGTGGGATTCCCTCCCCCCGCCCCCGCCTTTTCCCCATTGACTACCATGTTGGCTGTGGACATTTCATATATAGCTTGTATTATATTGAGGGACTTTCTTTCTATTCCTATCTTCTTGAGTATCTTAAACAGGATGGGTGTTGGATGTTGTCAAATTATTTTTCTACTTCTATTGATATGATCATGGGGTTTTTACCCTTTTTTTCTTGTCGATGTGATGAATAATGCTTATAGACTTTCTGATGTTGAACCATCCGTGTATCCTGGAATAAATCCCACTTGGTCATAGTGATTTATTTGTTTTATAAACTTTTGTTTCTTTTGGCCAGTATTTTTCATCGATGTTCATTCCAGATCTTGGTCTGTAGTTCTCAACTCTTGTGGGATCCTTGCCTGCTTTAGATATCAGTGTTATGGTAACTTCATACAAAGAGTTTGGGAGTTTGCCATCTTTTTCTATGCTCAGGAAGAATTTGTGTAGGATTGGTGTCAGTTCTTCCCTGAATGCATGGTAGAATTCTCCTGTGAAGCTGTCTGGCCTGGGGGAATATTTTGTTTGTGTGTTTGTCTGGGTTGACTAGGGAAACAAATCCATAGTCACTCATATGTGTATCAGAAAGAGTTTTATATACAAGAGCAATTGAATATTGAGAAAACATCCCTGCCCAGTCCAGCTCATGTCCTTAAGTCTGATATTACCCCATATGTCAATACTAGTGCATAAATTCCTTTGTAGATTCAACAAAACACATGTACTGATGCCAAATGCAGGAAGATCACAGGCCATTGGGTGGGCAGTCCCAGTCCCTCACCATTCCCTACCCCAGTGGTTTTCCACCGGTGGGTCCCGACCCCTTTAGAGATCAAACGACCCTTTCACAGGGGTTGCCTGATTCATAACAGTAGCAAAATTACTGTTATGAAGTAGCAATGAAAATAATGTTATGGTTGGGGGGGGGGGTCACCACAACATGAGGAACTGTATTAAATGGTCACGGCACTAGGAAGGTTGAGAACCACTGCTCTAGGAATTCCCCTGTTGTTTTTGCCAATGACTTCTGTGCTGTGTCTTGTTCTGGTAGTCCAATTATCTGAATGTTGTTTCTCTTCATAGCACCCGAATTGGGCCTAGTTTTTCTTAAACCTATTTGGTTATCTTTTTTGGCTCTCTTTCCTGTTTGTCTCTAGTCTGTTACACATGCCTTTTAACTTATTTGCTTTTGTAACCTCACCCTTCACTCTTGTATTTACCTTTTGTGCTGGTCCCTTACCACTTTTATTTCCCTTCGGTGCATGGCCTTTATCTCCTCCATAATTTTATTTTTTTCCCCCTGTATCCCTCCCCTCCTATTTTCTTTGACTCTGTACAACATTGTGAAGATTTCTTTCTGTGGTAGCTCAGCTTCTGATCTTCTGTGCACATCATCCTTCGGGACTTCCTCTGACATTGCATTTTGTTTCTCCTGGTTTGTTTTCTTGTTGTTGTTGGTATCGTTAAGGTTATTATGGATAGATGCTGCTCGTGTGTCATTTCAGAGGAGCGTGGCACCATTTTCTGGGGGCTCAAAAAGCTCTGCGCTCTCTCTTTGTGTGGCTGGTGGGAATATTTCTGTGGCTGCCTATATTCAACTGTGTTGGGGGTGGGGGGGTCAGAGTACTTCTCTATTGCACCAGGGTTTCACTCTCCTTAGATAGCCAAGATTACCTAATTGGATAAGCAGGTCTGGTGGCCCTCTCAGGGCACATGGGTGGGGCACTTGCAGGAAGCAAGGGTAGAACTGTGTGTGTGTCTGTCTGTCTGTCTGTTGGGCAATGATGGGGGAAGCCCCACTGCCATGGGTGCAGGTGCCGGTCAAAGATGGGGAAAGCCCCATTTCCACAGGAGCACGTCGTGAGTGGCAATAGGATAAGCCCCACTGCTGCGGGTGGGAATGCTAGGTGACAGTACAAAAAGCTGTGCTGCCAGGTGGAAGTGCCAAGCAAAGGCTGTAGAACTCCCCGTACATTGGGAAAGGATGCCAGGCTACAGTAGGAAGAACCCCACTGCCATGGTTGGCGTTGCCGGGTGAAGGCGCGAACAGCCTCACTGCTGGGGGTGGAGGTGCTGGGCAAATGCCGGAGAAGCCCCTCTGACTCAGGAGGCTGTGCCAGGCAACAATAAGAAAAGCCCCACTGCCGCAGGGTGGGGCAGCCACCGCAGCTGCTGGTGGGGATGATGGGCGATGATATGATAAGCTGCAGCTGCCATGGGTAGGTAGCAGGAAGGACACAAGTTCGAGGAAGGACCCGCTGCCACCTGGGGTGAAGGTAGCCAGTCATGGTGGCGAGTGCTCTGGGTGGACAGCCACTGTTTGGGGGATCAGCCACAGTTGTGTGGGATTCAATAGGGCAGCTCGTGAGCTCTAAGTGTGGCAACCAGGTTGTGAGGTGACAATCAGCAGGTGGTGGCCACAGTGGGGACCACAGTGGTGTGGCCGGAGTGAACCAGTGGAACCCTGGCACCAGGTTACAGATTCTTGGGACTCCTAAGCCTAGCTAGATGGGGGGAAGGTTGTCTCCCAGGAAGTACTCCAGGTCGTTGCAGGAGTAGATTCACTTAGCAGAATCCCCCTATTTGATCTCTGTGACACTGGGTTCACTGATAGCCTCAGAGCTTGTGATGTGGGCTGCTGACCTGGGAGCCATCTTGTCAGAATTCCGCATTTCCGTGGTTTTCACAAAAAGGAACGGTAGTCCTTGGGTGGCACTTCCAGTTGAGCAGTACTATCTTAACGGAAAGGTTTGTTGAAACACTCCCAGTGACACCTAAGAATGAGCCTTATTTTTTCTACCAGAAATATTTTTACTTGTATTTTATTGACTGAGATAGTAAAGGTTTATTGTGCCAACCTCACCAATAAACACATGTGGAATTAATTAAAGGGCGGAGGGATAAATGGCTCCATGAGCCTCGCCTTTCTAGTTCTCGGGTCTCTTGCTTTGTGATGGTCGGACCAGGGTGCAGCTGCCTTAGCCACTTCCCTGTTTTAGCTGGCAAGGCTCACTTCCTGCAAGACATCCCTGAGGAGAAGCCACATGGACCTACCTGGATGCAGCCCTGGGTTCTGGAGCAGCCGTGTGGAGACCCCTGCTAGCGCTGAGATGCTTACAGATTCATTGACTCGGCTTTCCTCCTGCAGTCGGCATCATTGCCTGTGTTTTGTGAGTTTGAAGAGGACTTTATAGATCAGTGTTGGACCTATGGGCTAATGTTGGACTTATTGGCTTGGAAAGCACTGGGTTAGGATGCTTTCTTAATATACACTTACCCTTTATATAAAACTCTCTCTTATATACATATGAGTTTCTGTGGATTTGTTTCTCTAGTTTACCCAGGCTAAAACATTGACTACGCAAAGTCTTTTGATGATATGATTCATAAGAAATGATGGATAGCCTTGAGAAAATAGACATTTCAGACTATTTCATTGTACTTATATGGAAATGGTATATGGATCAAGAGTTAGTGCTGTGAACAAAACAAAGAAATACTTCATGGCCTAAAATCAGAAAAGATGTGTGTGAGGTTGGAATCTCTCACCATACTTATTCTATTTGTATGCTGAGCAAATAATCAGAAAATATAATTATTTGAAGAAGAATTCGTTATCAGGATTGAAGGAAATCCTATTGATAATCTACAAATATGCAAATTTCAGTCTTGCTTAGTGAAAGTGAGAAAGTCTTGCAGTTGCTGATGAAAAAACAGGATTCCAGCCTTCAGTATTTATTACAACTCAATGTAAAGAATACCCCAATCCTCACAAGTGGATCAATACTTAACATTGTGATAAATGGAGAAAACATTGAAATTGTTAAGGCTTTTAATGTTAATGGAAGCAGCACTCAAGAGATCAAAGGGCATTATTGCATTGGGTAGATCTATGCCCTAAAACCTCCTTAAAATGTTGAAGAGGAAGGAAGTTACTTGATGTGGCTAAAGTGCGCTTGACCCAAGTCATGATATTTTTAATGGACTAATATGCATGTGAAAGTTGGACATCAAATAAGGAAGACTAAATTTGAATCAATGCATTTGAATGATGGTGCTAACAGAAAAATATATAGAAAGTACCATGGATTGCCGAAACAACAAACAAATCTGTTTTGATATAAGTACTTTCAGCATGTTCGTTAGAGGTAAGGATAGTGAGACTTCATCTCATGTACTTTGTGCCTGTTGTCATGAGAAACCGGTCCCTGAAGAAGGAGATCATATTCGGTGAAGTAGATGCACAGCACGAAAGGGGAAGGCTGCATAGTGAGTGCGGCAATGGGGTCCAACATAGGAACAACTGTTAAGATGATGCAGGACTGGCCAGTGTTTTCTTGTAAATAGCATCACTATGAATCCGAACTCACTGGAAAGCACTTAACAATGATGACGATGACAACGATGACGATGGCAGCAATGACAACAGTCTGTTTCGGAAATGTCAAAGCCTTGAACATTTTATGAGGTTCCACTCTGCTGTGTAACATGGATCTGCAATGTGGGAGTCATGAGTAGGACGTAACCAATTAAGCCCATCAAAAAGAACTGGTCGTGTTGGGTACAAGCTGGGTTGCTCACCGCAAGGTTAGCCTTTGAAACCACCAGCTCCTCTGTGAGACAACTCTTTATTCCTGTAAAGAGCTCCTGTCTCAGAAACCCAGAGGGGCAGTTCGATCGTGGTCTACAGGGTCACTGTGAGTTGGCATCGACTAGACGGCAGTATATTTATTTGTTTGTTTCTCTTTTTTCCCCTAGCATATATTATGATGACATCACTGAAATTCTTCTATTCCTGATCCAGCTAGTATGTGATGAACAGGGATAATGCTTACAATTATGTGAAGCATTACTATTAAAATAAAAAGGCATGGAACAATCAAATAGCTTGCCTCGTCTGAACCTAAATATACCTACTCGTACACCTGAGTGATAATGAGTTACCAGAGATAAAGGTGCTGTGTTAGGCACTGGACTTGTTTGCCATGGTCACACACAGGAACACTTTTTACCTAGCTACCTACAGTATAATAACTATACCACACCTCAAAGGATCCCAACCTACAGGCACTTGGAAAGCAGGTGACCTCTAAGCAGCGTTCTAAGAGATCTAGCCTGGGAGGTGACTGCCAGGGCCCCTCCAAAAGTCTTTTAATAGCTGAAGGCAACAAGGGTATTTTCCCCAGGGTGGAGGAAGAGGCCGCCCTGCAGCCCCGGGCCTGACCTCAGTGTGGAAGAAGACTGCGGTGTACCTAAGTCAGGATCTGGGCAGTCCACTTCTGTATGGTGCTGGCACCAGAGACGCTTCTTACTAAGTGGATTTGCCCAGAACAGCACTTAAAAAAACCCAAAATCTTAAAGCTATGCTAAACTCACTGCTGTCAAGTAGATTCTGATGCATAGACTACAATCAATTCAATTCTGACGCAAGAAGAACCTATAGGACAGGGTAGACCTCCCCCCTATGGGTTTCTGAGACTTCAACTCTTTACAGAGATAAAAAAAAATAAAAGTTTTTAATTTTTTTCCCCTCTGAAAGGCTGGTGGTTACTGAACTACTTACCTTGCAGTGAGTTGCCCAATGCATAACCAGGGTGCCAGGGCTCCTTCAAGAAAAGCATACATTTTGCTAAATTACTCAAACACTAGCTTTACCTCATATTTGTCTATAGAACTGCTGTTTACCAGGCATCTAACTTATGTATGCCATTAATGGTGACAAATATACTGGAAAATGGCATCTGTATTGCCCTTTGCACTTTGTTTTAGGGGATTTTTGAATTTATAGTATGATCAGTTATGGATTGTCTCTCTTTTCTAGCTAGTTTTTCAGGCTAATACGCTTCAGGAGTAATGTTCTTCTAGTCAGACTCTACTGAAAGAAGAGATAAGGTTCTGCTTTAAGTAAATCCTAGTGACAGGAACTTGGAATAATTTGGGTCTTCCAGTTACACAAACGTAGTTTATACTACACTACATAATGGTGTGATGGGCTGATAACTGCAAAACCGGTTGTTTGAACTTGCCAGTTGCTCCATGGGAGAAAGAGGAGGCTTTGAGCTCCAATAAAGATGTACAGCTTTGGTCATCCAAAGGGTGGTTTGGATGAGACTTTCTGTTGCAGTAAAGATTAACAACCTGGGAAACCTTAAAGGACAGTTTTCTCTTTTCGATAGGGTCATGAAGAGTCTGAATTGCCTCATTGGCAGTGTTTGGGTTATTAATTAAACTTGCTGATGTGTACATGCAATGTTTCAGTAAACAGAAGTCTGACTTTTAGGAAGAAGTTGGTAGATTTAGCTACCAACTTAATCATATGGGGCCAGTTGCTTAACATCTCTATTTTACCCCCAAAATGTCCACATACATGGACAAATGTGAACAAAACACATGGCCAAATCTAAAATTAGACCTCCAATCTATGTACAATTCTGTAAAAGTGGGTGATTCATATGACTAGTAAGATGATTCAAGCAAAAAAAAAAACAAACCCCAAAAGTCAAACCCACTGTTGCCATTGAGTGGAGCCTGACTTGTAGCTACCCTATATGAGGTTTCCAAGGTGGTAAACATTTTTTTTTTAAATCATTTTGTTGGAGGGCTCTTACAAATATTTAAAAAATCCGCCATTCAATTGTATTAAGCACACTTGTACATATGCTGCCATCAACATTTCCCAAATATTTTCTTTCTACTTGAACTCTTGACATTTTCTTCCATTTGGCACGTTGATTGATGTCCAGAATGAAGCTTGTCATCAATAGACATTTCACATTTTTTGAAATGAGAAAACCACTCATACATACACCTGAGATTTTCCCAAAGCTCTGCCCTTGTAAGCAGTATTCAACATCACAATAATTTCTGCAGCATTTTTTCCAAACAGGAAACAATATTTCACAGCCCACACTGTTTTCTTAATTCAACCATCTCAAAAAACATGATTCGAGTGAAACTACTTTTACAAAAAAAATTTACTCTGACCAGAAATAATCTTCCCAAGTGACACTACTGGGTACACTAACTCATAGAAAGTGGCTCAGTGCTTGCCTAGTGGGAAAAGTTCATACTATGAAAACTCCACCCAGTGGAGTTTTTTTCCTATGTTTTTTTTTTTAATTTTGGGGTACCCCCTTGCATGTGTAAAACATAACTTTATATGGAGAAGTAATTTTATATCAAGAGAGCATGTCAGCCTAGTCCAATTCAAGTATATGCGCCCAATACTGGCTGGGGTCTTCTTCAAACTTAAGTAGCCACCAGCAGGCAAATGGCACAGAAAGGTAAAGCCACAAGCAGGTAAATCAAAGGCTGGTGGGTGCAGAGTCTCATGGAGCCAAGGTTGGTGGGGACATGACAGTGTGCCCACAGTTCCCAGGTTGGCTCTCAGGGTCAATAGTCCACATGGGATCGCCCATGGTAACAGACACAGAGTTCCAGCAGAGAGGAAGGTGAAGGGCCAGAGAGGGAGAAATTCTCACTATTTCTCTTAGGAGGCCACACTCTCGGTGAGGCATTATCAGGATGTGACCTGATTGGCAATTTGAACTCCACCCCCAAACTTTCACACAGTAATAAGTTGAATAAAATATACCTGCTCTAGCCCAGTTTTTTTGTTTTTGTTTTTGAAATCTTTTCCTTGAGATGTAGTCAATATCATGGCCCTTTTAGTTACAATCCCTTATATGATGTATTATAAATTCTAACTTCTACATTTCTTGTTATAATTCATTTTTGGAGTGAGTAATCTGCTTTGCTAAAGGACAAGATTAAGACCAAAAGTATTCGGAGTCCCTATCTTACTAGAAGTTGTGAATCAAGTCATAATCTTTGTTTTTTTGGGGAAACGGTATGCTGAAAAAAAACCAGACAACAATCTTCCATCAAAGCCATTTGTGTTAGTCTGGGTACATTACAAGAACAAATCCACAGAAACTCATATGTATAAGAGAGAGTTTTATATAAAGGGTAAGTGCAAATCAAGAAAACATCTCAACCCAGTGCTGCCCAAGCCCACAAGTCCAACATTAACCCATATGCCCAACACCAATCCACAAAGTCCTCCTCCATCTCCCAAAACAGACGTAATGATGCCGACTGCAGGAGGAAAGCTGAAACAGTGAAAGTGTAAGCATCTCATCACTCGCAGGGGTCTCCACAAGGCTGCTCCAGCACCCAGGGCTGCATTGGGGTAGGTCCATGTGGCTTCTCCTCAGGGATGTCTTGCAGGAAGTGAGCCTTGCCAGCTGAAGCAGGGAACGAGCTGGTTAAGGCAGCAGCACCCTGGTCTGACCCTCAGAGAGCAAGAGACATTTATCTCTTCGCCCTTCAATTTACCCCACATGTGTTTATCAGCTAGGTTGGCACAATAAACTTTAACTATCTCACCATTTCTCTGTGTGTAACAGGTGCTTTGGAAACAGAGAAAGAAGTTCAGGCCCACCAAGGAAGAAAGGCCGTACAGGAAGAGAAGTTACCCATGTTTGAAGTGGTGGAGTCCCAGACCAGAGGCACCAGAGGCTGCAGCACAAGATCATGGGACAGAGTAAGGGGCCAGATTGAGATCAGAGGCCAAGACAAGAAGACCATGAGACAGGACAGAAGAGCAATATCCAGACTATTGGACAAAACAAATCAACAGCTTGGCTTCCTGGCTGAGAGACTAGGAATCAGAGAGAGATTTTGCGACTGTATCTGAAGAGACATTTCTATAGTCCAATAATGCTATCCTTATTGTTTACTGATCCTGATTTGTAATAACCCAGTGACTTTCCTAATAAACTGAAATGACCCTATACACTCTCCCTGTAGGAGAGTAAACCTGCTCCTGTGGTTTCCCACACTGTAACTCTTTTAGGAATTAGAAAGCCCTCCTGTCTTCTAGGGAGCAGCTAGTGGTTTTGAATTGTTGACCTTTCTGATTGCAGTCTATGAATAACCACTATGCTGCCAGGGCCCCAAGTTTCCTAAGAAGCCCCTATAATTGTGAGTTTTGTTGAATTATCAAATCTGGCAGAAAGTTGAGTGCTGTGGGAGGAATCTTTGGTTGCAGAAGAGGCAAAGAAAGATGGAGGCGTGCTTGATGTCTGCCTTATGAGTCTTGGGTTTGCGTGGAGTTGTCTCTTTGTCCATCGTGTAGGCAGAACAGACTCAGTGTTGTTACTATTTCCCAATACTGTATGGTGGGGAAAATAAGATAGGTACATTTTGAAGTTTGTTTGTTCTTTAGAATTTTTTTGTTTAGTTTAGTTTTGCTTTCCTTTTTGTGTTTGGTTAAATTTTCACTTCTTTTTTGTGCCTACAGAGGCACCAAAAGGTTGTAAGTTACTTTGAAATAGGAACCCAATTGATAATTGTCATGTTTCTAAAGTACTTAACTCATAAGACTATATAGCAAATAGGAAGCATTGAAACATTTGGCTAGTTTTGTCTATGTACAAGGTTTTTCTAGAAGTCAGTGGGAAATTTTTATTATAATTTAATTTACTTTTAATGCAATTTTTGATATCACTTCATACACACAAAAAGCATACATCCTATAAGCTTTGAAATCATGTAGATTCAAAGAAATCATTAGATCAAATGCCAGTACTACTTTTTGCAATGTATCATTTGATATTTACATTAACCGCTTTGAATATTTTCCATTTCTCATATCTAGATGCTATCTACTTCATAGCGCTGCTATGAAGATAAGATAATTTATGTGAAGTAGTTTAATTGAGCACCTTTTACATGATTGCAAACTATCAAAACATCTTACTAGTTCTGTGCTTACCCAGTTTCTGAATTCCATTTCCACTCTCCTTTTGATTTCACTCCCTAATTTTTTCTCCCTTGCTCAGGTGAGTCAGGCCATCCTGGCCTCCAAATTTTTAATAGAGAATATTTGTACCTCAGGGTCTTTGCACCTTCTGTCCTCTCTGCTCTTCCCCCAGATAGCCAATATCATTCAGATTTCTACTTAGGTACCACATAATCAGAGGGCCTTCCTGACATTTGTAATAAAATATTATCTTCCTTATTCTGTTTTTATTTTTTCCTAGAATTGACCAAGCACATACTTATTTGTGGGAAACAGAACAATTTCTCCCAAGTCATCTCCGCAAATATATGTTAGACTTAGGACACTGCTTGCAGCTAATGGTAAATGATTGCCAGGTTACCTCCCTGAAGGCAGTCAGCTGCCAGACTACTGTCTGATCCCACCACAGGTAGGGCCCGCTCCTTGGACTACTTCTCCCTAAAGGCTTGGGACCATTAGTCTGGTCCCTGTAGGTGGGGATTACACCCTACTGATAATGGTTTCTATGGAGGTCCAGAGAACAGATCAAACCGGCTCAGTGACATCCAAAGTTAGATTGCCATCCTGAATCTAGGATCCTCCCATCTTGTCACATGTATACCACAATCCCTCCTCTTCCTGTTGCGTGTATATCCCTAGACTGTCCCCCTCTCATCGCTGTATAATCTATAATGCAACCCCTTCCTGTGACGTATGTCTTTACCTGTAATTAGGGGGCTTGTATGCTCCACCCAAAAAAAGTATATAAGCCTGGGTTAGCAATAAAGAGCTCTCTTGGGGCTCCCCTCTTGGCCTCCTATTGGCTCCCTCTCTTTTCCCGTGCTCGCTCCCCTATTCCTTTTCCCCTTGTCCTCCTTCCCCTCCCCCTATCTCCACGTGGCCTACCAAGCAGGGCCGAGGTGAGCATGCTACCATAAAATGTATCTGACTCCATTATTTCAATCTCTCGTCTATCTCTAATGCTCTCGATGACTTTAATATAATCTTTATATATCTCAACCATACAATTGTGCCTATTGAATCCGTGATTAGTTGTGGGGGGTTGGCTTTCCCCCCACACTTATTGTTTATGTTCTTCTGCAAAGTATAAATCCATGAGAATATTAGCACAGTTAATTATACATTTAAAGATAGCATTGCCACCTTTGTAGATTCACAAGATAGTTAACCAAGACAATCAACTGGGAATAAGAAAAAAAAATGCATTTTCATCATCCAAGGTGCTATTTAATATTTAGGAAATTGTGGATATTGACAGGATTTTGTTTATGGTTTTAATCTGATGCTTTCTGGTTTTATGTTCCTTTTCCAACAATACATTAGGCTGAAATCTGAGTCTGTGACGTAATTTTTTCCGAGACATTGACCTTGGTCATTATGTGTTGGAGTCGACATGAAGGCAATCAGGTTTGTTAAATTTACTGGTTCCTAGGATTACTGTTTGTGTGTGTGTGTGGGGGGGGGGGTGTTATATTAGCAGAAACATTAAAGAAATGGTGTGCTTCAAGTTACTGTGTATAAAAAGTTGGCTTTTATGTAAAAAGTAGTATTACAACAGAGAAAGTGTAGATAATAGAGTATCACTAGATTACGAGAGCAGCAAAGAGAAAATTAGAAGTCTTTATACGGGAAAGGTTGGAGCCAAGAAGCAAGAGGCTTCCTGTGCCGTGGTAAGGAGTCTGGATTTGATGCAACTGATGCTGGCAGCGAGGCCATAGCACATTTTGAGTGGAACGAGATTACAGTTTAGGAAGATCATCTGGGCAGGTGTCTGAGTCGCCTACACTAGTAAGATATAAAAGTATAATTAAGGCATTCTTACAATTCAGGTGTGACCTGAAGTGAGAATTGTGGTGTGCTATTTTTCAAATATTGCTATAATATTTATATGCAAAACATGATACCATTTACATCTATGTATACATTTTGGTGGCACTGTGATTAAAGGTCTGTGTAACTAACAGAGAGTTCAGTGTTCAAACCCATCAGCCACTTGAGGAGAGAAAGAACCTGGCAATTTGCTTCCTTGGAGATTACAGCCTTGGAAACCCCGAAGAGCAGCTCTGCTCTGTTCTGTAGAGTTGCTGTGAGTCCGAAGGACGTGTTGACCAAGAGCTTCTGCTTGTATTCTAAAGGAAAAATGAGGATGCGATAGGGCGTAGTCATTGCTTTTGAGAGGCAGGCCCATAACATTTATTTTAAAGCCTCGTAACTAAATGTGCTCAAAAATGTATAACTTTAGAGACTTTGGTAAGGTGGTTTTGTATCATGAAATGAGAAGGCAGTGAAAAATTTCCACGAACTTTTGGATACCCCCTCATATCACATACCACACCTAGCGGGATCTAGGACAGAATTTGATATCAAGTATATAACGTCTCTGCAGTGACACACGCATGCATATATATTGCTGTATAAAAATTAAGGTTATGTCAGTTTCAAGATAGTTTTGTTATCATATGAGTTCTTAATAAACCTTTGATTTTCAAAGCATTGGGGATTTCAGAATTGTAGATTAAAGAATAAATTTGTATTTGGAAAAGTGACAAGCACTTTATACAAAAAAGTGCCCCTGAAATAAAGATAACTGATAAACAGTAAGAAAAATGATATTTTATTATGTTTGATTACATTTTACAATTGGTGACTAAAATTTCCATCATTAAACTGAATTCTGCATTCAAGAGAGCATTTTTTTACAGTATTTATCTAGGCTTCAGAAAGATAATAAAGATTGTATATTTTATTCTAGTCTTAGCATTTATACTTGCCGTGTTCTCGCTCTGAAATAGCATAAATTCTCTAGAAACAGTAGGTTTCAAAAACTAAACTATTTCTGTGGCTTACTAATAAGATAAAAATGAAATGTGTTCATTTTGAAAATTCAAATGCATTATTTAAGAAATCTGATATCAATTTATCAAGGTTAGAGTATTTGAAGGAAAATTGGAGTTTACAACTGATTACTTCCTCTCTTTTTTTTTCTCTAATCATTTTATTAGGGGCGCATACAACTCTTATCACTATCCATACATACATCAATTGTGTAAAGTGCATTTGTGCATTCCTCTCTTGTAAATGTATTCACAACATAAGCTAAAGATGATATGAGAGGTAGGAGGTAGAGGATTAACGTCAAGTAAGATTATTTTACAATGTTCAAGCTTACCCCACATTAGAACTTAAATATTCTAAGTGAAGCAGGTTTTTCTCTCCTGAAAATGTCAAATAATCTGCTTTATCTTTTCATCAATAAGTTAGACTGTCGTACATGATTAGTTGACACCAAAAAGGGTATCAAAATTCCCTTTTATTTTTGTCATGCAAAGATATTCTTGGGATATAGCACTGTCTTCAGTGTACCCAAAACATACTGAATTCAGGCATGGGCAAAAATGAAAATATGAAACAATTGGCCAGAGGGTAATAAGTATTAACTTGGGTAAAGGAGAAAATTGTGATCTACAACAGAGAAAAGATAAATCCAAGGGGAGTCAGACAAACTATGAGGGCATTTGAGACATAGTGTAAATGGTTGACTAAAAAAAATAATGATCTGAAATGTAAACACCTACCTAATTCACAATTTTAAGATATTGAAAAGATTGAATGAATGCAAAGCAAAGGCTGAGAATGTATTTTAAAAACCACGAGTAAGACAATGCTGTAAGGAAATAGAGGGCGAGGACTCAAAGTACTGTTTGCAAGTTTGAGACCAGAGACCCTTAATGATATTAGTCATGTCTAGTTTATGTCAAAGGATCCTGTGGTTCTAACCCACCAACAAGTCTATGTGAGAAAGAGAGCTTTCTGCTTCTGTAAATAGTTATAGTTCCGGAACGCACAAGGACGGTACTACAAAGCTCTAAAGGGTCTCTGTGGGTCAGAATAGTCTCGGCAATGACTTAGTCTAGTTCTTATTCCCTTCCCACATTTTTTTGGAACCCTGGTGGCCTAGTGGTCATTATTTGGGCTGTTAACACCTAAGCTCGCAGTCTGAAACCAGCAGCAGCTCTGCTCTGTTCTGAAGGAGAAAGAGGAGGCTTTCTACTTGGGTTACAGTCCAGGAAACACATCTTGTCCTATAGGGTTGCACTGAGTCAGGATAGACTCATTGCAGAATGGCAGAGATGTAAATGCGTTGTTTAGCATTAAGAAGGAGGCAGTATAAGTTTTGTTCACTTGAACATCTTTGCTTAGTATTATAATCATTTTTTGTGGCTAAAATGAATGAGGAAAGATAATTCAAGACTGTTCAGGTATGACTAAAATGTCCAGATTCCCCCAATAGAGAAAAATGCAGGAGGCTAGTGGGTTTCATGACTATCACTGCACAGCTTTCTGAATTTAAATTACAGAACAATATAAATCTGTTGTCTAACTGTTATTGTTTTAAATATTTTTATCTTCAATGCCTTTTGTCTTTGGAAAGAATAGAAAAAAACAATATACATAGGTTGCCTGATTTTTAAAAAGATAATCTGAGGAATAGATTCATTAATTGTGCTTTTTGTTTTAAAATGATTTGTATTGCTATTATTACTTGCCATCATGTTCGTGCTGATTATAACTCTCTCATATGTGCAGAGCAGAGCTGGGCCACAGGTTCTTTGGGGCTGTATGACCTTTTGGCATTGGATCACCACGCCTGTATTCCAAGTGCTTCAACATTTGGACCATCAAATCTCGCCTCAACCTGCTTCCTCAATACCTTTCCTACAGAGCCTGCCTACCTTTGCTTTATGACCTTTAAGTTGACAAACCTGGAAAAAATATCAGAGTTTAAGAGAAAAGGTATTAGGCCCATTGAAGCAACTACTTGTCCTTGAGCAGGATCCTACAGATAAGACTGTATGGTCAAAGTTTTCTTGTGCTTAGGCCACCCGCCTGAGCTCAGCTAGGTAGGTGTCCCCCAAGTCTGTATCAGTAGCAAAAATAACTAGCTCAGCTGGAGGTTTCAGAGTCAGAGATAGAAAGAAAGATTCCAGGTTAGCATAAGACTGTTTCAAGGATTTACAATATACCCAGGGATTTAAAAGATCTTACCTTGTCTTCTCCAGCTTGAATATTTCTAGGACAGTCTATATAGCATTGCTATGCACTGTACTTTATATGATGTTCTATATGATAGAAATTCTTGGATGTAACATTATGGTGTTTACATATAAATATTAAAAAGTTAGGATGTTTAAGACTACATGTTAATAGGAGGATGGTTTGCATTTTGAGAGACGATCCTTAAAGATAAAAGTAGGAAGACTGGACAATAATAAAATAAATGTGTTCATATTAAACTGTAACAGGTACATAATAAAAAGTATATGCATCATTCAAAGTATTTGAAAGAACACTCAGGAGTCATGGGAAGTTAAATCTTGCTAGAGAAGGGTTTGTAGCCAGACAGACTTTTAGAATTGCCCCCAAAGCACTGAGAACTCTGCTTGTCACCATTTCCAAAGCTGCTGCACAGTGATTTTAGAGATTTTCAGCTGTTTGGGTTGAGAGGCATTCATCTTGACCATGGTCCGTCAGGCTGGACTCAAATGAGAACTGAACATTTGGTGTGTGGATCATGGCAGCTCTAAGCAATTGAGTATTCCAATTCCAAGATTTTGTTTTCTTCCCCTTAGCTAAAAGGAGCCCCGGATTGAGAACTTTTAAAAAGGAAGATGAAATGTTATGTCATAGTGGGGCCCTGGTGGTGCAACGGGTAAAGTGTTGTGCTATTAACCACAAGGCCAGCAATTGGAACACATCATGGACTCCTTGGAAGAAGAATTAGGCTTTCCTCTCCTGTAAAAGATGTATAGCTTCAGAAACCCTATATAAAATTACTATAAGTTGGAATCTACTCATGCGAAGTGGGTTTGGTTTGGTTTTGTGACATATGGTAAAGTGCTCCAAAAGTTCAGTACTTTGAAAACAGCAGTCCTTTTAGTAGAGAAAAGGGCTAGCAGTGTAACAAGCACAGCCTATCAAAGCGTAGGCAGCAGTTCTCTCTCACGTGTGGTCAGGGTGAATCAGACATGGCTTAATGGCACACTGCAACAACAACAATGTGAATGCATTGTACTCCGTCTTTCAAAATTTGGGAATAGTTCTCCACATGTGATATATTTTGAAGTACTATTTCAAAGCACTTCCTTTACTCTGTGATGTTTCTTTCTAGAAATTTAGCAAGTTTCATAGGCTATGAATGATGCAAATGGTTAACACTCACTGGTAACAAAAATGGTGGTTGTTCTAATCTAGCCAAAAGCTCCTTGGAAGAAAGGCCTGGTGATCTATTTTGATAAATAAACTTCTGAAAAGGAAACCTTATGGAGCATCATTCCATTCTGGCACATAGGGGGTCAACAGGAACAGAGTCAATTCAATTATAAGTAGTTTGGTAGTGAATATAGGTTATGGCTTGGAGACTTGAATATTATCTTCATTCTGCTTAAGGTACACGTCATTTATTCTAAATTTTAAAGCATTTTTTACAAATGAGTATTTCAGAATTAACCCATGAACAGTGTAAAATATTTCCTTTAAACTATTGCTTATATAGTTATGTGTGTTTGTGTGTGTGTGTGTGTGTGTGAGAGAGAGAGAGAGAGAGAGAGAGAGAGAGAGAGAGAGTTTTCACGGGCTACAAAGAAGTAGGAAGGAAAATAAATTGATAATTCATCCTGCTTGGTATCACATATATTTATAGATATACCATACTTTCTTTAACTTAATGTTAGATAATAAGCATTGAACATTTTATACCTAAGCAAGTGGAAGAAAAAAACCTAAACTCATTGCTTGAATGTTGATTCCAACTCATTAATATGATTTTCATGCCTGTCTAACATTTTTGGATGCTATTACCATTTTATGTCCAATAAACATTACTATCATTTAAATTTGATACTTGTTATAAATGAAATTTTACATTGCTCACTAATGATTGCATCTCTGTAAATCCCTAGATCTGACACATAGGATGAGCATATTTTAAGGCTCTCGATGCATATTTTTGATTCTTTATTAAATACATTTTAATGTCAGATATATCAAAGTATTTAAAAATTACATATGTGTATAAAGTATTGCTACTGGAATTCTAGTATAGACATACACATGCAGCCACTGTTTCCATCCATTTCCTTAAGGGCCTTTCTCTTCTCTATTGCCCTTTTACTTTGCCACGCATGATACCCTTTTCCACGGGCTGGTCTCTCCTGATAACATGCTCAGGGGAGATTAGGTAAAGTCTTACCACACTTCTAAAGCACCTTCTGGCTGTTCTTCTTCCAAGAGATTTTTTTTTCTGGCAGCCCGTGGTATTTTCATTATTCTTTGCCAGTACCATAATTCAAATGCATCAATGAGACAATTTAAAACTATCCTGGATTGGATCAGCTATATCTTACTTAGAAAAGTAACACCCTTGCTTTTCAGAACACCAAAGAGACCGTGTACAGCAGATTTACCAAATAAAATGTGCTGTTTGATCACTTGCCTGCAGCCTTCTGGAGCATTCATAGTGGATCCAAACAAGATGAAATCCTGGACAATTTTGATATTGTCTCTGCTTATCATGAAGTTACCTATTGGCCCAGTTGAGAAATTTTCTTCACATTAAGTCATAATCCACATTGAAGGCTGAAATCTTTGATCATCAGCAAGTGCTTCAAGTCTTCGTGACTTTCAGCAAGCAAGATTGTGTCTTCTGTTAATTAGACTTCCTCTAATCCCGATACCTCACTGTTTCTATAAACAGTCCATTTCCTCTAATTATGTGTTCAGCACACAGATTGAATAAGTATGGTGAGAGAATTCAACCTTGATGCACAGCTTTCCTGACTTTAACAAATGCAGGACTGTTTGAATGAACACCTTTGATCCGTGTATATATTCCACAGTGGCACTATGACGGGTCTGGAAATCAGATTTGTCTTACCTCTCAGATTACAACCCAACAAATAATCACAATATCACAAGGGTTCCAACAAGCTGCATAAAACTATATGATTTAGCAAAAGGTTTATGTTGAATATTTAAATACGTTTTCATAGACAGTGTCTCCCTTTAATTGAAATAGTTTGTTAACGTTATTATAGTCCTTAGTATGCATATATTTTGTTTCAAATACAGCATTGACTTCATACCCATGCAGCAGAAAGTAATTTTATATAACAAATTGATAATTAAGCCAATTAATGCGGATTTGCTAGTTCACAGCCATTACATACTTAACTACTACACCACTAGGTTCCTCACTTCAGAACCAGAGTTATCTTTATAAATGAGAAGAATCGATACAGAGACTCAGAGAGAATATGGATCAGTGAAAACAAAGAGAGCAGATGCCGTGATGATTAGTGTCTGTGCCAAGGAGACACACCAGGGTGAAGGTAGGCTTGGAGGCCAACATATCAGTCAGGTTACACTACTTTGGAGGTGTGGCCTTGTGTCTAAGAGAAAGACCCTGAGGGGAGCCAAGTTTTCATTTGCCCTTTTCTCTTTTACTGGAATTGGATATTGCATCTGATTGGTGAATCTGTTGTGTCACCTGCTTATCCTAGGTGCTGTCAGTGGACTGTCAGTTTGGGGTTCATTTGTCCTTTCTCCAATTCATTCACCTCTGCTTTTGTCAGCCTGTACCCCTCCTGCTTCTTCATGTGCTTCTGTTTATCAATTTCCACAGCTATTTGATCAGAGAAGCTTTGAGCTTACATCTGACCTATAGATTTGAACCTGACTGGACTTAGCTACTTCTACAACTGTGTAAGTAATTTCTTGATATAAATATGTCCATACATCTCTATCTCTATCTCAATTTCTCTCTGTCTCTATCCCTTTCCCTGGATCTATAGCAAAACCCTTTATTGAGCTGTCAGTATCACCATCCTTTGGCTTTTGCTATGGCTACCACTATCGATCTATCTATCTATCTATCTATCTATCTATCTATCTATCTATCTATCTATCATCTATCTATCTATCTATCTATCTATCATCTATCTATCTATCTATCTTTACAAATGCCACTACTTTCTTTTCTCTAGAGTACCCAAATTAACACAGATGCTGTCTGAAATATCAGAGACTGTTGTCATATCTCTACCATACACATTTCTCTAACATAATGTAGCTACGTAATATCTGGTAATATTGTCCTTTTAAGACTTAACAAATGTTTCCCCTAAAATATGTTTGAGTTTTGGGATCCCTTTTTAATCCTAAAACCCAAGTGTGCTTCACATTAGTCTAAAACAGGCTTTGAAATATCACACATCATGTATTATGCATATACATTTATTTATATATATTATATAATTATATACATAGTTCTTAATAGTCATTGTATGGTAATTAGTGTCTAGAGAAGTCTTTTAAATAATCCAGTTTCCTTAAATAATATATATATATATATATACACATATATTTCTAATTCTTCAGTTCTTTAGTATATCTTCTTAATCAGGACTTCAAATGTGTTCATTCTTGTTTGATCCTCTGCTGAGAATTTCCATTTATGTATAAGAATCACTTGGGGAATGTTGTTAAAAGGGAGACCTTTATTGTGTATGCCTGTGTTAGAAATGCAAATTCTCACAGTGGGTTGAACTAGAATGAACCAGATTCTTGAAGCTCTGATGTTAACACACTGCACCAAATACTTTAGAGAACAGATGAATTCCATCTTACACTAGCCGATTATATTTATTGCTTTACCTCTTTTTAAATGCTTCTAGTGACAGTCTAGAGTCTGCTAAAACAAATAATTCTTGTTCCTATTAACAGTCACTATCAAATGCCGATACCTTGAGGACATGTATTCTGTGTATTCTAGGAGACAATGAAATGTAGGAGGGAAAGTGAAGATCCCTAAAGTGTCATTGTTAACACCTTCAGAAATAGGTTAAATGATATGGTCATTGAGTTAGTTAATTGTGCCAACCTGGCCTATAATCACATGTGGGCCTAATTGAAAGGTGGCGGAATAAATGGGTGGTGAGCCTCGCCTTTCTAGTTCTCGGGTCTCTTGCTTTGTGATGGTCGCACCAGGGTGCAGCTGCCTTAGCAGTTCCCTGCTT
>NW_022111301.1:2296926-2298541 GCF_000313985.2 Echinops telfairi | reverse complement strand
ATGAGTTGCTGTGGATTTGTTTCTGTAAAGTACCTAGATTAATACAGTCATGATGTCAGTCAACTGAAAAAAATACGCAAAATTAAAATACATATTTTTGCACTCTAACATTTTATGTTCTAAGAAAAATAGCTGGACAAAATAGAATATCACTGTTAATGAAATGAGAATAATGGAAAAAATATCTATTATTAAACGCTGGTATTTATAAGAAGTTATTCCCGGTCCTGAACAAATTAGAACCCCATACCCCACTGGTGTTGAGACAACCCTACTTCATGGCATTCTTAGATAGGTTTTCTGAGGCAGTAATCTTTATGGAAGCAGCCTGCCTTGTTGTTATTTCAAGGACTAACTGGTGGGTTTCAATTGCTGATCTTACAGTTAGCCACCTAAAGTGGACACCACTACTCAGAAAGGCATTCATTCAGGCTTTAATTCATAAATTTAATGTCAAATAAAGAGTAATAAATGAAAATGTTATATTCTAATTACTTTCTTTACAAAGGTATGAATTCGAATTGAATTGGGAAGAAACGGAACACTACTGTTTGTCAGGACATGGCATAACTTTCTCCTGTGGAATTGTGTTTCCTATTCATTTGTTTACTGTTACCTTTGACTTTTTATGTGAGCTGTGCTCTGATGTAAATTGGGCTAATAAGCATTTTGTTGAACCTTGCAATAGATATTTATCATTCAATGTTTTACAAAATTGTAAATTGCTTTAATTACCTCTCTTCTTTGTCCATGACTATGCTGATGAATGCTTATGACAAATTACTAGTGAAAGCACTACTGTATGTACTTAGAAGAAAAAAGAAAAAAAAAAGACATGTCAATAAATGACTTAAAGGAATGAATAAACATTTACAAGATACTCATGGGATCAAATTTTAAAATTAGGAGTGGCATCCCAGGAGACATCGTGACACCATGCTTAAAGCACTTGGAAGTCAACTTAAAAGATTGCTGGCTCAAACACAACAGTTGCTCCACAGGAGAACATTGACAGCCTTGGAATCGCTGTGGGGCAGTTCTTCTCTGTCTTTTAGGATCACTATAAGTCTAAATCTAGTCAGCAGAAAATGAGTCACTTTCCGAGTGCTTTCCAAAGAGTATAACATTTAAATCAGGAGAAGTGAACATGCTACATTTTTAAGGAAGTTTATAGAACAGTCACATAGAACATTTGAATGGATAAAATAAATATCCGTTATCTGAGATATATCTGTTCATTCCTTTCATGTTTTAAAAATAAAGCATTTAAAAATGTTAATCTAAATTATAATGACCTCAAAATTTCAGATCATTTCATTGTTCTCATTTAGATACCTAATGTTTTCATACCATCCACCAGAATAATCCCATTTACCTGAATATTCTGTCAGTCAGAATGTTAAGCAATCTCTTGTAAATTGGAATACTTCAAGAGCACTTTACAGATTTTTCTCTATGCTAACTAGGCACTTGAGAGGCATTTTTAGTGTACCTAGAATTCCCTTGACTATGTGTCAATCAGGCTTGGAAAAGGGCTTTCTAAATCATTTTTTTCTTTCTGTCTTATGTGCTCTTTTTAAGTGAAAACACCACCACTAAGAAAGTTATATATATA
>NW_022111301.1:2245209-2296826 GCF_000313985.2 Echinops telfairi | reverse complement strand
AGAGCTTAAAGAGGATTGCTGTTATTTTTTCTTTTAAATCATCTTCTCAAGTTTTGTATTGCTCAATGCAGTAATTTATTAACTAGGAAGCAGAGCACTGTTATGTAGCTTTGTTGAGGAAGAATATTTAACTTTCCTCAAATAATATGTAATCAAATTTAATTTAAAACATGAACTTGTATTGATACATATCCTTACCAATTACTAAAACAGTGAAGAAATAATTCTGGCATATTTTAATGAATGACTTTCCCTAGATATTTTCTAAGATTCATACCAGCTCTCTAGTGTACTAGCCTGTGAATAGTTAATTAAATTAAGTTTTTGCATTTAAATTCTTGAGACGCTATAATATCAATAATATAAAAAGCCACAAGTTAAAAACTTGCAAGAATAAGAATGCACACACTCAGACACATTTGCATTAAGATTCATTAACTTTTTCTTGTTATTTAAAATGAAGTCTGCATGTACTTAGAGGAGTCCATTATAACCTACAAAGAAAACTCCATTATAACCTATAATATGATTATTATAAATAATGGGACAATGTCTCATTAGAACATAAAGTATGTTTAGTAAGGCATTCAAGAGTTAAGTGGGATCCATCCTATAATCCCAGATTCCAGGAAGAAAGTTACTTATTTAACCAAAGCAATCGACCTAAATGATGAAAAGACTGAGTCTACTGAAACATTTCCAGTTTAATTAAGTGACGATCTTAGCACAGGTTTTATTTACTGTAGCTGCAAGAGGAAAAAATCAAAAGGGGTCTCATCTTTAATTTAGTAGTATGGAGGCAGTCATTGAAATAATCTTTGATTATATAAGAAAAGATGAACAGTTATTAATAACAAAGCCCATGTGGCTTTCTACACTCTTAAAGGATTTACAGCCTGAGAAACATACAAGGGCAATCCTAATATCTTCTATTGAAACATTGCATCATAGACCAAATTAGATCAAGATCAACATCCTTAAAATGAAGAATGATGGATATAACCTGGGGTACCAAAAAGACAATCTTGGCCAGAATAAAGACTATTTCTCTGGCTAAAAGTTTTCGTTGATTTTCTACCGAAGACATTCAACTGCTCATTTAATTACACATAGGTCAAAGTCCTAAAAAGCAGAAATTAGCCAATTTAGGAGCCCTGCTAGTAGAGTGGGTAACAGAAAGCTTGGTGGTTTGCCCAACCCCGTGCCTTGACCAGAGAATGATTACGGCTTTTGCAACCCAATGAAGCAGTTTTACTCTGCTCAATTGTGTCAACTATGAGTCTGGATACACTCAAAAACAACAGGATTAGCCAACTTTGGTAGAAAAAAATGAACGTCAAACACTTTATGAGTTCACAGATTCAAAAGGAAAGCTTTGAGAACAAAACTTAAACAGAAGCAAAGGAAAGGAAAACAAGATTGCATTGAACGCATGAGCCAAAACAAAGCAAAAACCCAACCAGCTGAACAAGAAAACCTAAACTCACTGCTGCTGAGTTGATTCCAATTCATAGGGGCCCTTCAGGGCAGGGTAGAACCACCAGCTCCTGAGGGTTTCCTAGGCTAACTCTTTAGGAGAGTTGTGAGTCTAAGTCTTCTCCTGAACAAGGCCCCAAGAATTGATAGCATGCCAAAGGACTTGCTTCAACAAGCTGATGAAGCAATGGAGGCAGTCACTCATTTATGGAAAGAAATTTGGAAGGCAGCCAACTGACAGAAAGATGCCCATATTTGTACCTGCTCAAGCAAAGGTGGTCCAGTTGAATGTGGAAATTATAGAACAATATCATTAATATCACACAAGTAAAATGTTGCTGAACATCATTCAACAGTTGCAGCAGTATATTGGCAGGGTGTTGCTGGAAATTCAACGAGATTGAGACGAGGAGGAAGACAAGGGTTATCACTGCTGGTGTCACATGGATAATGGCTTAAAGGAGGAAATATCACAAATACATTTACTCCTTTTTAATGACTGAAAACTACATGGATAATAAAAAAAATTAGGAATAATCTTGAGGAGAATGGGAATTCCAGAACACATCATTGTGCTCACATGGAATCTGGACATGGATCCAGAAGAAGTTGTTCCAACAGATCAAGGGAACAAACTACATGGTTTAAAATCAAAAAAGGTGCTCTCAAGGTTGCACCATCTCCCCACAGGTGTTCAATCTATATTCTGAATAATAATCAGAGAAGCTGTACTATATGTAGAGGAATTCCATGTCAGGTTTTGAATAAGATTTAATAACTTGTGATATGTGGATGACGATCTTGCTTACTGTGATATGTGGTATCTGTGATATGTGGATGACAATCATGCTTACTGGATTTGAGAAGGACTTGAAGCACTTACTAACAAAAGGCAAGGATTGTAGCTCTCGATATGGATTACAACTCGCTCTAAAGAAACCCAAATCCTCAAAACTAAACCAATCATATAATACCGTGTGAGTTAGTTAATTGTGCCAACCTGGCCGATAATCACATGTGGGGCTAATTGAAAGGTGGATGGGTAAATGGGTGGTGAGCCTCTCCTTTGTAGTTCTCGGGTCTCTTGCTTTGTGATGGTCGCACCAGGGTGCAGCTGCCTTAGCAGCTCCCTGCTTCAGCTTGCAAGATTGACTTCCTACAAGACATCCCCAAGGAGAAGCCACATGGACCTATCCCGATGCAGCCCTGGGTGCTGGAGCAGCCGTGTGGAGACTCCTGCTAATGCTGAGATGCTTGTTCGTTCACTGACTCAGCTTTCCTCCTGCAGTCGGCATCATTGCCTCTGTTTTGTGAGGTGGAGGACTTTGTGGACTGGAGTTGGGTTAATCGGTTAATGTTGGACTTGTGGGCTTGGGCAGCATTGGGTTGGGATGTTTTCATGATGCGCACTTTCTTTACATAAAACTCTTATAAATGAGTTGCTGTGGATTTGTTTATCTAAAGTACCCAGACTAATACACCGTGATAAACAACAACAAATAAATGAAGTTGTAAAGTATTTCATCTTGCTGGGATCCACAAGCAATGCTTCTGGAGGCCACAGTCATGAGAACAAATGATGCATTTCATTGGATAAATCTGCTGCACAAAAATTTTAGTGTTGGAAAGCAAGGATGTTATTTTGATGACTAATGTGTGCCTGCTTGACTCAAATCCTGGTAGTTTAATTTTCGCTATACGTATAAGAAAGTTGAACATTGAATACGGAAGGATGAAGAAGACTCAATATATTTGAACTATGGTGCTGATTAAAATGGTGAACATACCATTAACTGTTAAAAGATTAAACAAATTTTGGAAGAAGTATAATCCGAAGGCTCCTTAGAAGCAAAGACGGTGAGACTTCATCGCGCATACTTTGGGCATGTTACCAGGAGAGACCAGTCCCTGGACAATATGCCGAAAGAATGCGAGCTGAAGTCTCACAGTCTTTGACAGTCAAAGTAGTGGGGCAGTGGCAAAGAGGAAGAGCCTAGACAAGAGGAAATGACGCAGTAACTGCAACAACTGGCTCAAACTGAACGATTGTGAGGAAGCAGCAGGATTGGATGGTGTTTTGTTCAGTTGTGCATAGGGCGACTATGAATCAGAACCAGTGAGATGGCACCTAACAACAAATCATATGCCTGAGCCCTTTACCTAGAGCAGTATCTGGAAGCAGTTCTTTTTCTTCGAGATATGTTCTGGAAGGCAAGTGTCACCGCAAGACAAAAGCTAATAAAGAAGAAGATTTTACAGAAATAGAAATATGATTAAACTGGGGTAACAAATAAAATACATTTCCTCTTCATAATTATAATTTTTGAACGAACTCCGCATGCGTTCAATAAAAGTAAACAAGTTCAGCAGCATCCCTGTTGACTGCTGATCTGTCCAAACTCTTTCTATGTATGTGTATGTATGTGTATGTATGTGTTTCTGTAGCACAGAGATTAACTAGCAGAAAATAAATCTAACATGTAGTCACACATGTTAAATTGACATATCCACATATATGCATATATGTTTAAACCCCTACAAGAACATTTTCTTACTGTTCTATTAGAATATAAAATGCATTTATTTATATAAAAATTGGTGAATAAGCAGTAGGCTAAAACATCATTTAAAATTATTTAGACATAAAAATGGTGCCTTGCCTGAGAATGCTTTAGATATTTCGAATGGCCCTCTCCAGGGAGTTAGGAACATTTTCCTGGCTATTTTTCTCCTCTGAAACAACTTCAGAAATGCTTGCTGCCATTTAGAAAGGCAATCTTTCAGGGAGGCACGTTTTGTACTTTCAGCTTTTTGTTTTTAATCGTTTTATTGGGGGCTCGTACAACTCTTATCACAACCCATCCATTGTGTCAAGCACATTTATACATATGTTGCCATCATCCTTCTTCAAACATTTGCTTTCTTCTTGAGCCTTTGGTATCAGGTCCTTATTTTTCCCCTCCCTCCCCGCTCCTCCCTCCCCCACAAACCCTTGATTATTTATAAATTATTATTATTTTGTCATATCTTACACCATCCGACGTGTCCCTTCACCCACTTCTCCGCTTTCCATCCCCCAGGGAAGAGCTCATATGTAGATCCTTGTAATCGGTTCTCCCTTTCTACCCCACCTTCCCTCCACCATCCCGGTATTGCCACTCTCACCACTAGTCCTGAAGGGATCATCCGTTGTAGATTCCCTGTTTCCAGTTCCCATCTGTACCAGGGTACATCCTCCGGTCCAGTCAGATTGTTAAGGTAGAATTGGGATCATGATAGTGGGTGGGGAGGAAGCATTTAGGAACTAGAGGAAAATTGTATATGTTATCATGGCTACACTGCACCCTGACTGGCTCATCTCCTCGCCACAGCCCTTCTGCAAGGGGATGAGCTTTGGTGGACACTACATGCTGCCTTTTTTTGATACCAAGTGGACTGTGCTGTGGGATAGTCACAGTCCTAGCCCGTGGGCTCAGCTCTGGTGCTGGTGATTGAGCCTGGAGGATGATTAAGGGTAGGAAGGTTGTGGTGAGGCAACCCAAGTAAAACCAGAGTTCTCATTGTTTTAAAATAGGAAAGCAAAAGAATAATTTGAATCACTTGCTGATGAAAGTCAAATGCCCGCTCTGGATTTGGGAATGCTTGTGGGAGTGCCAGACTGGGCAGTTTGGTTCTGCTGTACACGGGAGCACCATATGGCAGCACCGACTGGAAGGTGCCTAACAACATCAGAGACTAAAGGATACAAATTGCTGAGCACTTACAAGGGTATGGTAAGCTAAAACGTATAGGCTGCATGAGAACACAACAATGACAATTACGTTTTCATGTTTCATAAACACACACCTCATTTTCTGTTCTCTGAAAAGATTTGTCTATACTTTCAAGTAGCTAACCATCCAATGGGAGCTCCTGATTCTCCTGTTCCTAATTGCATCAGAAGGATGTGACCTTATTAACATTTCCAAGATATGAATAAAGTACACGAGGAATATAAAGGGAGGCTTGTGTTTGTGCTTTTCCGTAGCACTAATTTGTATGTCTCTTTACTTGAAAAATAAAATCATATTTTTCTTGATTATCTTACTCTCTGATTTTGATTTTGAGGATATTCTCAACACATGTTACATTTCAAGAGATAGGATAATTAGTTTTTCTGAGATTTTCTCAAATAATTAAATATACTATAATTATATATATGTAAATGTATGGTGTATTTATAAGTGTACTATAAATATATATCTTTAGTTAGAGTTTAAAAACAAATACTCAAATATCTAATGGCTTAAAGCAGTAAATATATATATGTATATATATATTTACTGCTTTAATATGTAATATATATGTATTACGTATTACTCACAGTCCTATGTCTCCTGTGGATGCAAACTCACTCAACTGTCTACAATTTACTGTGGGTTGTGCATCAGATCTATGATTTTGCTTGACTTTTGTATTTGTGAGTTAGCTGGTCCAGAACCTGGTCTAGGATAGCCCTGGCTACATTAGTTGTTCTTGTCTCCCAGTGTTTATGTGACCCCGAGTGGGCTAGTTCAGGCTTGTTCTAACGGTAGTAGCAGCTACCCAGAGAACACACAAAGCACATAGGGGCTCGAGGTCCGGCTTCAAAATTGCCACATTGAAACTGCCAGTTGCTAGCTCATCATGGACAAAGGAAGTCACAAGGCAGCCACATTCAAGGAGTGGGGATACGTTTTGTACCTCATGGTGGGAGAACCTGGAAAGTCACATTTTAGAAAACACCTGAATACAAGGAGCAAATAATTTGGAAATCAGTATCTACCCCATCTGTGTAAGGAACTATTGAAAAGTAAAGACATTTTACGTAATATTTATGTAATTTAAAATGCATACATATTAATGTAAAATAATTAGATTAAACAATTAATGTAAGTGGCAATAGGAACTGGAAATCCAGGGAATCCAGGGCATATGAACCCCCCAGGACCAGTGGAGAGAGTGGCGATGGCGGGAGGGTGGAGGGAAGGTGAGGGAGAAAGGGGAAACAGATGACAAGGTCTTCATATGGCCTCCTCCCTGGGAGGAGAAGTGGGTGAGGAAGAAGTCGGATGGTGTAAGATATGATAAAATAATAATAATTCATAAATTACCAAGTGTTTGGGGGAAGGGGAGAGCAGGGAGGGCGGGGAAAAATTGAGGAGCTGATACCAAGGACTCAAGTAAAAAACAGGTGTTTTGAGAATGATGATGACAACATGTGTACGAATGTGTTGGACACAATTGTGTATGTATGGATTGTAAAAAGAGGTGTATGAGCCCCTAATACAATGATTTTTTAAAAAAATTAAAGTAATTTTAGGTTAATGACTAAGCAAACATGATAGTAATGACTCCTTTTTCCTAAGAAGGTCCCTTTAGAATTTCTACTGATTTTGACAGAAATAATTTTAAGGCATGCTTTTAAAAATATCAAGATATTGTTACTTCTTATTCAGATTATATCCCAATAAAGCTTTGTTTCTAGCATTTTAGCCTAGTCTCACCCCTCAAAGCAAAAACAGAAACAACCCATCCCCCCTAACGATCCAGTTCTCTTTGTAACACAGGTCTAGCATGTCACTGAATTGACAGTAGGTTATGATGAACTTTAATACAAAATAAATGCATAGTACGAAGTAAAATCTTCACTGAAGAATTTGGTTACTGAGCAACATACACTCCTTACTACCAGAAACAAGAAAACAGTTTTCTGATTGATTTTCACTAAAAGAAAGAAAAATATGAAGAGTACATTTGCAGAATTTCTTTCATCATTATGTGTGTATAGATATAAACTAAAGTAAAATAACTGAATCTCTCAAAATTCCATGCCTCAAGCAGACACAAAAAACCAATCAAACATATTGCCACGGAGTCATTACGCACTGATAGAGACCCATGAAGGCGTTTCATCAGACTGCAACCATTTAGGGAGCAGAAAACCTAGTCTTTTGTCCACGGAACCGCCGGTGGTTTTGAATTGGCGACCATGAAGGTCCCAGCCCAAGGCGTAAGAACTACACTATTAGGGCAAGTTACTCAATTTTCTGTGGCAAAATGAGATACTATTTACCTGAACTTATCAGATAGCATGTTTTTTTTAAATAGTTGTAATGAAGTCACAAAAGAATAATTTAATTGCTGGTAATTTCATTACTCTCTAAGAGAAGAAAGAACATACAAATGGGAAAGTAGAATTTAAAAAATACTGAAGGGAATCATAAATTCTAAGAAGCAGACAAAATATATTTTTATATACTTTATACCCTGAAAACATGAAGTTTATCCTGGAGAAGAAGCAGTCTCCTCCAGGACTGAAAACGAGTTATTTCTGATGCAGTCATTGGTGACAAAGTTAAACCATACAGGACATACATTTCTTTTTAAAATCATTTTATTGGGGGCTGGTGAAACTCCCAGCACAATCCATCCATCCATTGTGTCAAGCACATTTGTGCATTTGTTGCCATCATCATTTTCAGAACATTTGCTTTCTGCTTGAGCCCTTCGTATCAGCTCCTCATTTTGTTTTCCTCCCTCCCCCACCCTTCCTCATGAACCCTTGACAATTCATAATTTATTATTTTTCATGTCTTACACCGAAAGGTGTCTCCCTTTACCCACTTTTCTGCTGTTCAGGCCCCTGGGAGGGGGTTATAGTTAGATCATTGTGATCAGTTCCTCCTCCCCCACCCTCCCACATTCCCCTTATCCTCCTGGTATGGCTGCTCTCAATATTGGTCCTGAAGAGTTATCTGTCCTGGATTCCCTGCATCTCCAGCTCTCATCTGTACCCATGTACATGCTCTAGTCTAGCCACATGTGTAAGATAGAATTGGGGTCATTTTAGTGTGGGGAGGTGAGCAATAAAGAACTAGAGGAATGTTGTATGTTTCTTCAGTGCTGTACTGCACCCTGACTGGGTCATCTCCTCCTCACAACCCTTCTGTAAGGAGATGCCCAGTGGGCTACAGATGGGCTTTGTGTCTCTAGTCCTCATTCCCCCTCCTTCATAATGATATGATTTTTTGTTCTGGGTCTTTGATGTCTAATACCTGATCCTATCGACACCTCATGATCACACAGGCTGGTGTGCTTCATCCATGTGGGTTTTGTTGCTTCTCAGTTGGATGGCCGCTTGTTTATCTTCAAGGCTTTATGACCCCTGATGCTATATGTTTTGATAGCTGGGCACCATCAGCTTTCTTCACCACATTTGCCTATGCAAGCGCTTTGTCTTCAGCGATCATGTAGGGAACGTGAGCATTATGTAATGCCTGCTTAATAGAACAAAGTGTTCTTGTGTTGAGGGAGTACTTGAGTGGAGGCCCAATGTCCATCTGCTACCTTAATACTAAGCCTATAAATATATGTACATAGATTTATTTACCCATCATCATATATAAATATATTTATATACGTACATGTCTGTATTTAGGCCTCAGTAAATTCCCCTTGCCCCCTACTTCTTTCCTCTATTTTCTTTTAATTTCCTCTTGTCCCATTATCATGCTAAGCCTTCATTTGGGTTTCAGCAGTTCCTCTTGGTTACATTGCCCCTGTTCCCTTGTCCCTGGGTTTGTTAACACCCACTTCCTTTCCCCCCTCTCCCCCTCTCCTATGTCCCTCCTGGAACCACGGGTGTATTGTTTTCTCCTTCAGATTGTTTATCCTGCCTATCTTATCTAGATAGACATGCAGAGATAATAATATGCAAAAAACCAAGACAGAGCGAAAACAGCAACAAAAGAAAACAAAGCCATCACAACAAAAATCAATGACAAAAAAAGAGAAAAGTCTAAAAATAGTTCAAGGTCTGTTTGTGGACCTTCAGGAATATTTTCCAGTCAAGTCTCATGGGGTGCTATGCCCTGTCCCCAAAGTCTATTTTTGGAATTCCCTGGGGACTTCGTTACTCTGTTCCCCTTGATTTTCTGTTGCATGTCCTTAATGTTTCACCTCGGTGTGGTGGAGTCAGATCAGGCACAATTCCAGCACTGTGTCTGCAGTGTTGACCCCCATAGCGTTATGAGTCAGTGAGGGACATCGTGTCTCATAGTGGGGCCGGTCCTATGAGGACACATGTTTCAATAATGTGAGTTAAACAGAGCAATTATTAAAAGGGGAAGAATTGTGGCTCAACAAAATCTCCAGTTGATTAAGCAAGGATAGCATGCCTATTGTATAACAGCAAATTTCTTGATTTTCAAAGTTAGAAACAACAGTATCCTGATAAAAGAGGGTGACTGGCCATACCATTTTGTATGTGTGTTACTCTCCACAGTCCTGGAAAAAATCCAGTCTCCCACATCAGGCTCTTGAAGAGGCTTTATGTACCTTGCCTGGGCCTCCTATTACAGAGATTCAGCCTTGGATTCCTTTCCAGTTATTGTTCAGATTCACCAAAATTTTGCAAATTTGGGTCTGACCTATTTTACTTCATGGGCTATGACTAACTTGGTTCACATTCAGTTTAATGCCTGGTCTCCTCAATCCCTTTGCACTTTATAAGATAACATTTTTTTATGATTTGTATTTTGAAGTATATTGAAAAGTATAACTCCTACATAAAATTTAAAATACTTTACTATCTTTATGTCAATAATTATATTTTCTTTGAAAAGTAGAACAAGTGGAAACATTTTAAGCAATTTAAAAATAACTTACACTACCCTACCAAAACCCCCAACATTTCAACATTTTATGACTATATATTTCACACATCACGGCATAAGTATGTATATATATGTATATATGTATATATATATACACACATACACACATATACATATATACATACATACACACACATCTATATATACATTGCTCTATTTACTTTAGAATATGGATCATATACTTCAGAATGTATTAAAATATTCCTCAAATATATCAAGCCCAAAATTGGCAAGACAATAAATACACCCCTCTGTGTATACATATCTATATGTATATATATGACATATTTCACTATTTTCTGCGTGACACTGGTAGGTAAGCAATGGATTACTCACCACAAGGTCAGGGCTCAAACAAAGCAGATACTTCAAATGGGAAAGACGGCGCTGCCTGCTTCTATAACATCTGCAAAATCTTGGAACCCCTAAGAGCACTCTGAGGCGGCATTCACTAAATGTCAGTGGGTTGAGTTTGGATTTTGGATATATAATAATCATTTTCCAAATTTGGTCTTTGCATTCTTTATAATGTTATTAGACACATTGGTGGTAAACAATCTTACATTTAAAACTTTTCTACTATTCTCTTGAACATTTTTAGAATTCATATTTCTCATTTAATTATGTCTGACAAATTAACTTCCAGTTGCCAACTGCTGTTATTTATCTATATGTTATTTTGAATATTTTATATATTGACTTTATTTAACTATTTTTCTTTTGTTATAAACTGCTTCTTGTTTTAATGTACATGTTTTACTTTTTGTTTCCAGAGTAATTTAATATAGAAGTCAGTTTCTTTATAGTTTCTGCTTTTAGGAGACTACAAATGCATAAGTGTATTATCTTCTATCTTTATCTTAATTTAAAATTTTACTCTTTTCCTTTTATATTGTTTGTATTCTAGAAGATTTTATAGTGTCATATAGTAGGCAGATGACTATTTTACCTTCCCAATAGGTTGTTTTTCTCATATGCTTTTCTCAAGCCTCATATGCTTAATAACTTCTTTAATTCACTACACTATGAGCTGCAATAATTATTACTAAAGTAAGTATTCACAAGTACAAAGTTTGGCAACTTTAAGACATGATTAATTGATACAAGTTAATATGCATTTAAATAATACATTGGACAATATTACTCTCCCTCTAATACCATTAAGTCATATTCCTTTGAGTAAAATAATAATAATTAGACTCATAATGTGTAAAGTATAACCTATAATTTCATCCACAGTTGAAACATTGAATTTTTTCCTTATGAAATATATTGCAAGTGTATTACACTAACTCAATGAAGTCTTAATATAAAATGTAAGAAGCAACAGTTACCTCATAGAGATGTTCAATAAGAAAGCAATAACTTCTACAAATTTACTCAAAGTTTAAATTTATAACAAGGTTAGAGCTATGTTTACCTTTTTGAAATTTTATGAACAGCTGAGTGATGGGGATTGTAATCTAAGTTTAATCATCATTCCTGAATATCAAACCCATGTTTATCTCTTCTTCCTATCTTGTCTTTTTAATGATCTTTTTCTTTCTTCATGAATGATATGCTTAATGTAAACCCCCAATTCCTATACTCCTTGATCATTAGTGTTGTTAGGTAGTATTTAAATTCAGGTAACATATACTCATGGTTACAATTTGGCTCTCATTAAACATTTTCCTGAACTTTAACTTGAATTGTTTAGGAGCAAGTCATGGCCTGTTCTGCTGTAGGTCCAGAGGTCCAGAGTCTTGTTCTGACTCATGACACCCCGCTTCTTCTAGTCCTTTCCCACTCAAAGACTCACATTAATAACACCTCGCAGTGAGTCAATTCTGATTCATCGAGACCCTAAATGGTAAGGTAGAACTGCCCCTGTACATTTCTAAGATTGAAGTCTTCATGAGAGAAGGAGGCTTCCTTTTCTCCCATGGTGCACCTGGTGGATTCAAACTGTTGCAATTGTAATGAGTTGTCCAATGCAGTCTACTATATCACCAGGTTACATAATTTCCACTAAACCAAAAATAAACCTCAAAACAAATACAAAACTCACTGTCATCTTATCCATTCCAATTCTGACCCTGTAGGACAGAGTAGAGCTGCTTCTATGGGTTTCGAAGACTTTGAATCTTTACAGGACTAGACAGTCCCATTTTTCAACCCTGGAGTAACTGGTGGGTATAAACCTCGGACCTTGTTCGGAGCTCCAGTAAAATCCATGTGTATAGCTTCTGTTTTCAAATTTTTTAGAAAAGTTATTTCTAATAAATAGGTCTTTGGTCTTCCAGAAATCTATTATATACTTTCCAGCACCATTTCTGTCACAACAGATATATTTTTTAACTACTGCTTCTTCTTCGGAAGCTTGCCCTTGGACTTGGAATAAAGTGAATGATAAAAAGAACAGCTCAGAAGAGATGAACATGAGATGTCAAAGGGTGTCTCATAAGGTATTAAAAGGAAACATGCAAAGTCTTGTAGCAAGAACTGATGTTGCATAATGAAGATCAAGATGAAGTGAAAGCATTGGTGAAAATCAAGGCTCTTGGAATAAAAAATACAAGACAGTTTTTCAACAAACAGATGAAATACAGGAATGCTTATTTGCCCATCCCATTAAATTTGTAAGCCCAAACACTGCAAATTGACCCATAAATGTGCCCATTCCAAATAAGGTGATCCAACAGAATGAAGAAATTATCTAACAGTATCATTAATATCACATACAAGGAAAATTTTGCCAAAGATATCTCAAAATGGTTGCATCATGCAATTTGCTGTGGAATGGCCAGAAATTCAATCCCTTAACTCTATCCATTTAATCTTTTTGCTGAACAAATCATTCTGAGAAGCTGGGTGATATGAAGGAGAAGGTGGCATCAGTACTAGACAAAGACTTATTTGCCTATAATATACAGATGACATATTCTTTGTTGTTGAAAGAAAAGAGAACTTGAAGCACTTACATATGAAGATCAAAGATTATAGGAATCACACCTCAACATCTAACAATAAACTTCATTGTAACTGGCCTAGAAAGCAACATGATGGAAAAAATATTGACAGCATCACTGATTTCCTTTCAGCTGGATACACATTTGTCACTTATGGAAGTGCTAGTCAAAAAACACTGGATAGAGGAGATACATAGAAGAAGGAACACTTATTTGTGGAGGAGATAATCAGAATAAGGGCTCCTGTGGGGTATGGTGGGGAAGGTGGGAATGGGGGTAGAGTAGATTTGATATCAAGGAGTTCAAGAAGGAAGAGAATGCTTTGAAACTGGAAGTATTAGAGGTTTTATAACATTGCATGATATGATTGAACTGTGGAATGGTATGGTGTCAGGATTAGCTCCTAATGAGAGACTTTGAAACAGAAGAAGAAGAAGAAGAAGAAGAAGAAGAAGAAGAAGAAGAAGAAGAAGAAGAAGAAGAAGAAGAAGAAGAAGAAGAAGAAGAAGAAAATTGAAAGGATAAAAAAAACCAAAGACATTATACATTGGTCAAATCAAATGGAGAGACTTCCTTAAATATTAAATAGCAAAAAAATGTCACTTTGAGGGCTGATCCAAGGCATGGTATTTTCCTTTTATAAACCATTTTATTGGGGTCTCCTACAGCTCTTATCCAACATCAATTTTATCAAGCATATTTGTACAAATGTTGCCATCATCATTTTCAAAACATTTTCTTTCTTCTTGAGCATTTGATATCAGCTCCTCTTTTTCCCCCTCACTCACCCTACCCTCCCACTCTAGTGAACCCTTGATAAAATATCAATTGATAAATTATTTTCATATCTTACAACATCTGATGGTGCCCTTCACCGATGTTTCTGTTGTTCATCCCTAGTGCCCCCAGAGGGGTGTTATATGTGGATCATTGTGATTCGTTTCCCCTTTCTCTCCTTCTTTCCCCACCTTCCCCTACCCTCATGGTATCACTACTCCCATTACTATTCCTGAGGTGTTCATCTGTCCTGGATTCCAAGTGTTGAGAGCTCTTATGTGTACCAGTGTACATGCTCTGGTCTAGTTGGCTTTGTAAGGTAGAACTGAGGTCATGTTAGCGGGGAGTGGGTGTAAGCATTAAATAACTAGAGGAATGTTATATGTTTCATTGGTGCTATACTGCACCCTGGCTGACTCTTCCCTTCCTTGTTACCCTTCTGTGAAGCAATGTCTAATTGTCTACAGATGGGCTTTGGGTCTCCACTCCGAACCCCCTCATTCACATCAACATGGTTGTTTGTTTTGGCTCTTCTGATGCCTGATACCTGATCCTGTAGGCATGGCATTTTCAAGTGTGACAATGAATACATAAGACTAGAGAAGACCTAACACATTTGAAGAATGGTATTGGTGAAGAATGTTGACTATACCATGGGCTTCCAGAAGAAGGAACATACCTTTCTTGGGAGCACAACGGCTCAGATGTTCTTTACAAATGAGAATGCCGAGACTTCACTTACTGTACTGTGGATATACTATTCAAATGGACTTTGCCTGGAGAAGAGCATATTTAGTAAGCTAGAGGGCCAGGGCCAAAGAGTAATATGACAGCATGATAAAAAGCTGTACCCATGGGCTCAAGCAGAGCAATGATTGGGACGCTGTTGCAAGATCAGTCAGCGGTTTTATAAAATGGGTCACTCGTAGATTAAAATAAATCCAAAGGCATCCAACAACAGCAACAGAATTTCGAACAGATAGGCAACTAATGTCCCAGTGTTGTCTCCAATGTTCACTGGACTACAAAGTTTTATCCAACAGTTGTGTGTCAGCTTGTTGTACTGCGGTGTGTGGTGTGCTGCTGTGATTCTGGAAGCTCTCTTACCAATCTTTTAAATACTAACCATCAATGAAGAAAAAGTTTCAGTGGAGCTTCCAGATTGAGAACAGACTAAAAAGAAGGAATAGGCTGTCCATTTTTGAAAAGTAGCCACTAAAAACCTCATGGATAGCCACAGAAGATCGTCAGAGATAGTAGCAGAAGGTAAGCTCCTCAAATCTGCAAGCACACAAAATATAACCAAGAAAGCACTACCTCCTCAAAGTACAGTCAATTATAATGACTTGTATAGAGTCAAGTTTTCGGGACCTTACTGTGCTGAAAGGACAGAACTCAGGATGGGAAGAAACAGCTACACACATGTCCTAATAATTAGAACTTGGAATGCACAGATCTTGGAAAATTAGAGTCTTCAAAAGAGAAGCAGAAACAAAAAGATAGAAACATTAGGTATTAGTGAGCTGATATGGACTGGTCTTAGCCATTTTGAATCAGGAAATCATATGGTTTGCTATGTCAGAAATGAAAAATTCAAGAAGACTGGGGTTGTAGTCATTGTCAACAAGGCAATTTCAAGACAGATTCTGAAGTACAATGTGGTCTGTGGCAGGATAATATGTATCTGCGTACACGGAAATCCAGTAGATACAACTCTCACATTTACACTGGTAAAGCAGTGATGAAGAAAATGAAGAATTCTATCAGAATCTTCAGTGGCAAATTGATCAAACAAGTACAAATGATGCATTGATAACTATTGGTGATTGGAAGGTAAATGCTAGAAAAAAAAGAGAAAGAAACAGTATTTGAAAAAATTGGCCTTGTTTATAGGATCAAAGCTGGAGATAGCATGATAAGACTTTGCAAAATAAATGACCAATGCATAGCAAATTCCCCCGCCTCCCCTTTTTTTCAAAAACACGAGTGTAAACTGTAAACATGAACTTCTCCTGATGGGATATACAAAAACCAAATCGACTGAATCTGTAGGAAGAGATGATGGAGAAGCTCAATATAAGCAGTGAAAACCAGGCTGAGGACTGATGGTGGAACAACCATCAAAGATCTATATGCAAGTTCAGGATAACATTAAAAGAAATTAAAACGAGTTCCCAAGAGAGCCAGAATACAACCTGGATTACATCAGACCAGAATTCGAGAACATCTCAAGAACAGATTTGACTGAGGACATCACACAAGAAAAGTCAAAAGTCACTTGAAGGAAAGACAGAAGAGATCAAGGTGGATATCAGAAGAGACTCTGAAACTCTCTCTTAAGGTAAATGGAAGAAATGAAGTAAAAGAACTGAACAGAAAATGTCAAAAGGCAGCTGGAGCAGACAAAGGGAAGACGTAGAATGAAGTAGGCAAAGAGAATTAGCAAGATAAAAAGAAATACACCCCTCAACATATCTTAAACTGAAAGAAGGCAAGAAAAAGGACATACTGGATCATTCTAAATACAAAATATTAAGCAATGGAAGAAGCATAAAACTGATATGGAAGGAGTCACTGTAACAAAAAGGACTAGTTGCTATTCATCCATTTCAAGAACGTATTGAAGGAAAATTGAAAGAAGATATTTAAGGAGAAATCCCAACTGACACTGAAGACATTAACTCTAAAGAAGACTACAGGAATTGACAGAATCCTAAATGAAATATTTCAAGAAACATGACACACTAGAATTATTCATTCACCTATGCCAAAATATTTAGAAGACAGTAACCTGGCTAACTGAACAGAAGAGATCCATATTTGTACTCATTCCAAAGAACAGTTTTGCAATAGAATGGTCAAATTATAGACTAGTATCCTTAATAAGACTTGCAAGTAAATTTTGCTGAAGGTCATTCAACACAGGTTGCAGCACTATATTTACAAGCGAATTGCCAGAAATTCAAGTTGGATTCATTAGAGGATGTGGGACAAGGGATATCATTACTGACATCAGACGTACCTTGACTGAAAAAAAATCAGATAAAAATTGACTTAAATTTTCTATGCAGGGCATTCAACGATGTGGATTATAACCAACAATAGAAAGCAGTGAGAAAGACGGGAATTTCAGAATACTTAAATGTCCTCATGTGTTACATGTACATGGAGCAAGAGGTGTCATTAGAATAGAGCAAGGGAATTCTGCATGGTTTAAATTCAGGAAAGGTGTGCTTTAGGGTTGAGTTTTTTCACCATACATATTCATTCTGTATACTGAGAAAATAAGCAGGATTGGGGGAATTAACCTGTGCTTATTTTAAGGTTAAGGTTAATATTGGGGCATATTAACCTGTGGTATGCAGATGACAACACCTTACTTGCTGAAAGTGATGAAGACATGAACCACTTGCTGATGAAGATCAAGTTTTCAGCCTTCCATATGGATTTCGGCTCAGTATAAGAAAGACCAAAATTCTCACAACTGGCCCAAATGGAGATAAAGTAGAAGTTGTCAAGGATTTTGTCTTGCTGGGATCCACAATCAGTGCTCATGGAAGCAGCAGTAGAGAAATCAAAAGATTTGTTGCATTGGGTAAATCTGCTGGACAAGACCTCTTTAGAGTATTGCAAAGCAAGGATGTTACTTTGAGGACTAAGGTGCCTGACCCAAGTCATGTTATTCTCCATAGCCTCATATGCATGTGAAGGTTGGACACAGAATAAGGAAAACCAAAAACAATCATTGCATTTGAATTATGGGCTGGTGAAGAATATTGAAAGAATTATGGATGGCTAAAAGGACAAACCAATCTGTCTTGGTAGAAATAAGTCCTCCTTAGAGGCAAGAATGGTGATATTCACCTTCCATTCTTTGGATATGTTGTCAGGAGAGACTGTTAGGTAGCTAGATGTAGGGACACGGGGGTGGGGAGGGGGTTGTCCCTCCAGGCCTGCAAAGCCCCCATAAAGGTGGTTGGAAAGACATCAGGCAACCATTAGACACCTATGAAGACCCCAAACTGAGCATGCTCATACTCAAGCCCCTGAGCCAGGTGGGAGATCACCCAAGAGCCCAAAGTAGGCGCACGTTCATGACATCACCCTGGTAGGCCTAACTGAGCCAATGGAGTCAGCCAATACCATTAAACACGCCTCCACAGCCAAGGGTTCGAAATACCCATTTGTGGGAAAGTCCTGCTCTCTTTTACCCTGCTCCTAGCCAGCAGGATGTGGAGGGTGAGAGTCTCCCCCCACACACACACACACATGGGCGCTCATGCACCTGCACCTGCTCTGGGTCCACTTAGGGCTCACTGCCTCTTAGCCCACCTGCTCTTAACCTCTAGGGTTCTTGGGCTTCTGGCCTCCCAGGATTCCCTCCAGTTCCACATGTTTGGGGGCTCTTTTCCACATGGTTATTCATGCTCAGTTGTGAACCCCGTTGAGACTGTAAAACCTGAAACTTGTCCTGCCATTCATAAAACCCCCTTGGGTCACGAAATGTGCCTCAGTGTGAATTCTTTCATCATGTGAAGCAGGTATTACCCATGCCAGAAACCTAACAGGACCAGTCCCTGGATAAAGGCATCATGTTTGATAACATGGATGGGGCAGTGAAAAAGAGGAAGGTTTAAATGAAATGAATTGGTCCAGGGGCTACAACAATGGGCTCAGGTATAGGAACAATTATGAGGATGATGCAGGATGGGGTAGTTTTCTTTCTGCTGTGCACTATGGGTGAGAATGAATTGGATGGCACCTAAGAATAACATATGTGCATTATCTATATCGATATATCTCTGCCTCTATCTCTGTCTGTATCTTTATGTATATTCACCCAACAATTATTTTCATTTATTCCCTCCTGTAAAATATTAGCTGTAAATGGAGGCATTTTCAGTTGTACATGTTAGTCTTAGTAGCGTAGGCTCAGATACGATTTTCTAGAGATCTTAATTTAGAGATTGTGTATGGTTTAGGTAGATCTGTACAGATACTAAATTGGCAAAGTCTGACTTGTGGTGGTTAAGTCACCTTCTGTGTCACCTTGACTTGTTTGTAATTTGCACTGGCTCAGCCTCCATTGCCCATGAAACAGCAGATTGCCATCTGACCAGCTGATTTTTTATATGTTAGTAGAGCAACTACATGAGTCTGGAGAAATGTTTAATTGATGTCTTGGGACTTGCTATCCTTTATATTTAGATAAATCACTTCCTGGAAATAATTTCTATCTCTCTCTTACACACACACACACACACACACACACACACACACACACGGTAGTTTGATTCTATAGAGCAGTGGTTCTCAACCTATGGGTTGCGACCCCTTAGGGGTTCTAACAACCCTTTCGCAGGGGTTGCTAAGCCCATCAGAAATCACATATTTCCAATGGTCTTAGGAATCCAGACACCATTCCTCTCCGTCTCCAGGCAGGTCTGCCCACATGCAGATACACACACATAAGAGTACCTGGCGTGATGATATCATCGCTCCAGCCACATCACATAAACGCTGTACAAATACAGGTGTACGTGACAGGGTTGGTGCCATAATGTACTCATGTGGACCAGTCACACATGTGTAGAGAGCAGCTACTGTGTAGAAAGCAGCTGCTGTGTTGAAAGTAGCTACTCTATTAAAAGTAGCTACTGTGTTGAAAGCAGCAGTATTGAGGTAAAATGACACTTCATGAATTATAATTACTGGGTAAATGTAAAATCATATACTGTAAAATCATCAGCTACTGCAAATATATATATCTGTACCATGGGAGATTAATCTGGATGCTGATCAGACTTTTCATATTCAGCTATGCTTTATGTGAATACTTGCCCTTTGTGATAGTAACAGGTATGCAAAAAACAACAACACAGAGAAGGGTAAATCATAGGAAACTTTAATGAACTTTATTGACTGAACTGTGCCATGTATCATATTTTGTATTATTAAAGCTATTGCTATATAATATTTATATCTTATTTTCATTAGCAAACCATCCCAAAGAGAACATTAAGAAAAGAAAATACAGTGAGGATTTTTACAGTATGGTTTTACCTCAATAATTACAGCAGGAATTGAGGACTACAATGTGTTATTTGTTGTGAGGTTCTGTCAGCCGAGTCTATGAAGCCGAACCAACTAAAACACTCTTTTGATAGGAAGCATCTGAGCTTTGCTGGCAAGGATAGCAATTATCTTAGAAGTAAAGCTCATTGACTCAAGAAAGCCAGACTTGACACTGGTGGCAAGTACCAAAAACAAAACGTAGCAGCCCTTGAAGTTTCATATTTGGTGGCACTCAGAATTGCCAGAGTTATGAAACCTCACAACATTACTGAGGAATTACTATTACCAGCGGCCAAAGATATTGTTCGAGATATGATCAGAGACTAATTTGTTACAAAATTGAATGCAATTTCCTTTTCTAACGACACTGTCTGTAGAAGAATAGATGGCATGTCTGCTGATATTCTTGATCAGGTAATCCAGGAAATTAAATCTGCTCCACTTCCAATATTTAGCAACTAGCTTGATGAATCTACAGACATTCAAAACTGTTCAGAGTTACTAGTTTATGTGAGGTATATTAATGATGGCGATTTTAAAGATGAGTTTCTTTTTTGCAAACTTCTCAAAATGACAACTACTGCTCGTGATGTATTTGACATGGTTCATTTCCAAAAGAGCATAGGATCTCTTGGGAAAAGGTTTGTGGTGTTTGCACAGATGGTGCTCCAGCTATGTTAGGATGTTGATCTGGATTTCAATGTTTGGTACTGAATGAGTCCTCAAAATTCATCAGAACTCACTGTATGATTCATCGGCAAATATTAGCAATGGAGACTCTGCCACTAAAGTTACAAGAAGTAATGAAATGCATCATAAGTTCTTGTCAATTTTATAAAGATGAGCACTTTAAATAGTTTCTGCAACTGTGCAACTAGTTGGATGCGCCAAATAATACTCTGCTATCTCACACCGAAATGAGATGGTTGTTGAGAGGAAAAGTTTTAAAATGTGTTTTTGAGCTTCGTAATGAACTCAAAATGTTTTTTAATAAGAAAGTAAGACTGCAGTTCAAAGCACTTTTCAGTGATGAAGGTGAACTGCAGAAAATAGCTTACTTGGCTGACATCTTTGCCATCTTGAATGAGTTAAATCTATCATTGCAAGGACCAAATGTAACATGCCTCCATTTGTCTAAAAAGAGCTGATTATTCCAAATGAAACTTCAGCCTTGAAAAAAAAATTGGATGAAAATAAAATGTACATGTTGCCTACCTTATCTGCTTTCTTTGAGGAACATGGCATTGAACCAGACAAAAGGATTATGATGATAATTTCTGTGAAAGAACACTTGCACATGCTTGCAGACGAAATTTCATCGTACTTTCCAAATCTACCTGACACCCTATTTGCACTTGTCAGAAGCCCATTCGCAGTCAAAGTTGAAGATGTTCCTGAGACAGCACAAGAGGAGTTCATTGAACTTATTAACAGTGATGCAGCGAGAACTGATTTCTCTACAATGCCAGTTACAAAATTCTGGATCAGGTGTTTGCAGTCATATCCTGTTCTGTCTGAGACTGTGTTGTGCCTTCTTCTTCCATTTCCAACATATCTTTGTGAAACAGGGTTTTCCAGCTTGTTGGTTATCAAGTCTAAATACAGAAGTAGACTTGTGGTGGAAGATGATCTTCATTGTGCTCTTGCAAAGACTGCCCTGAGATTTTCTGATCTGGTGAGAAAGAAGCCATCTCAACCTTCACACCAGTGTTGGCTTTTTACGTATACTGCCGCAAAATGTAGCAATGAAGTTTACTGTTGTTATGTTAAAGACTGTTACCCATGCTTCAAGACAAAATTTCATTTATTTGGACTTAGAAATAAATATTTTGCAATATAGAATTACATATTGTTTTTGTGATTAACCACTTTGCTTTAATTATGTTCAATTTGTAACAATGAAAATACATCCTGCATATCAAATATTTACATGATGACTCATAACTGTAGAAAAATTACAGTTATGAAGTAGCAATGAAAATAATTTTGTGGTTGGGCGGGGCACCACAGCATGAGGAACTGTATGAAAGGGTCACGGCATGAGGAAGGTTGAGAACCACTGCCTAGAGAACCCTACATAGAACAAAGCTACAATTTTTTAAAACAAATTTTGATCAGCATATAGCTCTTTGAGGAGATCACCTGATCAAAATTTTCTGACCGTTCATAAATTTGCTGATTATAAAAATAACTCTCATGATCCACAGGCTATCAAAATTCCAGACTGTTCCAATGTTCAATTATGCTTAACGAAACAAGTCTATGAAGGTGATTATAGTTGTCATTGCTGCTCAGTGCCACGGAGCCAGTCCCATCTCCTAGTAAGAGGGAAACATTGCCTCTTCCTGCAGCACCTCACAACTGTCATGTTCTCTAGCCCGTTGTTTCAGCCACGGTGTCAATCCGTTCCGGCAAGGCCCGTCCTCCATTTTTCTGCTCCTCTTCTTTCTGAAGTATAATGAATGGGAGCTGTTCAGAAGTTTTAAAAATTATCAGTAAGCTTTTACATTTTGTCCGTTGGCAGTACAGAATCCAGGAAAGATAAAGATAGATTAAATGTGCTACAAACAAGTGCCTTGAAAACTAAGAAAACTAAAGACGTTTCTTAATGTGAAAGAACAAGATTGGTAGCACTTTTCTCTATAATTCAGGGCTATATGATCTTGTTTCTGATCCAGTTTTTGCACAAAATATCGGTAATATCTATATCTATCTATCTATCTATCTATCTATCTATCTATCTATCTAATCATCTATCTATACCCTGATCATAAATTTAACTACAGAAATGAATAGGGAGGAGATATTCTCAAATATATTTTTGATATCTTTTGCATGGACTTCTGAATAACTTATTTTTCAAATGCCATTAACAAGTCTTCTAATTTTCTTTTTCTTTTAATGTTAATGGTACATCTTTTTTCTTATTCCATGCCGTATTTACACTCCATATTCATATAAATAATGTTATAGATTTTAATGCCCTTAAATAATTTTGCAAGCACTTTCTTTTTAGCCTAGATAGAATACATTCATATAATCTAGCTAGTTATATAGATGGTAATTTTGAGATATACCATATACAAATGCTTAATTAAATAGTTGCTTATTTTTTATCAGATGTCGATTCTAAACCCTCCTCCTCATTTTTCATTCCAACAAATACCTCAGTGCAGAATATAAGTTGCGTGCAAAGAAAGCAATGGCATTTTTAGATATCGTTTCATTATCCTCACTTTCATGAATGCAGCCATATGTTCTAGCTGTCCTTCATTTTCTTTGCACTGAGGCGGCACTGGAAAGTATGCTCCTCCCTTTGTCCACAGTCTTTTATTGCTCCCTTTCCCCCTTTCTCTAGTTCTGCCTGGTTAACCCTGGGAATTATATGGGGAACAGCTTGGCCCCGGTTCTTTTTTATCCTGTATTTTATTCCCTGCCTGCACACACCTATTCTCTGTCAAGGACTTGAGACGATGGATACGCTGCAGTTTTTAGGATCTCCCTTTCTCTATTAAACGTCCTTGTCTCCAATATGCTACTACACAAATTAGTCGGTGACCACGGCCTCCCTGAACTCGTACTCAGCAAGGCTGCTGTCCATTTCGCACAGCGTTACTTAGGAACTGACCACTGCAAAAACCAACCTCAAATGCAGGGGTTATCTTTTTTATTGTTTCTAATAGGTATCGCATTATTGCACTGACTGCCACCTGAAAATAGCTTTGTAACAGTTTTTTATTAAATTTATCCTGGTGTTTACCAAAGGGTTGTAATTCCCAGAGTAATTCCACTTTTATAGGGGGGTTTACAAAGTGTAGAATACATACATTGGGAAACGTGGGGTTTTTAAATACAAGATAACTGACTTCTATATTTCTGTGAAAAACAAAAATATCCCTGCCATCTAGATAATTCTGACTCATGGGACCCCGAGAGTATAACTCCTCCTTAGGGGTTCTAGGTATGTAAATGGAAGCAGATACTCATCTTTGTATAGAGGTTTGCACTGCCTACGTTGCGTATGCCACTGCACCACCCGGGAAGTACATAACTAGTCAGGTTTTTATCTTCATTTCTTATTTACTTCTTACCACGCATAACCAACTCTCAACACAAACTCACAGACGATATGCATACCTGGACTAGATCGCCAAAATAAGTGACCTTGTCTTAATGTCACAAACAACATTTCTGTTGGTAAACTTTTATCTCATCATAGTAAAAAGCAGCAGTTGACAGTGTTAATGACTCCAGGATATCCATTCTTCTAGTTGAAGAAAGCCATGTGCTGCCCATGTTCCTACTTCCTCTGCATAGGTTGATTTTACTGTTTCATGGCTGTTTTTATGTGTTCTTAAATTTCTTAATTTCTAGGTGCCCTGGCACTTAATCTTCTCCTGATCTCCATATGCCCTCACTCATTGGTGACCTCATCCATTTCCATGCATGTAAATCCATTTATGTTCTAAGCATTCCTATTTTATTTTATCTTCAGCATGACCTTTCATTTGAACTCTAAACTGATATACGCAAGTGAGAGACTTTCTACTCCTATAAAGAGCTATAGTCTTGGAAACTCACAGGGGAAATTAAATTCTTCTAATAGGTTTACTATATGGTGGCATCAGCTCAATGGCAGTGAGGAACTGAAATATTAAAATATTTCCTGAGCATCTATAATTGAATATCACTAAATATGCAAAGTATACTATATATAAAACTGATCTCCAAAAAACTGCTTCATTGTCTCTGCTGTCCTGTCATTTGAAAGCATTGATTTCCCCTCAAGCTGGTCAGGTTAGAAAATGTGGGGTCAATGTTAGCTTCTTCCAGTTTTAATAGTTAAACTCCTGTATGACACAAATTAATCATGGCATTTCTTTGGAATACAAGTATTAACTTGACTGAAAATATATATGCAGTAAGAAGGAGGTTGCTAAGAATGATGGAGGCAAGGGAGGACATGAGGAGGTTTGCAAGTATTAAGGGCAATAGAGGCAACCATTGTTATATACACTAAATAGTGTATATAACATATACACTCATAGACACACTAAAATAGTGGTGTCTATGAGTAGATGTTTGCAAAGACATGTAGTCTGAGCAGATGTGGGAGGTAAAATGTGAGTGTACTCACAAATATCTATTGGTCAGACAGAGGATATATTTTTATATATGTGATTACTTTGGCTGCAAATATATACAAGAATGTGTTGAGGTAACAGGGGGCCAAAATCATGAAAATTTCTTAGATATAACCAAGCACCTTGAAAGAAAGAAGGGCTAGGCCCGGTGTATCAAGAACATAGTCTCAGAGGATACCAAAGTCTATTAGCATAAATCATAATTCAAAAAGATAATGTCTATATCCTATTTTGGTGCATATCAACTGGGGACTTACAAGCTTATAAGCAGCTATCTGTATGCAACTTTTTGTCTTTCCTTATCCAGTAGAAATAAGAGGAATGGAAATTTTTAAAAAACACATGGAAGAAATTAGTCCAATGGACCAATATCAGTTTTTACCACTTCAGACCAGAAGTAGATGTGTCCAACTACCATTACCGACTGCAAAATGTGCAAAGAATATGGAAGATGACTCAAAATCATGAAAGGAACCATGCTTACTGGTCAGATGGTGACTTGATAGGACACTTCCAGGATTATGGCCCTTGGTACCCCTTCAAGTCTGGAGCTGAATGCCCTTCAGTGTTTGAAATAATATCGCTATCATTTTATACTGAACCAATATAGCTATTTCTCTATTAAAATACATTTTTAATCAATAAGAATATAGATTGCCCTAAGCTTAGGTAATTGAGTAACAATATGTATTTAATATTTATTGTAAATCACACACTATTTTAGCTGAAGCCCTGTAAATTGGTGCTATTAATCATATATTATTGCAATCAAAAAACAAAAATCTCAAATAAGCTTAAGGCCAACATAAATATATCTAAAATATTTCGATATTCATTGTGGAAATAAAAAATTGGAAACATAGACTAAACACATGTACAAAATTATGAAGTGAAAAAAATCATGCTCTTTACAGTTATAAGGAAGCATAGATTTTTTTCCCTTCATCTTTTCAAATTTTTATTATTATTATCATACTTAACATGACACTTTTTACTGTAACAAGGCCGTAAACTCCTTATGTACATGACCTATCAAGTTCAGAGTACTTAATATCTCTAAGTCAAATTTCAGTTCACAGGAGAAGTAATATGATTGTACAAGATAGTTGTGGAGCATTCTCTGTTGGGAATGTTCTTGTTTATCAATTAATATAAACCTTCTAGTCATAATTTCTTATGTAACATATTTTAATTCTGTATTCTATGCCTGTGGTATAAGCCCCTTTCAGAGGGAGTAATCTGCTATGCCAAGGGTCAAGATTAAGGTGAGATTAAGTCCTGATCTTAGTAACGATGTGAACCTTAGTAAAGGAAACATTCTTTTTTTTCCTTGGGGATATGGAAAGACAAACACTACACCTCCATCAAAGCCAATTTTTTAATGTATAAAAGTCATCCTGCAACTCAAGAGGAGCCCAGGGACCACTGGAAGAAGCATGAATTCAAGATCTATATCTGAAATGGCCCAGGCCTAGACCAGAGATACCAAATACTGTGACATAGAGACTATGTGATAAAGGGACCAAGTTTATGGTGCCAACAGGGACCAACCAGCGCCAGAGGTAAAGAAACACTGACACAGAACAGAGATGTAGTGCCGGGACGACGGGACTGGGAGGCAGACCTACAGGTGCGCTTCCGGGTCCATATGGAGGCAGACACCAAGGGACCGCACGGCTGAGAGGCTGAGGACTGGAGAGAGACTTGGTTGCTGGCTGAGGAGAGACGTTGCTATGGACCAGTGACTCTAACCTTCCTGTTTACAGATGCTGACGTTTGGTAATCTGTTCATTTCCCTAATAAACCTTCTAAACCTAATAAACATTCTGTATGTATTGACCTGTGCTAAATTCATGATGGTGTGTGTGTTCTTTTCTTCCTTCGATTGTTTAGTTGTGTCTCATGTAACCTATAAACCATGTATTAATTTTGAAACAGCTACTATTTTTCATCTCTAAAGTCTTTATTTTCCCATCTATCTAGGCATTTTCATAGTTTCTTTTTCTAACTCGATACTTTTATGAATTGATTAACATTTAAACATTAATATATTTATGTTACTACTGACAAAAATGACCACCAATTGAGTTATGTCTCTATATATTCTATGTGTAGGTTGGTTTTGCTATTGTCTTTATTGTTGTGGTTTCTATTAACATGGTGTCCGGTCTTCTTGTGAGTACATGTGCTCACAGAGGATGTTATGGGAAGAGATTTAGTATGGCTTGGTCTGAAGGTTAACTTTTTGGCTTAATTTGAATAAGGATGGCATTTAGTGTTTGGGCAAACTTAATCTAGTAGCTGTTCTGAAGTACATGTAATTAAATTAGTTAGCCTTCAGAAAAAAGTGAGCAAAAAGCGAGTTTTCCTTTGGGTGTGTTCTGTCTCCAGGTTATGAATGTCTTATCAGAACTCCTTGATTCCTCCTGTTGCCTGATCTATATATTTGGGACAAGAGGCTGCTAGAATATCTTCCTTATGGTCTCAAAAAGAAAACAAAAACAGAAACACCTTGCTGCCATTGAGTCAATGTTGACTCTTAGAGACCCCCTATACGTTTCTGAGACTGAAAGTGTTGGTGGGAAGGCAAAACCCAGTCTGTCCTCGAGGGAGCTACGGATGGTTTCTAACTGCCCACCATGAGGATATACACCTATGGGGCAGCCACTATGCCACCAGGGCTCAGCTTTCTAGATTTGGAGATGCTGTGCAGTCTGTCAACCCATCTACATCCTTGGGGCATAAAACTGACAAAATCTCCAGGATGTTGCTTAACCTTTGTATTTGGGCGTGGAAGCCCTCCCCCCACTTCAAGCTATATAAGCCAAATCCTTTAAATACATAGCTCTTATTCCTTCCTTTCTTGCTTGCTTTAAACTCTCTCTCTCGTTCACTCTTTCACTCCATTTTTCTAGAAAACCCTGCCTAATACACCTCGTTTCCCAGTATGCTTGTTCTGAGAATGTTGGAGCTTTCTTTTTTCCCTATTTTCTGTTTCATTATTGTGTGAATATGTTTTCCCTTGAGGTCTTCTAGTTTACACAGGTAGCGTGGATTTTATCTTAAAACGACGGTGAAATGTTTATAATTTAGAATTATTAGAAGAGCTAAGTTTTCCTCTCAAGTGAAATGCTAAGGTAGGAAGTTCTTGTGGTTCCCCATTGTGTAACAGACAACTTTTACTTCACAAGAGAATGTTTTAGTGTCCTCATACACGCTCACAGTGTACAACACCACTCTTTATTTCCTGCTCACAGTTCAGTTCCTAAATCCTAATTTTTGGTCCACATTACGATAAAACAGCTGCCAGTTTCAGTACAATGTTGTGTTCTTTTTAATCTAATTTTATATTTGATTTCTGAAGAATATCTTTCTTTTCTGAGGTTATGGCTGCATTTTTAAATATTTTAGTAATGTTTTGTTTTCTAGATAGGTAAACATTTCATTTATAATATATGAAACTTACTATCCAATTTTCATTTAGTGTATATTTTGGTGGAGGCTATTTTAGATGTACTGATGGTTTTTTACCTTTTCCTTGAAATTTTTCTTTGGATTTACTAGACTTTTACTGCTTTAATTTTGTTTACTAGTTGGTTAGAAGTAGCAAACCCAATTTCTCAATTTGTATGTGTGGTTTTGTGTACACGTATATATTTATTGAATAACTTAAATAGTTTCATATCATCCAAAAAGATAAATAGTATCCACATTTTTTTCCAAAAATAGGACAAATTACATTGAAACTTTTTCTCATGCCCTTATGCTGTCCCTTGTAAAACTGAGCTAATTTGATATTTTAATCTAGTATGTGTTTTATTTTAGACATCAATAATCGATTTCTTATTATCTACTAGTTTTACTTCACTTCTTTCCCCTTTTTTATTCATTTATTTTCTGGAATACATATTGAAATAATTATATCTCTGTGGATCAATGGATATTTTCTCTCTTTGTTTAAAAATCATTTTATTAGGGGAACATACAACTCCTATCACAATCCATACATACATCAATTGTGTAAAGCACATTTGAACATTCATTACACTCATCATTCTCAAACATTTGCTCTCCATTTAAGTTCCTGGCATCAGCTCCTCATTTTCCCCCTCCCTCCCCACTCCCCCATCCCTCATGAACCCTTGATAATTTATTTTGTCATATCTTATACTCCCCAACATCTCCCTTCACCCACTTTCTGTTGATCTTCCTCCAGGGAGGGTATATGTAAATCCTTGTTATCGGTTCCCCCATTCCAACTCATCCTCCCTCCACACTCCCAGTATTGCCACTCTCACTACTGGTCCTGAAAGGATCATCTGCCCTAGATTTCCTGTGTTTCCAATTCCTCTCTACACCAGTTTGCATCCTCTGGTCTAGCCAGATTTGTAAGGTAGAATTGGGATCATGATAGTGGGGAGTGGGGGTGGGGGGGAAGCATTTAGGAACTAGAGGAAAGTTGTATGTTTCATCATTGCTACACTGCACCCTGACTAGCTCATCCCCTCCCTGCGACCCTTCAGTAAGGGGATGTCCAATTGCCTACAGATGGACTTTGGGTCTCCACTCCACCCCCCCTCATTTGCAATGATAGAATTTTTTGTTCTGATGATGCCTGATACCTGATCCCTTCCACACCTCATGATCGCACAGGCAGGTGTGCTTCGTCCATGTGGTCTTTGTTGCTTCTGAGCTAGATGGCCACTTGTTTACCTTCAAGCCTTTAAGACCCCAGATGGACACCATCAGCTTTCTTCACCACATTTGCTTATGTACCTGCTTTGTCTTCAGTGATTGTGTTGGGAAGGTGAGCATCATGGAATGCCAGTTTAATAGAACAAAGTGTTCTTGCATTGAGGGAGTACTTGAGTGGAAGTCCAATGTTCATCTGCTACTTTAATACTAAATCTATACATATATGCACATAGATTTATATATATATATATACACACATATATGCACATAGATTTATATATATATACATGCCTTTAGTTAGACCTTTATAAATGCCCTTTACCTCCTAGCTCTTTCCTCTATTTCCTTTTACTTTCCTCTTGTCCCAATATCATGTTTAGCCCTCATTAGGGTTTCAGTAATTCCTCTCGGTTACATTACCCTTGGTCACACCCTACCAGGCCTCCTACACCTTCCTACCACCGATTTGGATCACTTGTTGTTCCTTTGTCCCTGGGTATGTTAACACCACTACCTTTCCTCTCACCTTCTCTTCTCCCACGTCTCCCTGGATCTTTCAGTCCCATTGCTTTCTCTTCCTGATTGTTCATCCAGCCTAGCTTATTTAGATAGAACTGTAGAGATAATAACATGCACAAAAATAAGACAGAGCAAAACCAAGCAACAAAAGAAAACAAAACAACAACAACAAAAAGCCAATGACAAAAAACAAAACAAAACACAACAACAAGAAAGAAAAGCTTGTAGTTAGTTCAAGGAATGCTTGTTGGCCTTATGGAGTGTTTTCCAGTCGAGTCTGTTGGTTGGCCAAGCCCTGACCCCAAAGTCTATTTTTGATATTCCCTGGGGACTTCATTGCTCTTTTCCCCTTGTTCTGTTGCACGCATATGTTTTGCCCCATTGTGGTGGGATCAGATCGGGAGGAATTCCCACACTGTGGCTCCAGTGTTGTCCCCGGTAGGGCTATATGGGTCAGTCAGGGATGCGATGTCTTATAGTGGGGCTGTCCATGCGGTCTTCTCTGTGGATTGGCTGCTCTGAGTGTGAATATCATCCTCAAGGCTTGGTGGGCGGATATTTTCTGTTTCATTCTTTGCATCTCATCCAAATGTCTTTGGGTTATATTTCTAGTTGAAACCACCTCTGCTCAAATTATGATTTCCTTTTATCAAAGTGAAAGTCTCTGTCTATACATTTTCTCCAATATAAATACTGCTATACTTAATCTGCTGCTTGACCTTTCAGCCTAGGTCATTTCTCAGTTCATGAAAATTGTTTTTATTTACTTAAGGGAACTTTTAATTCATCATATCTTTCACCTCAGTTTTCTTCTCCCAAGTATACCAGTTTAGTTAAGAACACCGTGACCGGGTCAGTCACTTTTTGCAGACTTGTAACCTTTTCCTCATGCATTACTTTCCATCAACATCTTTATCTCAGCGTAAAGGCTTTTTATTTCCTTCAATCATGTACCCTGAATATCTTTCTGAAAATTGTGTGTGAGTATATTACAAATTGATCCCCAGGTATGGCTTTCTATTGGGCATTTGGAATAATCACTAAAATGATCTTCCTGTTTGATTTTCATTTATTTGAATTTTGTTCTCCACTAATGTATAAGACATATTAAGGTTAGGACAATGTGTGCTAGTCTGATCACTACCCTATCCTCAGTGCCTATTGTGTAATAATAAATCAATAATAATTTGAATTTATTTCAAAATAGTTATCATCTGATTATGACATAATTCTAAATGCAATTTTGCCAGTGAGTTATGGGAGATTGTAAGTGTTCATACCTTCAGTAAAAATATAATAAGGAATAAGCCCAATTTCTGATAGGTTATAGATTAGGCTTAGGATATCATTTAACTTCTGCCTGTCTTTGCCTACACAATAGCTCAGGCATATTTGTATTTTGCCCTCTCTCTCTCTTAGACATAAAAACAAAAAAGCAAATAAAACCAAAGCAAATCTTGAGATATGTAGCCAAAAAAGTAGTAACAAGAATAGTATGAATCTGTAATCTTTGATTTTTTTTTTGTAGTCTCTCTCATATCCTTATAAATGTGGGTAGCTTCAGGGCTCTCATGTCGAAATAGTCTCAGATTTTCTGATCAAGTTTACAAAGTTGCAAGTCATTGAATTATCTCAATAGAATGCAAGCAAAGACAAAAATATTATAAATAAAAAAAAACCTGTTATACAGGAATACTTGCATTTAACGTTCTAGGAATACCAAATTCTCCACTAAATAATGGATTCTGACAAAATGACCGCATAAGACAGAGTACAACTGCCTCATAAGAGTATGACTACACTCTAGAGGTTCCAATACTGTCAACTTTTATGGAAGCACACTGCCACAACTTTGTGTAACAGCAAAGGCACGAGTGAGTTGGAAGTGCTGACCTCTCACTTTGCAGCTAATGTTTTCACATTACTCTTTTTTTTATAGTTTTATTGGGGGCTCATACAACTCTTATACAATCCATACATACATCAATTGTGTAAAGCACATTTGTACATTCATTACCCTCCTTAAGGCCCTGGCATCAGCTCCTCATTTCCCCCCTCCCTCCCACCTCCCTCATGAACCCTTGATAATTTATAAATTATTATTTTGTCATATCTTACACTCTCCAACGTCTCCCTTCACCCACTTTCCTGTTGTCCGTGTCCCAGAGAGAAGGCTATATGTAGATCCCTGTCAGCCGTTCCCCCTTTCTACCCCACCTTCCCTCCACCCTCCCGGTATCGCCACTCTCAGCACTGGTCCTGAAGGGATCATCCGCCCTGGATTCCCTGTTTCCAGTTCCTATCTGTACCAGTGTACATCCTCTGGTCCAGCTAGATTCGTAAGGTAGAATTGGGATCATGACAGTGGTGGTGGTGGGGGGCAGGAAGCATTCAAGAACTAGAGGAAAGTTGTATGTTTCATCATTGCTACACTGCACCCTGACTGGCTCATCTCCTCCCCGCGACCCTTCCCTAAGGGGATATGTCCAGTTGCCTACAGATGGGCTTTGGGTCCCCACTCCGTACTCCCCCTCCTTCACAATGGTATGATGTTTCTTCTTTGATGCCTGATACCTCATCCCTTCGACACCGCATCACTGCTCATTTAAGTAAAGGGTCCAGCTGGAATGCTAAGGTTCTCTGCCATAAGCAACCTCTCTAACCCCTTCTCTATCCTCACTGAGCATAAGGTGACGTCTGCCTTCTCTAGACTTCTCACCAAAACCTTCCCCCTGCCCTTCACCGGTCCACTGGTGCCACAGCCAATGGGGAGCGGGGGGGAGTGTGGCCTCCTTTTAGACAAAATAATGTATTTCTGTCCCCAACGTTTATTAATGAGGGTTCCTTCATTCACTCTCTCTGACTTTCTTCATGTTCTCCCATGGCCGCATGTCCCTCTGTCTCTTCCTCTCTCTAGTGATCCCTTTCTTACTTTTGTCTATTCTCTCTTTACTCTGTCTTCCAATCTTCCTTCACCTTGCCCCCTTTACTCTCATTCCAATCTAAACTATGGACCCAGCAGGTTGATAACTCTAATAAAACCTGCTCATTAAGACCCATGCTTGTGCTCTGCATTTCTTTCATTCCCATTCTTACATTAAGAGTATCGAATTTATTCCATGTTTCCTACCTCTTAGTATACACATGGAATTTGTCATCTTGGTTCCAATTGTTTTCCCTCTTTCTTTGGGGTGTGAGATAGTTTATTGTGCCAGCCTGGCTGATAAACACAAGTGGGATTAACTGAAGGCCAAAGATATAAATGGCTTGGTGAGCCTTGCCTTTCTTGTCTCTCTCTCTGTGATTATCGGACCAGTGTGCGGCTGCCTTGCTTGTTCTGTGCCTCAATTTAAAGGCTACACTACTTGTGGGATGCCTAGCCTGTGGACTGTGTCACTGTAAGTTGAGGTCCCTTTAGGACATCTCTGGAGCTGGGGACTGGTGGTTGGTGACCTGCCTTGTGTTTGGCTGCTGTGCTGACATAGCCTAGCTCTCTGTACAAATAGAGGAAGATCTGGCAGCAGACTCGACTTGAAGGACTGCTAGTCTTTTAACTTTCTCTCATGGACGTGAGTTGCACTGAGCCATTTGTAGTGTTTTAGAATTTAACTGTTTATTTCTTGTATTGTATATTTATCTGTATATGATTTAACAGTTCATTTCTTATTATATATCTAATTATCTTTATAAATAAATAAATATATTAAATTATCAGCAATTTGGTTTTATCTCTCTAGATAACTCTGTCTAACACAGGGTGGTTTCTCGGTTCACATGAAAACTACTCTTAACTAACAGTCATGAACAGCCAAGGGCTGCCCATCGTTCCAGGGAAAAGCTTCCTTTGTGCACTCATGTTCAACTTTCTTGGTGGAATATCTAACACTGGGCTGTATTGGGTCTACCAGTTGCCTCTCTTTTCCTTGCAATACCTAATAAACTAATACTAAATAGTTTGGTTTAAAAAATAAAATTAAATACTTTGTACAACATGGGCAGGCCAGCTAATTACTTAAGACTACATACAGATACTCACTTTTTCCAAAGCTCTCTTTTGTAAATTAGGCCACACGTATTCCCTCATAGATCCGCTTTTCAACAAGTTATGTGATAAACTTCAGGCTATTAATAGGTTTATATTTCTTTTATATTTGTACCACTGACCCCAAATTCAACCTATTGAGTGAATTCCAACTCATCTCAAGCCCAGAGGGCTCCCAGGCTGCACATCCTCACAGGAAGAGAGAGCTTCGTCTTCCTCATGGAGGTGGGACCAGCTTACCTTGAATATTAGCACCCTCTTGCCTACCTGACACTGATGTCCCAACTTCTTAGGGGAAGCAAAAATAGTTATTTAGTTTGAGAAGGTTTCATAAAAAGTTCTGTTGGCATAGTACAGTTAGCAGAGTTGAATTTCATGATTATTCCTTGAAATCATCAATATGGCCATGAGGATAAAGTGAAATAATTGCCCATCCTTTCTAGAGCCATATGTTTGAAGTTGGGAAGGTTCAGTTGGGCAAAAGAAGAAGGTGAATTTCTAAGAGAAGAAAATGAAGTCATCGATCAATAAGTTTTCCACTGAAATATTTTATATGACATCCTTTCCAAGTTTTGAGGATATTAAATACATCTAGTAGATGAGTAATGAAATTGCCAAGATTTCTCATTATATCTCTAAAACCAGATGAAGGAATATTGGGCATATGCTTTTATTTGGCAAGGATAACTAATTAAGGATTTGCTTAATAAAGACCTCTAATGAGTGTTTGGAGTTTATCCTTTGGCTTCATGATTAATTGTTTTATTGTCGATATTGGAATTACAATAATAAGTTATAATTGTTGGATGTACAAATTAAGCTAAAAATTTGAGGCTAGTTTATTTCACAGATACAATTTTTGAACTTGTTTTCCCATTTGAGATCTATTGACTCTTAATAAGTTTCAGAATATAGTGTGGCTTCCATGGCTGATTCTAATAGACTTTATAACTTTAAGTTATTTAGTTATTATCAAACAAATTCCTTTGAAACTATCCATTCAAAATGACTTGAAATTTTTTTTAATCAATTTATTGGGGCTCATACAATTCATTACAATACATAGATCAATTGTGTAAAGCACATCTATACATTTGTTGCCCTCATCATTCCCAAAATTTGCTTGCCTCTTGGGTTCCCGGAATCAGCTCATTTTCCTTTTTTCCTCCCTCCCCTTCCCTTTCTCTGCCCCCCTCCCCCATGCACCCTTGATAATTTATAAATTATTATTATACCTTATATTACACTGCCCGCTGCCTCCCTTCACCTACCCCTCTGCTGCCCATCCCCCAGAGAGGAGGTTATATGTAGTTCCCTGTGATCAAGTCCCCCTTTCTACACCCCCCTTCCCTCCTGGTATCGCCACTGTCACCCCTGGTCCTGAGAGGTTCATCTGTCCTAGATTCCCTGCGTTTCCAATTCCCATCTGTACCACTGTGCATCATCTGGTTTAGCCAGGTCTGCAAGGCAGAATTGGGGTCCTGGTAGTTGGGGGGAGGAAGCATTTAAGAACTAGAGGAAGGTTGTGGGTTTCATTATTGGTATACTGAACCCTAAGTGACTCATCTCCCCACTACCCCTCTGCAAGGTATGTCCAGTTGTCTAGAGATGGGCATTGGGTCCCCATCACGCGCCACCCGCATTGACGTAGATATGATTTTTCTCCAGCCTTTGGTGTTTGAAGCCTGGTCTCTTTGGCCCTTCATGATCACACATGTTGGTGTGCTGCTTCCATGTGGGCTTTGTTGCTTCTGAGCTAGATGGCCACTTGTTTACTTTCAAGCCTTTAAGTCCCCAGATGCTATAGGTCTCAATAGCCGGGCACCATCAATTTTATGATCACATAGTCTTCTATCCTCCTGTCTCAGCCTCCTTCCTTCTTTCCCTATGTTCTTTGTATTTGGCTGACTTGCCATTCCCAATTCTTAATTTCCATGAGAGTCCAGTGGAATTTATGCATAAATTTAATGCTATTTTAATTAGTTTTCTCTATTTTACTTCTCTGGGTTCTAATATACATTGCAGTGGCCACACAGAACTTACAGACAAAATTCATGATTACAGAGTTTATTAAGGATGTTAAAAACTTGTAAAGTGAGTGAGAAATCCTGAGTTGAGTTGTTTATACACACCTTAAGATGTTTTTCTTGCAGGTCTGCTGATAAATGCCTAATGGGTCAGGCCACTCCATTGCAAGTCTCAAGCCGAAGGCAGACAGCTCAAGCTCCAAGGATCAGTAAAACCAGTAAACCAGTGCTCTGATTTAAGTGCCCAAGGGCTTGCCAATCCAGTAAGCCTCAGCTCAAAGCACACAGCTCCACTTCCATTCTTTAGCAAGCCCAGCTTGCTGACTTAAGTACCCAGAGTCAACTCCACCCTGTAAACCAAACCACAAAAGCACTCAGGTTTACTTGCTCCAAGTGTTGAAAAGCCATCGCTCTGTCCCATGCTCTGGCTCTTCTGCTGCAGCTCTTACCATCCTATCGCGGTCATCTGGATGCTGGAGTCCACTGTTCAGGGATCGCAGGCACAGAGAATGTGCTCCACTCTCTCTTGTTGGCAATTGGATCCCTCCTTCTGCTTCTCAGAGGGCTCATTTTGTAGAGAAGATGCATTGCAGGGAATCCTGTTCACCATTACTCAGGTGAAGCATATCAATATTTCCCCCCATCTTCTTCTCAGGCACATGCAGGGAAAAGCCATTTGGTGGGAGTTAGATACTTTGGCTAGAAGAGCCACATTACATCATCCACCCTCCTGCCCCCTACAAATCATATGCATTTTGCAGTATGTTAAGTTAAAATTGAAGAGTCCAGGTCATACAGTGGTCAAGGCTATAGCCTGCTCATGGGAAGTTTGTGGTTTGAACCCACTCCAGGGGAGAAAGATCTGGCAGTCTGCTTTGTGAGTGATTATGTCTTGGAAGCCCATTGAATAAAAATTAATTAGAAATCAATAGTTTAGAGACACGTAAAAAGAAAAAGTCATTTGACCATATCTGGTCATGGAAACACAGAGTAATACATGGAAATTTTCAAAGCAAATGCTTTCTAACTCTGCTGCAATCACCCAGATTTGATTTTAAAATATATTATTTTACAATTATTAAAATATTTGTGAATAAACAATTAATTAAAATAACTTCATCTAATATTGACTCTAAGTTAGGAGATATCATATTCCATTAAATGATGGAGTTATATTAAAATACGTCACGAAAGAATGTCATCACTGACTGACTAATATTAAAACACAATGCTACACACATACTGTGTGCCTAATGGGTTTGTACTTGTTTTATTATTCATATTCTACTTATTCTTTCCATTTTTTTCAGTTCAATGATTTTAAAATTTTCATTTGAGTTATTTTTAGCAAGCCACATAATTTCTAATTAACCATGCACTTACTTACCTCTTATTGATTTCCATTTCACATAGTGACAATATTTTCTTGCTTTTGAAGAGGCTTACTTTCAGTTTTATGTCTAAGCAGAAATTATATAAATATGCTTGCTGGATACTTTTTATAGCTATTTGACTTCTTTTGCTAGCAGCATTTTATACCTTGCATCATATAGAAATATTTCTTAATATGAAAGCAGAGTTGCATATCTTGATGTGATCTCGATCTAGTGGGAAACTCAGAAAACTTTAATTAAAATGATTGAATATATGTTTATGATTAAAAATTAAAGATATATATGTTAAATTTGTTCCAGAGACATTCAAGTATCATCCAATTAAAAAAGGTCAGATTGTTTTTGAATAAAAGACAAAGTCATGACGCTTTTAAAAAAAGAATACACATTAGCTAGCAAGTTTACTTATGAATTGATTAATGATTTTTATGTAGCCTAGTCTGCATTTTCTGTCTTCAGAAGGATGAGTGGAAACCAAAATCGGATTTTAGAATGAAGAAGCAGTTTTATGTTTTATCTTGTGAATAATAGTAAGACATATACCAAAACTTGATATAAATGCCCCATGAGTAGTCATATATATTCATATCCCAAAAATATCTACTAAATGTAGTTATTTCGATGTGCTGCTGAATTGGTTTCAACTCATAGTGACCGTAAGTGCAACAGAAGAGAACCCCACTAAGCTCTGAGCCAGCCTAGCAATTGTTTGTGTGGCTCAAACCCAATATCAATCCGTCTTGGTGGAAGCCTTCCTCATTTTCATTGTGCCTCCACTTTACAAACATGATGTCCTTCTGCAGGGACTCGTCTACCTTGAAAACATGTCCAAAGTACTTGAGACAAAGTCTCACTGGCCTTCCTTCTAAGAAGCAGGTGGCTGTAATTCTTCCAAGACTGACATTCAATATTCTTCGCCAACACCACGATTCAAAGACATTGATTCTTCTTCCTTGTTTTTCCAACCTTTAAAGAGGTCTAGTGCAGCAGATTTCCCCAATGTAATAGGTTGTTTGATCTCTTGCCTGCTGATTCCATGAGCATTGATTATAAATTCAAATAAGATGAAATTTTTGACAACTATAATCTTTGTTCTGTTATCAGGATACTATTTATTGGTCCAGTTGTGAGAGTTTTGTTTAATTTTCATTGAGTTTTAATCCATACTGAAGGCTGAAATCCTTGATCTTCATCAACAGGTGCTTCAGGCTCGTCTCATGTTCAGCCTGCAGTGTTGAGTCATCTGCATAGAGGAAGTTACTAATAGGCCTTCCTCCAATGCTGATGCTGCATCCTTCTTCCCATATCCACCTTCTCTGGCTGTTTTCTCAGCATACAGATTGAATAAATGTGGTAAAAGGATACAACCTGGACACAGAACTTTCTGGATTTTAAACGATTTATGATTTCAAGACCATTCCCTTGTTCTGTTTTCACAATTATTTCTTGTTTCATGTATTTCTGCATGGGCACAAAGTATTCTGCAATCCCTACTCTTCTCAAGACTGTCTATAGTTTATTATTATCTAAAAAGTCCAATGCCTTTCCATAGTCAATAAAACATAAGTAAACACCTTTTTCCCCATGTGTACTCTGCTTCTAACTAAGCTCAGCAATGATATATATCTCTTGTTCCGAGTTCACTTCGAATTCAATGTGAATTACTGGCAGCTCCCTGCCGATGTATTGCTGCAACATTATTGAATAACTGCAACTTGAGTCTTGATTTTTTTTCCTCTTTAATTCTTTCAGTTCACTATATGCTGAGCATGTTCTTCCTTCTTTTAACTTTAGATCTTTGTGCATTTTATTATAATGCTTTAATTTGTCTAGTCCACTGCCCCCAAAAATATTCTGTTCAGTTCTCTTCTATTTACTTTAGCTACTCTATGATTAACAGCAAGTTTCATAATATATCCTGACATTCATTTTGATATTTTATTCCTTGTCTGCTTTTTTAATGACTTTCTTCATATATGATATTCTTATGTCATCTCACAGCTCATCAGGTCTTCTGTTATTAGTTTTCAATTAATGAACTCTGTTATTGAGATATTCTAGAACAGCATAGGATATACTCGTTCATATTTTGGCCCTCATGTACTTGTTTTAGTATTCTATTACACTTGAGTTTATGTAAGAGCAACAGATAGTCTAGAGTTGGCCCTGATCTAAATCTACCAGCTGATATTGGGTTTCTTCATCATTTTTCCAAATATGGAGCCAGTTTGATGTCTGTGTACTCCATCTGGAGAAGTTTATATGTATAGTAGTCATTTCTGGTGCTGAAAAAAAGTATTGCTATGAAGAAGTTGTTGGTCTTGAAAAATTCTATTGTGCAATTTCAGCTTCATTTCTATCACCAGTAAGACCATATTTCCCAACTACTATTCCTTTTCCTTTGTTTTCTGCTTTTGCATTTTAATCACCAATAAATATCAATACATCTTCATTCCAAGTTTCATCTATTTCAGACTGAATATGTTGGTATAATTCTTCAATTTCTTCATCACTAGCTTTAGTGGTTCATGTATAAATTAGCATTGACTGGATTTCCTTGTTAGAAGATAAGATTTCCTTGTTAGAAGATAAGATTTCCTTGTTAGAAGATAAGATTTCCTTGTTAGAAGATTGTCCTGTCGCAGATAGCATTGTATTTCAAGAAAGATCTTGAAATGTCCTTTTTGATTATTTAAATAGCATTCCTCTTAATTTCTCATTTTTGGAGTAGTGAACCATATGACTGACTGATTCTCAATGTCCCAAACCATTCCATTTTCACTTTCTCACTAGCATATAGAATATGGATGTTTATGCTTTTCATTTCATTTTTGATACAGTCCAATTTTTCTAGATTGATATTCATACATTCTAAGTGTTATTTATTAATAGATCTTTGCAGCTGTTTATTTTCATTTTGAGTCATGCCCCAACAGCAAATAAAGTACTAAAGGCTTTATTCCATCTACAGCATTATAGTTCAATCTAGTTTGAGAAGCCAGCTCTTTTTCAGTCATATTTTCAAAGCCTTCCTATTTGAGGGCCTCATCTTCTGGCACTATCTCAGACAATAGCCTACTTTTATTCATAAGGTGTTTAATATCTGGCAATGTTTTGATGCTATCTGTGTTAGGCAGGGTTCTCCAGAGAAATGAAACCATGACACGTGATAGGTTTATAAAGTGAGAAGGAATATAACAGGTAAAAATCAGTGCACACAGCAGTACAGAGGGTTCAGTTCAACTGACTTCTGTGGAACAGTGAATATACTGGAAGTCCTTCAATTCACATGGGCTGCTGGGTCCAAGGTCCAAGGAAGCAGACAGCAGAGTTCTCCCTGGGGAAATGCAAGTGGTCTCTGCCTACAGGCAGCAAGCAGCAGGGTGGGTCACCAACAGTGCGTAGCTGGCGATCTTATTGAAGCAGGCCTGGATGGGATATTGAACACAAACAAGGCAAGGCAATGGAATCCACCAGCCTCAAACTCAAGAGATGTACAAACCAGCAGCGTGGTGAGGCTGGTCTCAAAGGAACCTCAAACTCTAGCGACATGATCCATGGATTGGCCTGGCCCGCAGGTAGTAGAGCTCACAGGTTAATGCAGAGAACTAGCTACAGCATCAGCACGCATGCTCCAGCATGCCCTGATCACCAGAGAGCAAGAGAGAGGGGAGGCGGACCTTTAGAGCCATTTATCTTTTTGCCCTCCAATCAAACTGTGACCTGATTAATCCCACATGTTCCTATTGGTGAGGTTGGCACAATAAATCTACCTATCAAACTATCTATAAGATTTCCAGTAGTTAATCCTTCAGAAGTGGACTGCCTGTTTCTTCTTCATAGTCTGTTATTAATCTGAAAGCTCTGTGGAACCTGATCCTTAAGAGTCTGAACTTTCAGCTTCTCTGCTTCCAGATTGGTCTGCTGTTCCACCCTTTGCTCTTCTAGGATTTTTATGAGTAATCTTAGATAAGTTATTTTTAAAAAATCAATCTTCAACTTTCTTTTTAAAAGAGAGAGGCAAGAATAAGTTTATAATTTCAGGATTGTTGCAAAATGAACAAAATGCACAAGAGTAAGTAAAAGAAACATTGCTACTAAGGTTTCAGTTTATTCGTGCATAGGTTATTTCAAAGCAAATGTTTCTAAACATATTTCTCTGATCAATGGATGGCTGCAGGCAAATTCACTCAGTGGTTGCACTTTCATTATGGTGTCTCCTAGAGGGAAAAAGTATACTTTTTGTGTTATAGGGGAAAAATTATTTCAGGTTTAGCAAAACTCATGGGGACACCTTTCCAAATGATTAAACCTTTTCAAAAAAGTTGTGAGAATGCTATCACACATTAAACAGCAGTTTCTAGGCGGACTAGGCATCTTAAGGAATGTAAGAAAATGCTCACATATGAACCAATTGAGGGAAGACCATCAACCAGATTGAATGAAGAAACTGTGGCTAACGTTGAGAAGCTGATGGAAAAAGAACCTAGACTTATCATCGATGCCATCTCTAGTAGAGTTGGTTTCACACTTTTAATTTTAAGTAAACATCTTGACCTCAATAAGCTTGAGGCTACATGGCTATCAAAAGTACTTCAAGAAGAAGCAAGATCAATGCTAATGGAGAGATTTGATAGAATAACTGTTAAAGATTCTTGGATCAAAATATCAAGGTTCAACCAAGAGGGTTAAATTCAAGGCAGAGGGGTTAACTCAAAAGAATATGGTGAGTATTTTTATTTATGTATTATTGTGGATGATTACAAATTTAAGCGGGGTCATTTTGGTAGAACTTTTTGAAAGATATAAGACTATTAGAAAGGTGTATTATGAAATTGTTTTATAAAAATTCAAGACTACATTGCTGTGAAAAAGCCAATAAATCACACCACAGAATTTTGTTCTCCCATAACAGCAAAACACCTGCTCATTCTTTGAAAGGCTGTCCCATGAGAAGTTTGTTGGGAAACCATACCTCTCCACGTTCCAACACAGATCTTGGATTTCTTTTGTTCCAAAAATTCAAAGAATTGAATTGAAACATTGAAAAGGGGTATTATTTGAGTCTCTCCATAATGCCCAAGCTGCCTTTTTGACAGGCTATCCATCAAAATGTGCAGAATTCCCTAGGGAAGGCTTAGAGAGATAGAACATTTGGAATATAGATCTTCAGAAATAGAGTTAGATGCAGAATACTTCAAGGAAAACATAGCTTCACATTTTATTATTTTTGGTTAAAAAAAAGGTTCTATGATTTTGTCCACCACTTACCTTTCAGATTGTTAGTCTGTGATGATTTCCATGCTGCTGTGATGTTGAAAACTATGGCTAAGAAGTCTTTCTGAGGAATTAGCCACTGGCAACCTTATGAGCTACAACAGAACATTATAGTATCGAGTGCCTGAAGATAAGTCGCTCAGGTTGTAAAGCACTCAAAGTCTAATTAGCGAGATCTGTCTCCTCAAAGTAGAGTTGACGTCAATGCCATGGATGAAGCAACGTTTTCAGAAGTACGTTTACTGATGTTGTATAGCTCAAAACGAGAACAAAGTGATATAAACATTCACTAATAATCGGGTTGTATAATATTCAAAGTATGAATCTGGGAACGCTGGAAGTCCTCAAAAAGAGCAAAACATATAGAGATCAATTTTGTAGGCATTGGCAAGTTGGAATGAACTGATATTTGCTGTGTCAGTCTAGGTTGACTAGAGAAAAGAATCCTTATCCACTCGTGTGTATAAGAAAGAGCTTTATATAATAGAGTAATTGTACATTAAGTAAACATCCCAGCCCAGTCCAGATCAAGTCCAAAAGTAATATATTACCCCATATGTCCATACTAGTCCATAAATTTCTCTTTAGACTCACGTAGCCATGCAATGACACCGCATGCAGGAAAATCACAGATCAGTGGGTGGAAATCCTTATGGATCCAGTGGTGGTGGAAACATCTCAATGCTGGTGTTGGTCTCCATGTGGCTCCTTCCCCTCCAGGGATCTGGCTCCCTCAGTGGAGCTCCATGTAGGACACAGAGAGAGTGTGTCCTGCCTCCACGGAAGACAGGCGTTCCCACAAGCCTCAGGAGAAGTCCATGCCCACACAGAGGCCTCATTGACCTGATTCACAGGCTAGATTCCGCCCCTTCGCCATTTGACAGGACATTACATAACTGCCACATTTGCCTTTTAAATCAATCAGATAATCTATACTTTACTATGCCACGAATGACAAAGTCAAGAGAAACGGTGACAAATTCATGGTCAAAAAGAAAATCTCACCATACCTGTTCATTCTGAAGACTAAGAAAACAATCAAAGTCATTGCACTATATAAAGTCAATTATACCATAAGAGTAGGAAAAGTGTTGTGTAACTATTTTGATATTCAGAATACACAATCTTGTTAGCTAAGGTGAAGAGTACTCTAAGAATCACTTACTGTTGAAGATTATGCAATACAGGCTTGAATATGGATGATAATTCAATGTAAAGAAAACCAAATCCTCACTATTGTACCAATGAACAACATCATGATAAAAGGAGACTAGATTTAAGTTGAAAAATATTTCATTTTATTTAGATCCACAATCATGGAAGCAAAAGTCAAGATATCAAGTGGCATACTACATTAAACAAATCCATGGCAAGAAACCTCTTTTTAAAAAAAAGTTCAAGAGGAAAGTTGTCAGTGTTAGGACTAAGGTGTGCTTTCCCTGAAGCCATGGTACATAAGTCATGAGAGCATTAAAACACAATTGACTATAGATAATGCCTTAATGTTATTTAAATCTTAAAACAAAACATATAAACTAGAAAACATAGTAATTTGGTCCCCATTTTTTCTACCCCATTCTTGCACCTGTCATTTTTACTGCTCATAAAAATAAAATGGCAATAGTTCTTAAATAAACTTAAAAATAATAGAGTATTTTTATATACAGTAAATCCTGATCATGAAAACACTTTATGATTTTTAAAAATCATCCTGGAAATTATAACAACAACAATGTAGCCAAATGATTTATGAAAATATAGACACTTAACATTACACAGACATTAGAATTGACTTGAAAAATATAAAATAGTGATTTTGCAGTAAATGAATGAGCTTCCACATGATTCATTTCTATATTTGTTAATTGTATGAATCTTTCAATTTGGCAGGGTATTGTAAAAAGTATCCAATGTTAAGGTGAAGAAATAAATTCATAATCAGATGGATGATGAACATAAGGTATCATTTTAATCTCTTTTCTATCAAAAAGTTGATTATGATCATTTTATTTGAACTGAAATAACTGGACTTGGACTAATACTTTCTTTTAAAATAAAGGGAGAAGCCACACAGAAAGAAAGGAGAGGAAAACCACTTACGCAGTGTTGTTGCTGCCCTGCCAGTGTTGTGCTGTTGGTTCCGACTCACAGGGCACCGGTGTGCAAACAAACGAAACCTTGCCCGGTCCTTGGACATCCTCACGATCATTAGATATACGCAATGAATAAATCATTACGGCACATACGAGTCATGGAAAATTTCTTAGACCAAATCATAATTTATGTAGATATATTCTTTACATAATCTAATCATATAATGCTGCTGAGTTGGATCAGAAAAAAGCTTCTAATTTGAGACAAGGTGATGGACAGAGAATATAGAACTATACCCTTTCTCGTGCCCATTATTAGCAATTGCGTGCAATTAATGAGCTGCTTTGATCTACATTTATTTTTGAAACACCATCCAAACAACAATAGCAACAATAAAACCCTGACCAACATAATTTTGTTCTGTTGTTGAGTTTATTTACAGTAAAACATACGTAGGAGAAAGATGAGGTTTCTACTCTTGTAGAGAGTTAAAGTGGCACAAACTCACCAGAGCAGTTCTAACCTATTCTATAGGGTCTCTTTAATTTAGCACTGACTAGACAGCACTGAGGTTGTATTTTTAAAACAGGAGAGGCACCCTGTTGCATTGTTGGATGAGCACTGGGCTGTTAACCTCAAGGTCAATGGTTCAAACACTTTAGTTACTGCAAGGGAAAATCAGGAGGGTATTGGCTTCCATAAAGTTGTACAGCCTCAGAAGCCTCACACAGGGACTGAGTCCTACCTAACTGATTCATTGACAGTGGGTTGTTTTTTTTCATAGTAGATGAAGATTCTCCTTATTTTTCATTTTTATATATTGTATTGATTTTATAATGTTCAAATTCAGGCAGACATTATTCAAATGGCATGACTTTTTCCAAACTCCATCCCAGTTTTCTCTCTGTTGCTTATGCTGAATAAGATATATTTTCCTTATTATAACTCCACAGTAATTTTCTCCTAAGTCTGTCCCCAGATTACAAACCAGATTCATTATTAAATGTGACTTTAAGTCAAATCTGTAGGTAAGTTGGAACAGGTATGTGCAATTCTTACATAGCATTAGTTAGTTCCATACTTTAATAGATAGTATTTATTTTACCTTTATATGCATATAAAATACTTCCAAATACACTAAGATATCTTAAACATAAAAGTATATATTAGAATAATGCAAAAACAATGAGGGTGAGCGTGATGGGGATCCAATGCCCATCTCTAGACAGCCCATCTCTAGAAAACTGGGCATACCTTGCAGAGGGGTAATGGGGAGATGAGCCACTTAGGGTTCAGTATAGCAATAATGAAACCCACAAAATTCCTCTAGTTCATACACGCTTCCTCCCCCCAACTACCATGACCCCAATTCTGCCTCGCAGACCAGGTTAGACCAGATGATGCACAGCACTACAGATGGGAATTGGAAACGCAGGGAATCTAGGACAGATGAACCCCTCAGGACCAGGGGTGACAGTGGCGATACCAGGAAGGAAGGGGGGGGGTAGAAAGGGGGAATTGATCACAGGGATCTACATATAACATCCTCTCTGGGGGATGGGCAGCAGAAGGGTGGGTGAAGGGAGATGCCGGACAGTGTAAGATAAGATATAATAATAATTTATAAATTATTAAGGGTTCATGGGGGACGAGGGAGTGGGGAGGGAGAGGAAGGGGAAAAAAGAAAAATGAGCTGATTCCGGGAACCCAAGAGGCAAGCAAATTTTGGGAATGATGAGGGCAACAAATGTATAAGTGTGCTTTACACAATTGATCTATGTATTGTGATGACTTGTATGAGCCCCAATAAAATGATTAAATTTTTTTAAAAAGCCCAGTTGGAATCAAATGAATGGAAGTGAATTTGGTTGCATGTTTTTTTTTCCTTTTAGATAAGTTAAACCAGTGATGCTTCTAAATGTATATGAAGAATTTTATATCAGGAAGATGGCTCACACAATTACTGAAGTGATAAAGTCCAAGTCCAGGTAGGTACAAAGATTTGGTACAGATGTTAGACTGCAAATTTCTCCTGATTCATGACGAATACAAGATCAACAGGAAGATAAAAACCTGGTGACTGCAGAGGTGAATGAATCCTGGCTTGGCAGGTCAGAAAGGCGTTTGGCAGTTAATATAGCAGGCAGTGGTCTCAAGTTCAAAGAGCCTGAGATCAATGAACTTGTTGCAGAATCCTGCTAGCAAGAAAACATTCTTTCGATTGATTGCATTAGGGCTGTTATCTGATTAAAGATGTTGCAGCCCACTCTAATCTTCTTATGAACAATTAGCTGCTCATAGAAGACCCCATTATGAAAGTACTTTTAATAGGTTAGGTCACATCATGGATCTTAACTACCAAGCTACTGAAAATCCTGGCCCATTCAGGTTGACACAACCCCCCCCCCCACCGTGGCTATGGCACTAAATATCAATCATTGATTTTACATATGGAAATTGGCTTATTCATATAATATTATATGAATGTTATGGGATGTAGTCTGATATCCTCTGACTTTTCAGGGGGGAAGAGAATCGAACTAAGCATCATCACAAGAAGAGTTCTATGAGGCAGAGGTCAGCCATGCCTCTACCCTCTAGTCTTTTTAACTAATTGTCCACCTCACAGAATTCTCTATTTTTCTGTTACTTTTGATAATTGAAAGGTCACACAGAACTTACAGATAATACTCACCACGATTGGCTTTATTAGGATAGTTAACAGGTTCCAAATCAGGATTATAAATATTCAGGATATAGTTCGTTGGTCAAGAGTATCACTTCTTAACCATACCCAGAGGAATGCCTACTTCTGGCCCTCTGCTTCTCAGTCACGAGACCCTTTGGACGCTGCCCAACTGAAGCAATGTTTCAAAGCTCCTTTATCAATAATAATATATGTCCAAATGGCAGTCCTCTCTGCCATTAGCCTCAGCCAAAATGTTCTCAGTCTAAACAAGTGGCTCAGCAGTTTCCCCTACTACGTGCCTGGAGGCACCTCACCTACCAAACGATCCCCCAAACATTCAGCTTTACTCAATCCACTCTGTCAACTGTGAAACTCACTGCCCTGTCTTTTGCTCTGACTCTTGGTTCTGCTGCAACCACCTCTATTCCACTCTTTCAGTACCACAGCTCTCTCCCTTCTGGAGAAAGAAGGGTCAGTACAAAGAAAGCCTGGGTCCTTTTCTCGGTGGTAGTGAAATCTACCCTCATACTTCTTAGATGGCTCATTTTAAACCTAACAAGATGACGAAACTGATTCACACCAAGCAATTTGTTTAGAAGGACCATATCAAATAATCCATTGCACCATGATTACCCTGTCCATAACATCTCTGTTTACCCTAATCATTTAATTTTGTCATTGCGAATATTTAATTAATTTATGTATTTTGGGAATTAATACATACATCATATCATTCCATATTTCAATCATGTCAAGTAGAATTGTACAATTGCTAATTACAAAGTAGCACTTCATCCTTGGTAGATTTTGGTTATCTTTGATTTCAAATGAAAAAGTATTTTATTCCCAACATAGATTTAATTATGATATTTCTCTAAAATGAAAACCTTTCTTCATCATGTCTTCTTAGATCAGATGCTCTATAACCGCACTCATTTTTCCCTGCTACTTAATGATTATAAAACATGTTATGGTTTCTTTGAAGTTATAAAATAACAGTGTTCATCATAGAAAAATGCAGAAATTATAGAAACTCTAAGAATAGAGTCAGCTAAAATCATGAAGTCCCAGAACTACATGGATTGGCACAATGGCTACAACAATTGGATGAGGCATAATAACAACTATGAGTGAATATTATACAGAACCAGGGAGTGTTTTGCTCTGTTGTACATGGGATCACCATGGGTCAGAAATAATGTGACTGAACTTAATCGTAGCATTAATGCCCCAGGAATATTTTAATGTCGTGGCCGTAGGGTTTTTTCTACTCCTATGTAGTTTCTATATAGAAAATAATGTGTCTATTTCTATAATAGGATAACATCATGGATAAGGGAGAACAGTTGGAAGTTGTCAAATATTTCATTTAATTAGATCCAAAATCAATGCCCGTGGAAGCAGTCAAGAAATCAAAAGACGCATTGCATCAGGAAAGCTGTTGCACAAGATCAATTGAAAGTGTTAAAGAGCAAATACTTGGGAGATTATTTTGGGAGATTATTTTGCCTCTGACCCAAGCCATGGGATTTTCATTTACCATTGGACAGTTAATAAGGAAGAGCGTTGACAGCTATGCATTTGAATTAAGTTAGTGAAGAATATTGAAACTAAGGTTGACTGCCTGTAGAACAAATACATCTATCTTGGAGTAAATACAGCTAAAATACTCCTAAGAAGCAAGCATGATGAGCCTTTATCTCATTCATGTGGACATTTTTCAGGAGAGACCAGTCCCTGGAAAAGGACCTCGTAGAGGGTCAGCAAAAGAGAGAAACACGTTCAATGAGGGGGATTAATCCAGCGGCTGCAGCAGTGGATGGAGCGGAATAACACTTGTGATGGCCGGGCACGACTGGACGGTTCTCTGCTGCTGTTGACAGGGTCACTGAGTCAGGGCCAACAGGGCAGTCATCACAACAACCACATGTCCATCCTAGTCCTTCCTAAAAGACAGATCGGTCCAATCTCTTGACATGCCAAGTGTCAAATATGCATTCCTTGCCAACATCCTAATGTAAATAAGCAGTGTTTTTAGGTCTTCTTTCATTGTCCAGATTTTATGTGCAAATGAGGACATTAACAATACTATGGCCGGAGCAGCGAGGTCCCCAGGGAATGCCAAAGGTGGACATCGACATCGGGGCCAGGGCTTGGTGCCCCAACAGACTGGACTGGAAAACACTCCTAAAGACCAACAAACAGTCCTTTAGCTAACTACAAGCTTTTCTTTCTTGTGTTTTGTTTTGTTTTGTTGTCATTGGTTTGTTGTTGTTGTTTTGTTGTGTGTTGTTGCTTGGTTTTGCTCTGTCTTGTTAAAAAAAATACTGTGGCTTGGGCAAGGTGCAACTTAGCCAAGAAAGTGGCATTTGTATCGTTTTAAGACTTTGATGAGGTTTTTGCAGATTTGCCCAGTGTAACATGGTGTTTTACTTCTTGACTACCGCCTGTGTGTTCCTTGTCTTTGATCCAAGCAGCACGGAACCCTTGACAATTTCATGATTCTCCCTTTACTTAGAGGGAGTATAACCAGAATACTACTTAGAAGGCTCACACACTCGGACATGTTATCAAGAGGGAGTATATTAAGAGAAGGATATCCTAAAAAATAAAAGAAAGAGAAAACCTTTAGCCAGATGGATTGATACTGTAGCTTCCACAGTGGACTAAACATAGTAATGACTGTAAGCATGGCACAGGTCCAGTAAATATTCTTTCTGTTGCTGGTCACTTTGACTTGAATGGACAAGAAAAAGATTTTACAGTGATCTAAAGCTGCATTTATTTTAATTCCCTAAATCCTCGTATTTAATTTTGAAAATCCCTTATAGCTCACTTATAGTAGATACAAATTTATAGTAGATAGTCACATATAGTGAATGAACATATGAAATTTTAGCTATTGTTTTTAATCATTTCCTGTATAATATAGTACTTCTAGTAATGAGAATAACCACCTTATATTATTTAAAAAAGGAAATATTTAATAATGTGAACGTGTAAGTCACCTGATTTGTTGTTGCTTCTATTAAACGAATGTTGAAATAGAAATCTTTCACCAGCACTTATTGTCTTCCTCAGTACTTCGTGCTGTGATACCCACCCAACCAGTCCTACCCTCTGATGGAGTCGCTATGAGGCAAGAAAACCACCTTTGTCTTCGAGCTGATCCCAAAGTGATGCAATCACCAGCATGATCCATTTCAAAACGGAGGGGTCCTAGAGGCACATGCTTGCCAAGGCCTAGCCCAGCCCTCATGAATCATGTAGAACTTCCCCTACATCTGCTGTACGTGTATGATTCATTTATTCTCAACTTCCCTATAAACGCCTCCTCCCGACTTCTGATGGGACAGGCAGTCTCTTTCCCAAAGAGCAATCCTCATTGTACCCATTTGGCTTACACCCCAAACTGAATCTTTTATAATCCAAGTGTCACGAGTGTGTATTCTTACCAAAGACGCAGAAAGACTGAGCAGTCCCAAGAGGAAAGTCCCTACCTGGGTAACACTATGAGCTTAAAAAAAATGTGCCACTTAATAAAGTACACATGTCCTCTATCAGTAGAAATGAAAGGAAGGTTTTTTAAAATTGATGTTTCTTTGAGTGAGCACTTGAAATTTATTAGCACTATGAGAAAAGAGTTCGTCTTAAAAGGACTGGATTTTACCATACTAAGCTATAAATAGCTGGATGAGTGCCTGACCCAAGCCATGGTACTTTCTCCTCCTCCTCCTCCTCCTCCTCCTCATCCTCCTCCT
>NW_022111301.1:2233364-2245034 GCF_000313985.2 Echinops telfairi | reverse complement strand
TCCTCTTTTTCCCCTTGGAAAGATTACTCACTGCATGGCAGGGTGGCAACCTGGGGCAGCCAGCTGAGTCAGGGTTTCGTCTGGGCCCAGATCTTGATATTGTTTCTGGCATGGAAGGAGAGTGATAAGGTTTGTGGGGCAGGTTTGGAGAAGCTGCTCAAGCTACAAGCCTCCGTGAGAGCTCTGATAAGTGCCTCTCCACAGAGATCTCACGATTGCCTCCTCAAAATGGCATTGGTGAGAACTTATTAGATCTTCTTTGATGTCTTGGATGGAAAGGATAGTCCTGAGAGAAGCCACAGGTAGGGCATGTGTGGACATTTTTAATCACCTGGTTTGCGGTTGAATGTTCGGCATTGAATATGGAAGACTGAAGAAGCACTGACATATTTAAATTATGGTTCTGGCAAAGAATGTTTACAAAAGGACAAACAAGTCTGGAAGAGGGAGACCCAGAATGCTCTGTAGAAGTAAGGATGGGGAGACTTCTGCTCATGTACTCTGGAGAGACAAGTCCCTGGAAAAAGACACTATGTGTGGTAAAGTCTCTGGGCAGCTAAGAAGAGCAAGGCTTTTGACCAGATGGTGTGATGCCGTGGCCACAGCGATGAACAATGAACTGGAACATAACAGTTGTGGGGAAGATGCAGTGCGAGGTGGTGTTTTGTTCTATTGTACGTAGGGTCGCTGTGGGTCAGAACTGACTCAATGGTACATAACAATGCCAACATGAGATCATTGAAGGTGCCATAGCTTCAGTCAAGCACCTTCATCTTCAAAGTGATATATTTGCTTTGAAAACTTTGAAGGAGTCTTTTACCGTGGATTTCCCCAATGATGTTTGTCAATTGATTTCTTGACAGTTGCTTCCATTCATGGTGATTGTGCATTCAGGTAAAATAAAATGGTTGACGAAGACAACATGTTTACCATTGGCCTAATTATTTGTCCTAATACTACTTATTGGCTAGATGTAAGGATTTTTTTTTATTTTGTTAACTATACTAGTTAAAGTTAGCTATTTGTTATAATAGCCCATGGTTTTTATCAGTGAGATCTTCAAATCCTCTTCAGTTTTATCAAAGGTGTATCATTTGCATATTTCCGATTGCTGATGTCTTTCTCCAATTCTGATGCCTGTTCTTCATAAAATCCAGCATCTGAAAATATTTACTCAGCATACAGTTTAAATAAGTAAGGTGAAACAATATAAACCAGAAACACAATGTTACCAATTTAATTCGTGCATGGTCTGACTCATTTCAATTTTCTCAGTGTTATTGAAATTTAATTATTGTGAAAAACAGAAATATTCAATAAATGTTAATGATATTTCATGATTTATAAAGTATTTAAACATTATGAAATAGATCATTTCTTTTGTAATAAGTAACAATATGCTTTATTATCCTACTAGCTGTTTTTAAATATACTTTGTTTAGAATGTTTTTGATTGATTAAAAAAAAAAACAGCTGCACAGATAGTACAGGCAGTCCACACGCACACACACACACACACACACACACCATACTTTGTTCTAATATTAATGTCTTATTTTGGTATGGGACATCTTTCAAACTAGTGAAAAAATATTGATGTATTACTATTACATTTTCAAAATGACAATCAATTTTCTTCGTTTTTCCTGATGCATGTTTTTCTCTGCTAGGTAGGGTCTCATCAGGATAGCACAGCTCTTTTACTCATCATGTCCCCTTAAGCTCCACTCGACTGTGACAGTTTTCAGACATTCCTTATTTTTTATGATCTTGACAATTTTGGGGAGTGCTAGTCAAGTGTTTCATAAACTGTTCTTCAATTGGGACTTGTTTGATTTTGTCATTATGGTAAGACTAGGATAATAAGTTCTTGTGGGGAAGACTAAGTAGTGAAGTGAATTCTCATCACATTGTATCAAGAGTACAAGCTTTTAGCATATATCATTATTGGTCCTAACCTTGATCGCATGGGTGATGTAGTATTTAAAACTTTACTTTTATTCCTCCTTATAAGTAGTATGCTAAGTGCCCTGGCAGGACAATTGTTAAGCGCTTACATGCTAACCTAAAGGAGAGTCATTTGGACCTAGCCAGGTGTTCCTCACCAGGAAGATCTGCTTCCATAAAGAACAATGCCTAGTAAACCATATGGGGAAGCTCTCTTCTGCCCTCTAGAGTCATGTTGGGCTGTATTCAATGGCATCTAACTGCAGCAGAGGATATTTGGAAGAAAGTCCTAAACTCAGTAAACATTTAGGGCAGGGAGTTAATGCAACCTTTGAAGGGAACAGTTCTTGAAAAGGAGTAAAGGGTCAGCAGAAAAGAGACAGAACACTTACAAAACTTACTGACACAGCAGCTCTATTAGAACAATCATTTTAAGAATGATGCTGTACTGGACAGTGTTTGATTCTAACATCCGTAACATCTGTATCAACTAGAATCGACTCAACTGTACCTAACCCCACTACCACTACCAATATTTTTATTTATTCAACTATTTCTTTATATTTCATGAAGACATATGTTGTTTTTGCACAGAACTCTTGAGTCAGTTCATACGCATACCAACACTCTATACAACAAAACAAGAGAGTTCCTGTTTTGTGCCATCTTTATAAGTGTTATTATGTTTAAGCCCTTTGTTGCAGTCACTGTATTAATCTATCTCATTAAGAGTCTTCCACTTTTTATCTGACCATCTACCAGAATGATGGCTTTTCCCAGGCATGTCTCTTCAGATAATATAGCCAAAGTACACGAGACAAGATCTCACTATCTTTCTGAGGAGCACTGTAACTATACTTCCTCCAAGATAAATGTATTTCTTCTTCTGGAAGTCCAATGTATTTCCATGACCAGTGGGCTCGTTCTCAGCATGCCTGCTGGAAGCTGTGTGGGCATGTCTTTAGTGACTATGAGCACTGGTATGGACAGCATGCCCCACAGGGTGTCATGATCTCTAACCCACTGGTTGTTTGAGCTTCAGAGTCTCCAACTGTACTTCTTACCATCCAGGCCTTCGGTCCCTTTGAGCTGCCTTAGAATCCCTAAAGGCAGGGCCTTCATGTCCGCAGACAATTACTGCTCCAAGCCCAGAAGTTCTGAGGGTTCAGACTCTGGGCTGCTTCCCATTCTCCTCATAAGGCCAATTTTGCATAATGAACCCAACTATATCAATAAGGGAGATGTGAGTGTATTTCATGTTTGTTTTGAACTGTAACCCAATAGTACCTTAATTTGGTGCTCAAATTCTTCTCTCTTTCACCATTGTGAGCTCTTTTACATGTTTGTTGTGTCCCTTTGAAAAGATCTCCCTCTTAATAGTTGTTTGGATCTATGCTTTACTTCTTTATTTTTTTGGTATAATCAGATACTTCAAACGTATTTTGTATATTATCTAGCTCAGCCCTAGTTGACCTTTTCTCTAATTTGAGTGGACAGTCCAATTGCTGGCATTGATGTTAGGTGTTGTCAATTGTCATCTGACTCAGAGACTCATGAGACTCCTATGTCAGAACAAAGCACATGCCAGATCCTGCGAAATCCTCACAATTCTCATGTTTGAGCCCATTATTGTAGTCATGGTGTCAATCCAACTTGCCAAGTGTCTTCCTATTTTTCTCTAGCCTTCTACTATTTTCCAGGGATTGGTCTTTCCTGATAATATGTCCGAAGTACATGGGACAAATTCCTCCTTGCTTCTAAAGAACATTCTGGTTGTACTTCTTCCAAATAGATATGTTAGTTCGCATTGATTCTTCCTTCCTTAGGTCTTCCTTCCTCAATGCCCAATATTCTCATGCACATGAGGCTACTGAAAAGACTATGGCTTAGGTGAGGCACATGTTAGTCCACAAAGTGACACCCTTGCTTTCAACACTTTAAAGCAGTGGTTCTCGACCTTCCTAAGGCCGCGACACTTTCGTACAGTTCCTCATGTTGTGGTGAGTCCCCAACCATAAAATTATTTTTGTTGCTATTTCATAACTGTCATTTTGCTACTGCTATGAATCGGGCAACCCTGTGAAAGGGTCGTTCGACCCCCAGGTTAAGAACCACTGTTTTAAAGAGATGTTGTGCAGCAGATTTACCAAAATACAATGCCCTCCTTGATTTCATAAGGTTGCAAAATCCTTGACAACGTCAATCTTTTCACCATTTATTGTGATGTTACATATTGGTCCAGTTGTGCAGATATGTATTTCTTTAATAATGATAATCTATATTGAAAGTTGCAATTTTTGATCTTCTTTAACAGTTGCTTCAAGTCCTCATCAGTTTTCAGCAAGCAAGGTTGTGTCATATGCATATCACAGGTGGCTAACACGCCTTCCTCCAATCCTGATGCTGCATTGTTCTTCTTATACTCCAGTTTCTCAGGTGATTTGCTCAGAACACAGATTGACTAAATGTGGTGAGGAGATACAACCCTATCTCACATCTTTCTGATTTTAAACCAGGCAATGTGCCTTGTTTGAATGGCTGCCTCTTTATCCATGTGCAGTTCCCACATGAGCTCAATGAACTGTTCTGAAATTTTCATTCTTCTCAAAGTTGCCCATAGTTAGTTAAGATCTACACAGTCTAGTGCCTTTGAATAATCAATAAAAAACAAATAAATAGAGTTCTGCTATACCCCGCTTTGGGTCAAGATCCATCCAATGTCAGAAAAGATATCCCATGCTCCAGGTTGTCTTTTGAATCTACCAGGGATTTCTGGCAGCTCCCTGCCCATGCACTGCTGTACCGTTGTCAAATTACTTTCAGCCAAATGTTACTTATATGTGATATTAATGGTATTGTTCAGTAATTTCCACATTCTGTGATCTCTCTCCCTCTCTCTCTCTCTCTCTCTCTCTCTCTCCTTCTCTCTCTCTCTCTCTCTGGAGTAGGTACAAATATGGATTTCTTTCTCTCAATTGGCCAGCTACTTGTCTTCCACATTTCTTGGCATAGATAGTTACTGATTCCAACCCTTCCTCAGACTGTTGAGACATTTCAACTGGCATTCTACTAATTTCAGGAATCTTGCTTTTTGCTAAAGTGTCGATCAGTACAGCGTGGACTTTATTTTTCAGTTCAATCTGTTCTTGATCAAATGCTATTTCTCACAATGTTTGAATGTTGACTAATCATTTTTGATGGTATGACTTAGCATTCTTTCCATCTTCTCCTGAAGCTTCCTGCATAGTTCAATATTTTGCCGATAGAATCATTCAGTATTGCATCACAAGATTTGCCATATTTCGTCAGTTCTTTCAGCTTGCTAGACGCTAAGGATGCTCCTCTTATTTTGGCTTTTTAACTCCAAGACTTTGCATATCTTATGATGATACTTCCTTTGGCCTTCTCAAGTTAGCTTTTACATTTTTCTGGTCAGCTCTTTTACACCATCATTTCTTCCATTTGCTTTAATTACTATTAAGAGAAAGTTGCCAAGTTTCTTCTGACATCCACTTTGACCTTTTCTATGACAATGGTATTAGAAAGTAAATATAACATTAGGTCTCCCTATTGGTCTGAGGCCCTTTCTTTTGGTAGAGTTAGGAAACTATTTTTTATATACTAAGACATGCATGCACATCTTTGTCTCTATACCTCTATATACATCCACCATATTTATTTTAAACAGGATAATACTTATGTTTCCACTTCTAATTCATTACCATTTAGCTTGTTTTTGCCATCTCCACTTGCTTGATGGTAGTAAACTCTTTTTCCAATATTAATAAACTTTGCTCTCACCAGTTGACATCCATTTATTTAGTTTATGGAATTCCGGTATACATATAGAACAATAACACCATTATTAAATCATTACCCTGCCTCAGAGAACAACTGTATCAAATAGAGAATAATGTTTATGTAATTTATTTTGCTTTTAATGTTAGAGTTAATGATAAAAACATTTTACCAATTTTTCCCAATGTAGTTATTTCATATATTTGAAATACGATTAGATTTTTATCTCACAGTATGAATTCCATTGTTGGATCTTTTTTTTAAAATCATTTTATTAGGGGCTCATACAACTCATCACAATCCATACACACATCAATTGTGTAAAGCGCATTTGTACATTCTTTGCCGGCATCATTCTCAAAACACCTCCTCTCCATTTAAGCCCCTGGCATTAGGTCCTCATTTTCCCCTCCCTCCCCGCTCCCCCCTCCCTCATGAGCCTTTGATAATTTATAAATTGTTATTTTATCATATCTTGCCCTGTTCGACGTCTCCCCTCACCCACTTTTCTGTTGTCCGTCCCACAGGGAGGAGGTCACATAGAGTTCCTTATAATCGGTTCCCTCTTTCCTACCCACTCTCCCTCTACCCTCCCTGTATCGCCACTCACACCACTGGTCCTAAAGGGGTCATCCGCCCTGGATTAACTGTATTTCCAGTTGCTATCTGTACCAGTGTACATCCTCTAGTCTAGCCAGACTTGCAAGGTAGAATTCGTGTCATGATAGGGGGAGCGGGGAGGAAACATTTAGGAACCAGAGGAAAGTTGTATTTCTCATCGTTGTTACATCGCACCCTGACTGGCTTGTTTCCTCCCCGAGACCCCTCTGCAAGGGGATCTCCAGTGGCCTACCGATGGGCTTTGGGTCTCCACTCCGCACTCCCCCCCTCATTCACTATGGTAAGATTTTTTTGTTCTGATGATGCCTTATACCTGATCCCTTCGACACCTCGTGGTTGCATAGGCTGGGGTGCTTCTTCCATGTGGGCTTTGTTGGATCTTTTATTTTTAGATAAGATGCTTTTTTTTGTCTCTTCACTTCAAGTTTTCTGGCAGACACTAAAATTCACTCTCTGTGCTGTAAAATGCTATAAGATAGCAGAGATAGATTCAATGACATCGCATCATATATGATAGCTTCACTGCACTAAAAAATTGCCCTGTGTTTCACATGCCTGTGCTCCTACTATTTTATATAGCTTTTCCATTTATAACATGATGTGTAAATAGCATATGGAATAATATTGTATTTAGCTGTTCCAGACAATCTTCTTTTACTTAATAATATGCATTTAAGAAATCATCTTTGATTTTGCATGTCTTAATAGTTCATTCCTTCTTTTCAGTGAATCACATTCCATTGTATGAATATACCAGTTTGTTTTTCTTTGCTTTCATCTGTTTGTTTTAAGGCTAGAGTATGCTTATTCAGTGTAATTCTCATCATTGAGCTTTAGCTCTTGTGATATTGCAAAATTAATGGAAAATTTTGGAGAATAGCTAAGTAATGAATCAGAATGGTTTTGTTAAAATAGATTCTGCCCTCCTCTTTTTTATCAAAGTCTTTTGTGTCTCTGTTGTATTTTAACTTGGTGACTTTATCACTCCCTAGTATACATGAATCTCTACCATCAATTTTACTGTCCTTCTCTCTGTAACACAGTTCAAGTTTTACAAATCACAATGGCTATTAAGAGGAGTCATTGTGCCACAATGGTCGCTCAGTGCTAACCCCAGTTGACAGTCTAAACTCACTAGATACTCTGTGGGATAAGGATGACTGATATTCTGTTGATATATAGTTTAGGAAGCTCAATAAGGCAATTTTATTTTGTCCTATAGAGCTTAAGATACATGAAACCACACAACATCATGGCTACTATTTGATTGACAACAATTTAGAGGAGAGAGATGACATCATAAAGTGTTGTAGTTGTTGTTAGGTTTTGTATTTGGCTGCATTGGCTAGAGAGACAAACCAGTCACACTCATATATGTACACAAGAGAGAATTTCTATATTTTTGTTTTGGTTTGTTTTTGTTTATTCAAATTAAAGTGCATCTCAGAGATGTTATGTCATTGGAGGTCACCCTCATGAATTTGTGTTATATGTTTTTTACATGTTTTAGTATATGAAACCCAGAATTGATGAACTGATAGGCACAGAAAGTAGAGTAGGGCTTTTTTATTGTTTTTGGTTTTTTGCTGGGGAGGAGTACACTGCTAGTGGGTGGAGGGGTGTAAAAGGTAGACAATGTCAAGTTGTCCAGGAAGAAAACAAATTTCAGGAAACTGATTGTGGTAGCAATTGTACAGTTGTGCTTGACATGATTGAACTATGGAATTGTGTGATATATGTACAGTATTGACTCCCAATTAATAATAAAAAATAAAAAGATGAAGGTCAATATTTGGACAGGGAAGTGATCTCAGCACTTGCCCTAGGCTCTATTTTGCAGATATACCTCTGCCTACAGGTAGCCTTTGAACTTGCCAACAGCAGAGGCCTGTTGGTTTCCTCTCTGTGCCCAGCCCTGAGCTGGGCTCTGGAAGCAGTTAGTGATCAGCAATTGTTTGAGGGACATCCATGTTTTAGTGATTCTGGGACCCATTAGATTGAGCTGGGAAGGGACGTGCAGACTGAAGATTAAAAAGCTCTACAACCAAAAATCGTGGGTCAGGTGGATTCCCTCCAAGGTGCACCAGAGTACAGCTGGGCTCCTCAGTGTTCAAAGGCTGGAATTGGGGAAGTGGATTATCAATATGGAACCTTCATTTTGTTCTTTGTTGTTTTTTAAAGTAGCTAGCACAGCACCAGCCCGCAAGCAGGCCATGTGTTAGTGAGGGACTCAGTGGGAGACTGGGTCGGCATCATACCAGAATCTGTGCTGATGGTAACCTGGACTCAGCTCCTCGCTTCCCAGGTTGCTGCTGTAACTTCGAGGTTCAACTCTTTATGAATTAATTTTAGATTTATTTTTATTAAGGACACATGAATACAATCAACATGAAAACCAGAACAGTGAACCCATCTTTGATCTAATTCTAACTGTGGCTACCAATACAGACCCCTCTCCAGAAATAACCACCATAAGAGTAAATAAATAAGTGACATTAAAAATGAAGTAATTATATCAAGCTAACATCCCCACCAAATCCAGTTCAAGTCCCTAGTCCAATACTAGTTCATGAAACCCTCTTCAGAATCAAGCACCCACATCTAATGACGCAGAATGCAGGAAGATCACAGACCAATGGGTGCAGGGTTGTGTGTATTCAATGGCGGTGGCCTTAGCACAGGGCTCATGCAGATCTCAGAATGGCTCCTCAACAGGAAGGTGAAGGTAGAGACAGAGGGGTGGGGGTGGGGAGTTCTGAGGACCCTCCTTATAAGAAGGCCACACCCACAAGGAGGTACCATCAGGTTGTGCCATGAGTGACAGCTAGACACCACCCCCACACTTTTATATAGTAAGTTGACACGAAATTGTTTAACTACTCCGGTGCCTTCAAATGCTCTCTGACTCATCAGAACCCTTTGTACAATAGAATGAAACATGACCTGTCTTCTTATATCCTCACAATCATTGTCATGGTTGAATCCATCATTACAGCCCCTGTGTTAGTCTATCTGGTTAAGTGTCCTTCTGTTTATTGCTGACCCTCTGCTAAACCGAGCATGGTGTCTTTCTCCAAGAACTGATTCCTACACATAATATGTTCAAAGTGCTTGAAATAAAGTCTTGCCAGTCATGTTTCCAAGGAACATTCTGGTTGTACTCACTCCAATACATATTTGGTTATTTTTTTGGAAGCCCATGGTACATTCAAAATTCCTTGCCAACACCATAATTTGTAGACACCATTTCTTCTTCGATTCAACTTACTCACTGCCCTGCTTTTTGATGTGTATGAGATGATTGACTCAAAATACTGTAACTTGGATCAGGTGCCTTGTAACTTTCAAAATGACATCTTTGATTTTGAATACTTTAGAGGTCATTTTTGTCCAATTCCATATGCTATTTTTTTCTTGACTGCTGCTTCTAAAGGTTTTAATTGCTCATCCAAGAAACTGAATCTCATAAAGTGTTGTCAATAGAAAGTGTTATTAACCTACCCATTGCCATCAAATGGAATTGGACTCACAGAGACCCTATGTGATGTTTCTGAGGCTATGATCCGGTAAAGGAACAGATAGCCTCACGTTTGTCCTGAGGATAAGCTAGTGGATTTGAGCTATTTACCTTGGGGTTAACAGTCAGACACTTGGCAGTGCTATCAGAGTTCTTTAGATCGTGTTCTTCAGCATAGTAAAGTCTAATTTGATTCTCAAATGTGATCAAATTTGTGATGAGCAAAGATGATTGGAGAGTAAGGTGTTAAATAAATATCAAATCAATGTAAATACAAACATAGTGTGGATTATATATGCACATGTGACTGTTGCTGAAGGTTATCCAGAAATGGTTGCAGTTCTTGACTGGAAGGCTCTAGGAGTTCAGGTCAGATTCAGAAGAGGATGTGTAACAACGGATACTATTGCTGATATCAGATGGATCTTGGCTAAAAGCAGAGAATACCATCAAGATGGTTACTTGTGGTTTTAATGGCTATACAAAGGATTTGATTGTGTGGATAATAACAAACAAATAACAAACCTTGAGTAGAAAGGAAATCGCAAACACTTCACTGCGCTCCTGGGGAACTTGCACTTGGGTTGTGCAAACAGAGCAAGAGAAGCCAGCATGGCTGAAAATCAGGAAAGGTATTCAACAGGGTTATATCCTCTCATCATATATATTCATCATATATGTATATTATATCCTCGCGTCATATATATTCAATCTGTACGCAGAGGAAATTATCAGAGAAGCTAGATTGTATGCAGAGGAATGTGGCATCAGGACTGAATGAAGGCTCAGTACAACCTGCAATATGCAGATAATACAACCTTGCTTTTTGAAAGTGAGGAGGATTTGAAGTACTTGATTAAAATCAAGATCGCAGCCTTCAGCATGGATTAAAAATCAATGTACAATATCCCCACACGTGGACCAACAAGTAACATTATGATAAAAGGAGGGAAGATGAAATGTTCAAGGATTTTGTCTTGCATGGGTGAATCCACGATCCATGCTCATGGAAACAGCAGCCCGAAGATCACAGGACATATTGTGTTGGATAACCTTGATGTCCAAGACCTCTTTAGAATGTTGAACAGCAAAGATGTTACATTGAGCACAAAGGTGTGCCTGATCCTAAGTCATGGTAATTTCCGTCTACTCATATGAATATGGAACCCATCCAATGAATCCGGAAGACTGAAGAAGAACCGATGCATTTGAATTGTGCTGCTGGAGAAGATCCAAAGTGCCATCGTCTGCCAAAGGACAAACACGTTTGTCTAGGAAGAGTGCTTCCTTAGAGGCAAGAATGGCAGGACTTCATCTGATATACTTTTGGCATGAGAAGGACATTTTCCTTGGTAAAATAGACGGGCAATGTAAAAGAGGAAGGCGATGAGATGATATGAATTGATACAGTGGCTACAGGGATGGGTTCGATCAAAGAAACAATCGTGAAGATGGTGCAGGACCAGGCACTGTATCGTGATGCAGCTTATAGGGCTGCAAATGGGTCAGAACCAGCCAGATGTCAAGAAAAAATGAGAACGAAAACAGCTGAAATTTATTTATTTTATTTTTATTTTTTAATCATTTTATTGAGGCTCATACAATTCATCACAAGACATAGATCAATTGTGTAAAGCACACATACATTTGTTGCCCTCATCATTCTCAAAATTCACTTTCCTCTTGGGTTCCCGGAATCAGCTCATTTTCCTTTTATCCCCTCCCCCTCCCTTCCCCCTCCCCCCTCCCTCATGAACCCTTAATAATTTATAAATTATTATTATATC
>NW_022111301.1:2219651-2233264 GCF_000313985.2 Echinops telfairi | reverse complement strand
CCCCTTCCCTCCCGGTACCGCCACTGTCACCTCTGGTCCTCAGGGGTTCATGACTCACTCAGAACTTGACAGTACTAACTATAATTTGATAACTGTTCAGAAAGGTAACCTCTTGCTGCATTTTTAGTTAATGTGGAAAATAACTATTAACTCAGTGAAGATAACGAAAGAGCCTATCATTGCAATAAGGTCTTGCATACCATGCTGCCAAAATCTATATAGATTGACAGACAACTAACTTAAGTCACCCCCTGATCCTGCGATGCTGCTGTTAAGCTATATTGTATATAATTTTGGACGGCTTTGACAAATTTGTACTATTTTAAGATCTTTGGCCATCTATTTTACCAGATTAATATTACATATATATATATATATCAGTTATTATAGATATAATATGTATATAATTATTATTACATATAGACTGATTTTATATATATAATCAATTACTCCCTTGTTTATATTTTATTGGAAGCCCAAGAATACTGACATGTGATGCTCTCAATAAAAGCAATAGGTTTGCCCGTAATCTAATGCTGCCTTTAGATCTGTAAAATTACTTCTTTTTATCACTCAAATTACCTTCACATAAAGATACTTATTTTTTAGTCGTTCAATGTATGCTTCTGAAACTGATACTAACAAATATACCAAACAGAGTCATGGCCAAGGGAAACGTGCCATCTCGATCAGAAGAAGAGGGCCTGGGGCATATGATCTCAGCATGTGTCTGTTAAGCTGGATCCCAAATAACCTACCGGGAGATGTTTATTCAGAATATTTACCAAAGAGCAGTGTGATTTCTCCCTTCTCTCTCATCATGTGGAGTAATTTTGGAGGTACATTGAATTTTCTGGCAATTCTAAATTGGAAATTGTAATGTGTGAGAGGATAACTTGACCATCCTGACTCCTTGGGCAACTTGACTCCTTAGTACTTATTCGTGTTTCAGGAAGATTTAATAACAGTCTGAAGTTGAAAGCTGAGGTTGCTATTTTTCATGAAGTTCCATAGTATCACTGAAGGACGTGGATGACCACAATGTGACAACACCTTTAGTCTCTCAATTCCAATTCAATGACTAGAGATCAGGGTGCCTATACTTTCACAGGAACACAAGTTGGACAGGGGTTTAATGTGTAACCAGTAAGTATTTAGATTTACGAATTGCTTCCATTTGCCTTTTGGGCCTGTGCTAGGATAATGAAAGCAGAAGGTAGCAATATGGCGTATGCAAAGTCAATAAAGTCAGAGAGGGGTAATAAGTCTCCTGAATAATATTCTTCTTTTTTAAAAAACAGCTGTATTGGGATATAACCCATATATTACACCATTCCACAAATAATAATATCCAGAAAAGTTATTCAATCATTACCACAATCAATTTTAGAAAATATTCTTCTTCTTTTTCTGTTCCTTTTGATTAACTCCCCATTTCCCCACAATATCCCCTGCCATACCTTCAAGGAACCATTAATCCAGTTATTGTTACTGTAGATTCACTTATCCTGGATTGCATACACTGAAACAAAACAGAACAAAAACTATCAAAAAATCTAACAGCAGCAGCAACAATAACAACAACAATAAAGCAGATGCAAAGAAAGCAGAAGGAAGTAACACCTAGAACAACTTAAAAATGGGGCAAAAGGGAGATCAAAACATTAGGTATTTTTAATCTTATTACATCTGCCATAATCCACTTGCCCATGCACTCGGTAGGATAGCAAGGTTATTCATCCCTTGTCTGTGTTCAGAGGTGATGCACCAAGGACTCAACTCACATGTGCGTCCCCTTCACTTTTGTCCAAACTGACAGAATTTTTAAGTGGGTAAAAAGGGGGATCAAATAAGATGCTACGTTTTAAGCTGACTATATCTACTATCGTCATTTCTACAATAGTTTCCACCTGGTTTCAAGGCTATTCACATCCTTTAACAATGGTCATAGGGAATTCACTGGAGGTTTAATCTATGTTTGGCTCCTGGAAATGGATTTTGACCTTTTACTGTTTTCATATGGATACGTGATATTCTTAATGTTGGTATGGAGGCTATAGAAATGATTGTAAAATTGGTAGATAAGAGAAGAGAGAGCAAAGTAGCAAAATATGCAATAGATTGACCAAGGCTTTGAGAAAAGGACCAAGTTCATGAAATGACAAGATGAGCCAGATTATCTTCTTTAAAAAAAAATTGGTTTTACCTTGATTTGGATAAAAATTCACAGAGCAAATCAGTTTTCTGTTCAATAATTCATGAAGCTTATAGTTTTTCTGCTGTACTATTTTCTGTTTATTTTGAGAGCCAAAAGCAACTGGCTAAAGGACTAACACAAAAATAGCTGGAAAGCCTGCAAGACCACTGTACAATGTAGGGTTAAAATTTTTATGGAAATAAATAAACCACAATCATTTAAATGTTTTAGATGAATTTAGAAAATCTACTTACCACATTCTACAGTTAGTTAGACTTTGTCTCTTTAATAATTTTTCCAGCCTTTTCTTTTAGACTTCTAAAACACTTTAAAATTTTCAGAAACTTATGCCTAATTTAAACAAAATCAGAGAATGTATTTCCAGAACTTCACATATGACAGCTGTTGCTTCTCTTCTTGCAGAGGGACAGAATATTTTGTAGGTTTTCAACTTTTAAGCGAGTTTATGCTTTGATCTCAGAGAGACAGTGCGGAGCAAAAGAGGCAGCAGTTGTTAAGTCTCTAGAAGATTCTTTCTTCACACTTGTGTTGAAATTCCCTTCAAAGTCTCTTAAACTGGATTGCAAGCCCAAGTGGATTTGAGAAAGTGAATGTAAGGGTCATAAAAATTTGGCAACAGTCAAATGTTCCTGAATGCACCTTGACCAAAAAATAATTCAAAGTCAATTGCATAATGACCCCAGGTGTTTCTCACAGTATTTTCTCATGTTGCAAAATTTTTTTCAGCATAAGGGAGTCTATGTTGTGCCCACTCACCGTAATCGTTCAATCAGTATGCTGAGCAAATCATCAAAGAAGCTGGATAAAGAAGAATATGGCATCAGCATTGGAGGATTACTTTTCAACACCCTGAGACACGCAGATGTTTTCAACAACCTTGCTTGCTGAAAGTGAGGTACTTGCTGATGAAGATCATGGTTTGGAGCCTTCAGTACAGATTGCAACTCAGTGTAAAGCAGGCCAAGTTCCTCACAACCGGTCAAACAGGCAATGCCACAATATAGGGAGGAAAGATTGCAGTTGTCACGGGTTTCATTCTGCTTGGATCCCTAATCAAAGTTAATGAATGAAGCAGTCAATAGATCAAAGGGCACATTATGTTGGATAAATCTGTAGCACAAGACCTATATAAATTATTGAAAAGAAAGGATGTAACCTTTGAGGACTAAGGTGTGCTTGGAAGAAGCCAGGGTATTTTCAATGATCTCATATGCATAAGAAAATTGGAAATTGAAAAAGTAAAATGAAAGAAGAATGGATGCATTTGAATTATGGTGATGGCAAAGAATATTGAAAATATCATGGACTGCTGAGATGACAAACCTATTTATGTTGGAGAAAGTGAAGCTAGAGTGTCCCTCAGAGGCGAGGAACTTTGTACATATTGACAGGAGAGACTGGTCTCTGGAAAAGGACATTAGTTTGGTAATGTAGTGGGGCAGTGAAGGAGGGGAAGGGCCTGCAGGAGATGGATGGACACAGGTGCTGCAGCAATGGGCTCAGGCATAGGGACAATTGTGAGGACATTACAGGACGATGCAGTGTTTCATTTTGGTGTGCATAGCGTCACTCCGGGCTGGAGCTGACTCAAGGGCACCCCCACCCCCACCACCAATAATACCAGTTTCCAAAATTGTTGCAGACTAATATAAAAACCGCCATAGAATTTTAACTTAAGACAATACCAATAGAACTATCACTGCAGACAATATCAGTTTCCAAAATTATTGCAGACTAATATAAAAACCTCAATAGAACTATAACTACAGAGAAAATAGATCTGATTACTTGAAAAACTTCCAGCTTGCAAAGAGTCCAGCACAGATGGTTTCACTGGGGAATTCTACCATGTATTCAGAGAAAGGATGACACAAATTCTGTAAAGAATATTCTAGGATATAGAAAATTACAGAAGACTTCCAAACTGATTTTATGAAGCAAGCATAATCCATATACAAAACTAGACAAATGCATCACAAAGATAGAGAACTATAGACTAGTATCCCTCATGAAGGTAGATGCAAAAATTATCAACAAAATCTTGACAAAATCTAACAAATTATTAAAAAATAACACATTATGATCAAATTGAATTCATACCAAGGATAATTCAGCATTAGAAAAAAACCCAATGTTACCAACCATATAAACATAACAAAGAACCACACGATCATATCAATTAACACATAAAAGCATTTGCCAATATCTAATACCTACTAATTAAAAAAACACTCAACAAAATTTGAAGAGAAGGGAAATTGCTCAACAAATAAAGATCATGTATGAAAAAATAATGACTAACATCTCACTCAATGGGGAAAGGCTGAAATTTTTCCCTCTGTGAATGAGAATCATACAATAATGCAGTTAACTATCATTTTTGTTCAATATTTTCTGCAGGATCTAGTGGTCTGTTGAGGCAATGTTCTCAGATTTTTACTATAAGTTTCTATAAGCACATATAAAGCATAATTCCTAATCATATCTGAGTGTGGATCATAAGGGGCTAAATTAAAGGTAAAAAGAGTGAAACTACATTCTATAATACAGACATAACTTTCTGTTGCTCTGGGTTAAATTTAAACACAGTTTTCTTTTAAATGAAAGCTAGAAATCTTGCCATATCTGAAAAATGCTTTCTCCCAAATCCAAACAGACCAACACAATGTTGGGTTCTACTGCTGAGTTCTTGGAGTAGATAGGGACAGCAACTTATTTTTGGTTGCCTACAGAAAGTCACAGGTGGTGCCAAACCAAGGTATTCACAAGGATTTCAATATATGGGCAGGGCTCCCTATTTTTCCTGTATTTGTTAGTCTCTGCTGGCTAGGTCATTGAGTACCAATGGGATATGTTAAAATGCAGTCCTTCTCACATTCACATATGAAAAATCTTTCAGGCCATCTCAAAATTCCTGATAGACTATTTTTTCACATCAAGAAACATGTTTTTCTCCTGAGTACTGATTTGTTGTTGTTAGTACCTGTTAGACAGGATTCCCTAGGGAAAAAAAGCCAGGATACTTACAATGATAGATAGCTAGATAGATGATAGATGATAGATAGATAGATAGATAGATAATGATATATAGATAGATATCTAGATAGATAAATATAGCATGAAGGAATATAACAACTAATTCATCCACACAGCAGTATAAAGGATTCAGTTCAACTGTTCCGTGGAAAAATTAATATACTGGAAGTCCTTCAACTCACAAGGGCTGCTGAATCCAAGGTCAAGGAAGCAGACAGCTGAATCTTCCCTAGGACAATGCAGGCAGTCTGGCTACATGTAGCAAACACCAGGGCTATTCAACAACATTCAGCAAGACAACAGGATCTGACAGTCTCAAGCTCAAGTGATGTATACACCAGCAGCATGGTGAAACAGATCTCAAAGGAACATCAAGCTCTAGCATGCGTTCCATGGATTGGCAGTCCCACAGGTAGTGTAGCTCAAAAGTTGAGGCAGAGAACTAGCAGTCACATGATAATCTGATCAGGGAACATGAGGGAGAGAGGTGGGGCTTGCTGAGCTATTGATCTATTTGCCCTCCAATCAAACTGTGATCTTATTAATCCCACATGTTCCTATTGGCCAGGTTGGCACAATAAACCTATCTATCACAGTATTATGTAATTATTTCCAAATCATAGCAAACCTGTGTATAACAGGATGCAAGACAAGTCTTTCCTGAACAACGATCATATTTGAGCACATCACTGTAGTCATTGTCATTCCATCACATCAAGGGTCTTTTCTTTCCTTTTCTTTTTCTGATCCTCTTACCAAGCATGGTTCGCTTTACCAGGGGCTGGTATCTCCTGATTGAGACGAAATCACTACCCTCCCCTACAAAAAGTATTCTGGTTTGACTTTCTCTAAGACAGATTTTTTTTTTTTCTGCCAGTCTATGGAGCTTTCACGATTTTTTTGCAAATGCATTATTCAAATGCACTAAAATTTCTCTTTCTTTTAAAATTTATGATCCAACTTTCACACAGATATGAGACTATTAAAATACTGTAACTTGAGAGAGGCAACCATTAATCATTAAAATGACATGATTTATATAACACTTTGAAGAGATATTGTGCAACAGATATACCTAATGAATATGTGTTTGATTCTTTTACTAGTGCTTCCATGGACATTGATAGTAGGTCCAAGTAAAATGAAATTTTACAATGTCAGTATTTTCTCCATTCGTCAAGGTGTTATCTATTGATTTTGAGGACTTTTATTTTCTTACATTGAATTGTAATCCATATTGAAAGCTGCAGTCTTTGATAGTCATTAGCAAGTGCCTCAAGGCATCCTTGCTTACAGCAAGTAAGTTTGTCTCATGTACATAAAGTAGATAATTAATGATGCTTTTCCTTATGATGGGATATATTCCTTGATATAGTCTAGCTTCTCTGATTATGTACAGAATGGTGACAGAATACAACCTCAATGCTTATCATTCCTGCTTTTTAGGCATGCATTATTTCCTTGATGTGTCTCAAGGACTGCCTCTTGATTTGTGTACTGGTTTCTTATCTGTGCACTTAATAGGGTTTAGTAATTATCATATCTTACAATGTTATTCATCGTTTGAAATGATCCACAAAAAAGAATGACAGCATAGTATTTCAGGCTGGGTTGACTAGAAAAACATATATATATATATAATTAAGAAGAAATTTTATATCAAGAAGGCACTCCAGCTCAGTTTAACTTATGTTCAGGAGTTTGATGCTGGCCAGAGTTCTCCTTGGATTCATGTAGCTTCAGATCAGTAAGGCAGAAAGGTGAACCAGAAAGCCGGGAGATCACAGGCTTGTAGGAGCAGAGTTACATGAATGCAAGGTTGGTAGAAATGTGGCATGGCCTGGACAGCTCACCGGTTAGCTCCAGGATCAGCGACCTAGGTTGCCTCTGGAGGCAGGCACAGGGTCCCAGCAAGCTGGGAGGTTGAAGGAGCAAAAAGAGAAGTTCTCACTGTCTCTCTTATAGCACAGACCACATCCCCAAGGATGTATCACTAGGCTATGACCGATTGACAGGTTGGACTACATCACATATCTTCGAGTTGGCATACAATTTAACTGCCTCTTTGTCCCTTGACACTTCTACACAGCACATTAACCATATAAAACCTTTAAACAAATTCAATAATAAAATCCCGTCTGCACTTAACAGAATGCAAATAATATGTGTACAATCAAAAAGTGTATCAGCCCCATGTAAATCATATGGTCTATAAAGAACAAATAAAATTATTCTCTGCCTAACAATTCTAGTTTTGTGAACCCCTACACCTGAATCCTGTAAGTCTATCAACATTGTCCCCACTCATAAAAGTTTGTAAGGCAGCTACTTCTTGCTTCGATCTACTTCCATTTTGTGTATTATCCAATTGTTAAACGGATCATTTCTATCAATCTACCATTCTAAGGAGACAAGTGTGTCATGTGCTATGAAGAATCAGAATTTCAGCTGGAAACTTGTATGTCTCTGTCCTTAAGCAAAGTCAAATCTAGAGTTGATCATTCATCAAATCAGCGAGCAGTGTGTATCAGATCGGAGGGTCATCCTCTTCATTTGGTGGGGTTCTGGGCAACGCAGTCCTAGCTACTCTAAGCTATGTCAATGGGGACCATAGCAAATGACAGGACAGCATTCCCCACAAGACTCTGCTAGCTCCTCTTTCAGACCACTGACCCCTAATTTTTCAACAACTCTAGTCCTTTGTGTTAGGCTATGTCAGAATTTCAGGTTCTGTGCAACTCTTTTAAATTAAGACCAGCCAGCTCACTCTTACCTCTTCTCTACTCCCTGTGAACCAGGTTCATGGGTATCAGTGGCCAGAATCAATCTGCATCTCCATTTCTGCATTCCCCCACCCACACCCAACCATTCAACAAGGGAATCCAGTTGGTTACTGAGCTAGAATTTCAGGCTGCTCACAGGTCCACTTTAACGATCAGTCCTAGAGGAGATTAGTTATTTGATGGGCACAGTCTTTTCCAACCTAGGTACATCTACAAGCAAACCACTAGCTTAAAATTCAAAAATCTAGAAACACTTTATTATTATTATTATTATTATTATTATTATTATTATTTCTTCTTCAGTCTCCCAACAGTTTAAGTTGAGTTAAGTTTTTTTTTTTTTTCAAATGAAAATGCCCTGTCACTCAAGGGACTGCATGCGGCTTACCTTTTCTAAGTTGTCTCCAGACAAGAAAACAGACAAACAAACAACAAACCATTTATTACAGGCAACTCCTAAAGCCCCTTTTCACCAATCTAATTGTAAAGCCTGAAGATGGGTTGGCTTACAAGTTCTCACTAAACATGATTTTCAGTATTCACTTCTATCACCCATTATGTCAATAGCAGCTGGCAGGAGAAGTCAGTACATTCCTAGTACAGCCATATCCTAAATACAATTATTTTAAAAGATCCCAGTTCACATTCTCATAAGACTATCCCATTCATAGACTATGGACCTAGCCCTGCTGCCGAAGAGTGAGCCTGGATGCTATCAGCCAACTTGTTTAAGCAGGAGAAGTCCAGATGCCATGTTTCTCTCCTGGCTGCACTTTAACATCCATTACATTCTTTTGTGTCATTTCTGATAGGCATAGGCAAAGAAAGCTTCTAAGAATGAATTTTCCCATCTCATGTCTTTTCCAGAAACCATTTGAGTAAAATACATGGGCATAGCTAACGTCCACTAGCTATCCAAGCAGAAAGAAAATGTGACGCCATCTGATTTCCATTAGACAAGCCTCTGCTCTCCGTCATGTGATTGGCTGATTTAGAATCCCGCTCCCATGGTACCAAATAGTATTATGCTGGGTTTCCTAGAGAAACAAACCCGTGACACTTATATTTGTATGAGAAATAACTTTATATCATGAAGGAATTTTATATCAAGATGGAATCATAGCCCTGTCTAACTTAAATTCATGAGTCCACTGCTAGCCAGAGTCTTCTTCATAGCCACGTAGCTGTATATTGATGATGCAGAGTGGTAGAGGGGATGCAGGGAGAGAACAAGACAGTAGGTACTGACTCCAAGTCAGTAGGAACATAGCAGAGCACTGACAGTTCCCAGTTGTCTGTCAGCATCATCAGCCCACATGGGGCTGCCCCTTATGGTGGACACAGGATCTGCCAGTAAGCACGGAGTGTGCAGGGGCAGAGAGAGAAGTTCTCACTGTATTTCGTATAGTACAGGCCACATCCCCAACGATGCATCATCTGACTACCACCTGATTGATATACTGGACTCCAATCCTACACTTCACACAGCCTTATATTGACATAAAATCTGTCTCCTACCATCAATAAAAGTACATATGGAATTCATTGAGTTCAGCCATTACTCATCTGGCATTAGCAATGATATCACTATTTTTATATCTTATTTTGAACCCAGTTTCAATTCCTGGCAGCTCCTTATCGATGAATTACTACAACTGTAATTGGAAACAAAGAAGAAACTGTAGTTAGAAAAGATAGTCTTGTTCATAGAACAAACCTAGAACCCGCATGACAGAATATCACCTGGTCTAGATGGTGAAGATGCACATGGACTTCTCCTAAAAGAATACACATAAATAACATTGACTGCATTTGTGGGACAAGATTATGGAGAAACTTATTATCAGCTACAAAAATTAGTCCCGGGGCCAACTGTGGAAGAAATCATATTGCTCATATGTAAGTTCAGATTGAAACTGAAGAAAAATACAGCAAGTACATGAGAAAAAATGCAATTTGAGTCTACTTCACCTGAATTTCTAGAACACCTGAAGAACACATTTGACATATGGAATGCTTAATGACAGACATCCTGATGACACATATAGTGTCATACATGAAGAAAGAAAAGATCATACAAATAAAACAGTAAGAAAGGAGAAGATTGAAGTGTATGATGGGACAAACTCTCAAATCTATTATAATCATATAACAGCTCATTCAAATGGAAGAAATGAGGTAAAGGAGTTCAACATAAAATTTCAAAGGGCAGCTCAAGAAAACAAAGTATTATAATGAAATGTGCAAACACCTACAGTTAGAGAACCAAAATGGAGAGCACGCTTTTATAAAAAGAACTAAAGAAAAAAGTCAAGCCTTAAATTGTACTATTGAATGACTCTATGGAAAATATGTTGAACAATATGGGATGCATTAAAGGAAGATGGCAAGAATACACAGAATTACTTTACCAAAATGAATTGGTCCACATTCAACTGTATCAAGAGGCGGCAATGACCAAGAAGCAGTGGTACTGAAAGAAGTGATGCTGCACTAAAAGCACGAACCAAAAACAAGGCTTTAGGAATTGATAGAATTCCAATGGAAATGTTTCAACCAGCTGATGAAATACTGGAAGCACTCACTTGTCTATGCCAGGAATTTGGAAGACAGCTACTTGGCTAACTGGCAGGATTCACTGCCATCGAGACGAAATCAACTCATACCTACCCAATAGAGCAGGGTAGAATGGCTCCTGTGGGTTTCTGAGACTGTAACTCTTTTAGGCAGTAGAAAGCCCTGTCTTTCTCCTGGGCAGTGACTCATGGTTTCCAACTGCTCACCTTGAGATTAGCAGCCCAGCTTGTAACCACTTCACCACCAGGGCTCCATGATTGACGAGAAGAAATCCACCTGTGTACCCATTCCAAAGAAAGAGGACTTAACAGAACGCTCAAATTATAGAACAAGATCACTGATATTGCATGCAAGTGAAATTTTGAACATGTGATCAGGAGAGACTAGTGACTGGCGAAGGACATCATCCTTGGTGAAAGGGGAGGCAGCCAGCAGAGAAAGGGCCTGGGCAAGATGGATTGACACCGTGACTGCAACAGTAGCCTCCAACATAAGAACAATTGTGAGAATGATGCATGGCGGGGCAATGTTTCATTCACTCTGTTGTTCTTAGGGTTGCTATGAGTTGGACCCGATTGGATTGCATCTACCAACAACCACGCCATTGAGCCATAATGACCCTCTAAGGCAGAATATAATTGCCCCTGTGGGTTTCAGAGGCTGCAGCTCTCGCACTCATTTCAAACTGCTGACCCTGGAGTGAGCAGCCCAACATGTAATCACTATGCCACCAGGTTTCCTAGAGACCAAAGAAACAGCAAAGCAAAGTTATATCATGATGCACACAGGATTGCCATGATTGGAATCTGATTTGGGTTTTTTTTAATCAGAATTTTTGATAATTCTCACAGATACTTTATGACTTGATTTAAAAAATAAAAATTGTTTGATATTGTTAGCTTAAAATCTTAGAAGAAAATATTTCTAAATAATCTGAGCTTCAAGTCTACTTTGTGGTGGTATGTAGGAAACTTCAAAATACATAGTAACACCATCTTTGTGACTCTTTAGATTGTTAAAAATTGTATTCAAGGGAATCCATGTTTATTTACTGTGTTTTCCACATGGCAGGAACTGTTATAAATAATGAGTAGAACCTTGTGTTTGTTCTCATATACAGTATAGTCTATTAATATAACAAGTTATATAGAAGGTTTATAGTACTTAATGGATGTTTTTGGAAGCTACTTCCTCCAAAGTGAGCAACAAATTCCTTCTTTGTTTCCCTTTCTTAGTCTGGAAGCTCTGCTGAAATATTTTAGCTTTGAGTGATGCTGCTGGCATAAACACCAGTGACAGAGCTTCTAGCATCCGAGCTGCACACAAGCCCCTCCAGTACTACAAACTCACAGACAAGTGGCAATGTTGATGAAGAATATGCTAAAGGGACAAGCTGATCTTTTTTGAAAGAAGTAAGCTCAGAGTGCTTCTTAGAGGATAGACTTCATTTTACGTATTTGGGACATGTTAGGATGCTGGTTTGTGTGTATGTATGTGTTTTCCTGTATGTGGAAGGCAGACACCTTGTTCAGTTAGGCAGCACCTTAACCAAAGGTAAAGGAGGAAGACAATTAAACACAAACATACAATTTATAGCAGACATAGTTTTGCAAAGGGTTTAAGAGAGCAAATATATAGGAATTAATCAATTTTGGTGTCTATATATACCAGAGGAATGAAAATTTTTTAAAACAGAAAGTGTGTAAGGGTAAGAAGAATGTATGGGCACACTTTACTTTCTGTTAAATTTATGCTTTAAATCTACAGTTTATCTTAAAAATAGGTATTAAAATTATTGTGTTACTCATCCTGTTTCACTAATTGGAAAATAATGAGGTTTAGGAATCTAAATCTATTGAGTCTTATTTTCCATCCTAAATAATTAAGCTTTTTCACTGACTTCCTGATTTTAGTGTTTTAAATGTGAATTTACATTGCATGCTTATGTCACCGGGTTTAAAATGAAAGATCTCAGATTTAAACATTTAATGCTTAACTCAAGAAAGACATTCCTTTTAAAATATATCCCAACTTTTGTGAGCTCAACAAAATGTATTAGTCTACCACTCAGGAATTGGTCATATGTGGGATTCATTGCAAGATGAGTTGTTTGTTTAGTTGTTTATCTCTGGTTTTCAACATAGTGAGGATGTTGACGATATACCAACCATGATGGTATTCCCATCACAAAGCTCTGTGAGCTTGAAAAAACTGGTGAATGTCTGTGAACTGGTTTCATTATTTACATGTAGCAGGGCAGGAAGCAATTTTTCATGAAAATAAATGATAAATTGCATGTGGTTTAATATTTTCCTATAACACTAATTTGTTCATTTTATAGCTTATATGCAAACACTCAGCTTTAGCATCACATGACACTCCAAGAAACCTACAATCCTACACATTGTATCCTATCAGTTCTGAACCAAACAATATCTTTATCCGTTTCTTTCTCTCTTCTTATAATTGATATAAAAACCTTGATGAGATGTTATGAATAAGACACCATTATATCCAAGGGTTGTGGAGCAAGTGAAACTTAATGGAAGGAAAAGGTTGACCAGTTGTCTTCTTCTTTTCCTCCTGATATCCTCCTCATACCTGCTGGTTCCGAATTTCATGGTTTCAGATATTATTCATGTTTGATCAAAATGTAAAGTAACTTTTATCTCCACTCTCTATACAAAGCACACTCGCAGTACACATTTTTCCACCCCAAATGATTAATGTTCTTATGAGCATGAGATGTTATAAGTGCAGTAGAAGCCCACACCTCTACGTTAATCCATTCTAGAAGGACTGTCGAGATGAGATGCAGTTGAGTTCCAAATCAATTTTTCCAATAATAACTGAAAATGGATTTAATCCAGTCTTGACCACCAAGTTTTTACACTAGGCTTGCCTTTTTTTTTTTTAAACATTTTATTAGGGGCTCATACAACTGTTATCGCAATCCATACACACATCAATTGTGTAAAGCGTATTTGTACATCATTCTC
>NW_022111301.1:2095646-2218689 GCF_000313985.2 Echinops telfairi | reverse complement strand
TAGAAGAAAGTATTCTTGTGTTGAGGGAGTACTTGAGTGGAGGCCCAATGTCCTTCTGCTACCTTAATACTAAACCTATCAATGTAGGCTCATAAGCTTGCCTTTTTATAGAAAACATTACACAGAAATTTCAAAGTAAATAAGTTCAGAGTTAAATAATATATTTTAAATAAGAAACACAACATTAAAAAAGTGTTTAACAACTACAGTATGGCCCATACCTTGAGATTGATGAGGATCTGGATTTGTGGACACGGATGTGAAGAAGAGGGATGCAGAAAGAGTCATTGTTTGGAATGGGAATCCCCTTCCATATAAGCAAGTGGTAGCTGCTTTTCAGGATTTTTTTTTTCCCCTTCTTTGCCTTTTTTCACTAGGACCTGGCTGGCTTTCTCCCACAAAAACCCCAAAAATCTGTCTAATGTGGTCTGCCCTTGGCGTTTCCTTAACTGTTTTCTAAAAGGGTTTGCAAAATTATCATCAACAGTATCGATAACACGGTCAACCAGTTCCTTAGCATGATTATTTTTTTCAAAAAGTTCTTTCTAGGATCCATGATTTTTATCTAAAAACAATACAAAAAGCCACAAAAACTAAGAAAAGTATAGCAAAATGTTTGGAGTACAGCCGCAAGAGGTTTAAACAACGTGTACGAACAACGCCAACTAATGCTGAGTTACTGAAACACGAACTGCTTTTGTTTACAGAAATCATATGCATTGGATGAGATGCTCATGCTTTGTTCAAGCTCCGATGCAAAATTTTCTCGACATTTCGTGTCAAAATCCGATTTTGTCGAATACTGCGGTTCTACTGTAACTAATTATGATGAGTGTGGGGGAAATTGTTAAATATAAAATTATGACTATGTTTGAGTTTGAATAATATTAAATAGGGTCTTCCAATATGGGAATATGACTATGAAAAGGAAATGATGCAACATTTTCAATCGGTGAGAAGTTAGATAATATATGTGTTAAAGACTGGCCGGGCAAGGAGATAACGGCTGGTTGCTAAAAGGACAATTAATTGTTTGGTGTAAACTGTTATCTGCATGAATACATGCCAAACCCATATACATCCCTTCGATAAAACCCCTCCTTTTGGATTTTCATGCCAGATGCTAAGGCCAGTAGTCATAAGAAAAAGAGTAAAGCTCAGTGAAGTGATTAATTCCTTACATACCCTGTCCTTTACTTATACCTAATTATTTGTCTGATTGTTTATAAGTCATCTTTGAAACATTTAATAGTTATACAAAACATTCCAGAATCCCAAAATTTAGTGGAAAAGAAAAATTCCTAGTACACAAATTTTGGTTATTCATCTTAGTGATTTATGATCTATTTTACAGAATATATTTTAGACAATAATTAAGATTCCAGTGACTGTACCCATTGACATTGACCATTGCTGCCAGCATGGATTTGACATAAATTCATAAGTAAATTTAACATAAAAACTTCTAAATTAAGTTATAGTCTAGGAAACATGTATGCTAAGTATACGTTAGGAAGTATGTTTTACAAACCTACTGGATATGCTTTAGTTCTCTCCCTATTTTGTCTATCAACTGGAATCCTCGCATAGTTTTCCTTCTTTTCTAAGGAGATATTAGACTAATGAGCTATTATGGTGAGAAGAATTCGATAAGTAGATAACACATTAGGGTTCTTTTCTCTGAACAAAACTAAGGGAGATTCTGTGTGTGTGTGTGTGTGTGTGTGTGTGTGTGTGTGTGTGTGTGTTTGATCATAGAAGAGGCTATGAATAAACTGATGTCTCAGATATTCCTTATGTTGAAATGTAATCCACATGAAACATGTAGTCTTTGATCTTGATCAGTAAGAATGTCAAATCCTTTTGACTTTCAGCCAGCACCATCATGTCATTTCCATATCACAGGTTACTAATGTGCTGATGCAGTGTTCATCATATTATCCAGCTTCTTGGATTATTTGCTCAGAATACAAATTGAATATGTTGAGAGAATGCAATATTTTTTAAAAATCATTTTATTGGGGCTCATACAATTCTTATCACAATCCATCCATCAATCCATTGTGTCAAGCACAATTGTACCTTTGTTGCCATCATCATTCTCAAAACATATACTTTCTGCTTGAGCCCTTGGTATCAAGCTCCTCATTTTTCTCCTCCCTCCCCACTCCCCCCTCCCTCATGAACTCTTGATAATTTATAAATTATTATTTTTGTCATATTTTACATTGTCCAACATCTCCCTTCACCCACTTTTCTGTTGTCCGTCCCCCAGGGAGGAGTTATATGTAGATCCCTGTAATAGGTTCCTCCTTTCCACCCCACCCCTTCTACCCCCTCCAGGTGAGAGAATAGCATCTTAATGCACACCCTTTCTGATTTTAAGCTGTGAAGTATCCCCTAGTTCTGTTCAAGTGACTGAGCACAATGAGACATTCTGTATTTCCCATTCTTCATAGTATAACCTATAATTTCTTTTGATCCATATAGTCAAGAGACTTTGCACAGTCAAAGCAACAGAGAAAAACATCTTTCTAGTTGTCTCCCCCTTCAGCCATGATCCATCAGACATTACTAATAATACCCTTCTCTCCATGTCCTCTTGTGAATCAGAATAGAATTTCAAACAGCTCCCTATCGCTGTAATGAATAAAAGATGTATTAATTATCTCCAGCAAACGTATATGTCTGGACACATATGTCATGATAGTGTTGATAATTCTGCATGTTCTTGTATCCCCTTTCTTTGCAGGGATACAAATATTGATTATATGAAGCTATCTTCCAAATATCTTGGAATAGGTAAATGAATCCTCCCAGCATCGCATCCATTTGTTGTAATGTGTCAATTTGTATTTGTCAACTGGTGCCTTGTTTGGTGCTTTCAATGAAGATTGGAGGAATTAATACATGAGCTTCACTTTTTAACATACTAAAGTTGAAAAACAAGACATATTCAGATTAACATTTAATTTGAAGAACAATCATAGCACCATATTTTAAATTGCATTGAAAAAATCCTATATAATTAGATATTACAGAATATATTAGATTATTAAAGACTTTTCCCATACTCCCTTTATTATTAAGGGTCACTTGCTAGTACTCTTAGAGTGAATTGCATAATGTAGCTCTTACCAAGTAGAAAGGCTTTTTTCTCATATTTATCACAAATGTATTGTACTCTTAACTAGAAAAAACAATATTATATTACTGTAGAATAAGATATCACAAATTGTGCTCTACTAAGCTAACCTGGCATACTATTTGGTTTTTTACAGCTCATGAACTAATCTTGGAGAAATTTTAAAATATTTTATGTCACATGACAGATATTTCGATACAATGTTGAGTTTAACTAAATATCATAATTTGATTGAAACATGAGCATGCTAAATCGACCATGTGTTGTCAATGGTAGCTTTGATGCATTCAGGATGTTGTGATAAAGATCTCCTGCAATGCTCCCATCATTTTGAACTGCTGCTCGGCATGCTGCAATAGCAACTATGGAGTAATAGAACAACAATTTGAAAGCCACATGCATTTTTATTCTAAAACTTTCTTTTTAATAACAGGAATTTATTCATTGAATTGTGGTCCAAATAAGGATATACTGATATCTTGTGAATGTAAACTTTGACAACAAATATATGAAGATGTTTTCAGTTCATATGCGCTCATAATGATATACAGATATGTCCTAAAACTCGACAATGAAAATCCTTCCAAAAGATGTGAAGAGGCAGAAAGATCTCAGGGTCAGACAATCATGTGACAATGGACACAGAGATGTTGAGGCTTTTAAGGGTCTAGTCTTCCACCACTTGTCTGTCAATGATGCAGCCCGTGTCTCGAGCAGATAATACAAGAAGCTAGACTCTAAGAGGAAGAGCGTAGCCTAGGGATTGGAGGAAACCTTATTACAAATATGTCATATGCAAATGACAGAACTCTCCTTGTTTAAAGTGAGCGGGGCTTGAAGCACTTGATCGTGAAGCATAATGACTCCAGCATTAAATATGGATTGCAACTCAATTTAAAGAAAACCAAATCCCCATCTGTACCGCTGTGCATCATCTGGTCTAGCCAGGTCTGCAAGGCAGAATTGGGGTCCTGGTAGTTGGGGGGAGGAAGCGTTTAAGAACTAGAGGAAGGTTGTGGGTTTCATTATTGCTATACTGAACCCTAAGTGACTCATCTCCCCACTACCCCTCTGCAAGGTATGTCCAGTTGTCTAGAGATGGGCATTGGGTCCCCATCACGCACCACCTTCATTGAGGAGGATATGAGTTTTCTCCCCGCCTTTGGTGTTTGAAGCCAGATGAACCTCTCAGGACCAGGAGTGACAGTGGTGATACCAGGAGGGAAGGGGAGTGTAGAAAGGGGGAATTGATCACAGGGAGCTACATATAACCTCCTCTCTGGGGGATGGGCAACAGAGGGGTAGGTGAAGGGAGATACCAGGCAGTGTAATATAAGATATAATAATAATAATTTATAAATTATCAAGGGTGCATGGGGGAGGGGGCAGAGAAAGGGAGGGGGAAGGGGGGAAAAGGAAAATGAGCGGATTCTGGGAACCCAAAAGGCAAGTGAATTTTGGGAATGATGAGGGCAACAAATGTATAGATGTGTTTTATACAATTGATCTGTGTATTGTGATGAATTTTATGAGCCCCAATAAATTGATTTAAAAAAAAAAGAAAAAGAAAAGAAAACTAAAATTCTTACAATTGGACCAATAGTCAGCAATGGAAAAGAGGAAGTTATTCAACATTGCATCTTGCTTGGATCCAACATCAATACTCACGGAAGCAGCAGTCAACAATGAAAAAATGTATTGCGTTGGATAAATCTTTTGCACAGGATCACTTTGAAATATTGAAGGGCAAGGATGCCAACATGAGGACTAAGATGTGCCTGACACAATCGATGGTGTTTTCAGTTACCTCATATCAGTTGTGGAATTCAAATCATTCAACAACCAGTTCACTCCCCAAATAACTGGTTTAAGTATTACAAAATGATAAATCAAAAGGTCGTTTATTACTTCATACAGTTATGAATGAATACAATATAAATTATATCAGAGTTTTAAAATTTTAATAAAAAGATTTTAAATTATACCTGATTAAAAACAAGAAACTGTTATTTAATATAGTTCTATATTGATTCTTGATTGGCATCTTCACTTGGAATATTTTCCCCTTTATTGGAACATCATCAGCTGTCTGACTTTTCTTTAACCATCTTTTCACTGTAGGAGTACGAACCTACCCTTGAGAGGTAGACCAATTAGACAATAGTCATTGTGTTTGATATATTAAGAAAAGCTCAACAACTTCTCTTCCCTGAACATATTATGTTTGTTTGAACATCTTTGAAAAACTTATTTCTACTTCTGCTAAAATTACTAATTTTAGCCCTTTAAACACTTTCATGAATTGTGTAATTCACTCATAATACCTTATGGGTATTTGTAGTATAACACATAGTTGAAATAAATGACAGTGTGTCACTCTCTCTTTGTCTGGCACATTTCTCTTTATGTTTTATGTTTGTTTACTAAGGTAATGAACACAATTGAATAAAAATGTAGCATTTCATCAATATTATAATGAGCTCTTATTAAATGAACAAGAAAATATGATAAACGTAATGCTATCTAACTTTTTATACCTATGGACAGAATGAACATTACTATTGTTGCTTAGAATAATGTATTGTGCAGCTGAAGGTTTAAAAAGAAAAGAGAGAAAGGAATTAAATTTGTGATTCCACTTTTGGCAGCTACCCTACTACCTATCTTAGAGATAACAAGTGTTATTTTAACAATCATTTCTAAAATTAAAAGCAACAACAATAAATTATATTTCTGTTCTGCTTAGCCACTGTGAACCAATTAGATTCCACCACTGCCTCATGTGCATTTGAAAATGGAATTGAGCAAGAAAAATGGATTCAATTGAACTATGGTGCTTGCAAAGAACATGGCTAGTGCCATGCACTTCCCGAAGAACAAAGACATTTGTCTTCCAAAAAGTACAACCAGAATTATCTGGGCAAACGAGAACGGTGAGACTATGTTGCATGGACCATGGACATTGGGCTTGTTATCGGTAGAGAGAATCAACGTTGGTATGGTGGAGGAGCTGTAAAACAGAGGAAGATACCCACAGAGATGGATTGATACAGTGGCTGCAACGATGTGCCCAAATATAACAATACAAAGTTTGTGCATGGCTCAGGACGTGGTAATGTTTGATTCTGTTGTGCTTACGTTCATTTTAAATTAAAGTCAACTTGGCAGCATCTAACAACAAGATTTTGCTTTTAAAGGTAAATTAATTTGTACATCCTTGCAGTGGCCCTTAAAAGCAAATCGTTGGATACCCTTTACATCATAATAATAAAAGATGAGAACCATCAATACTGAATATTGTGCTCTTAAGTCTCACTGAAAAGTTAGTTAATTAGTTCTCTAATTGGTGTCCCTACCAGGTGCGATTGAGCCAATTCCTACAACAGAATGAAGCAATTTCCAGTCATGGGCCATTCTCACAACTTCTCTGTTTGAGAATGTGATTGTTGCCAAGTGTCAATCCTTTTTGTTGAGGGTCTTGGTCTTTTTTGCTGACCAACTACCGAAGAACATGTCATTTTTCAGGAATTGGTCCTTCCTTATAAAATATTCAAAATACATGAAACAGGCATAAATTTAGCTGGACTATTTAACAATTCCATGTCAATGCAATGCTGCAACTAGTATTGAATTATCTTCTGCAAAATATACTAATACATGATACTAATTACATTGCTTGATAGCTTCCACGTTCTTTGAAATCGCTCTTGTTTTGAGTGGGGACACTACAAGGTGGCCAGGCAACTGCCTTACACATCTCTTGGCACAAATGAGTAAACATCAGTGATGCATCAATTTGTTGAAACATCTCAGTTAGCGTTTTGTCGATTCCTGGATCATTATGAATCATTAATATTTTCAGTGTTACTTGGACTTTATTGTTCAATATTAACGATTTTTATCCCATACGGCATCCTGAAGTTGTCAAACATTGAAGATCAGTTTTTGGTGTAGTTACGCTGTCCTGGACTTTTGATTGCTGCTCTTCTAATTTGAGTTTTTAACTCCATATATTTGCATATTACATTACACTATGAAGAAGCGTAAAATGTTTCCAACAAAAATGCATTATCTTTTCATTCTATATTTTAACAAACGTTTTCAACCCATGTGTACTTGGTTTTCCCAAAACTACTCTGAAACATTTCTTCTTCTTTGTTTTTTCCACTCTGAAATCTTTCATTCCGTTCATTTTTTTCATCATTTCTCCAGTAAACTTTAGTTACTCTATGTTCAGGAGCAAGTTTCATAGTCTCTTATGAAGTCAGTTTTGTTCTTTCCTGTCTGATCTTTCAATTCTGCATAGTCTTCTCCTCTGTCGTTAAGGATCAATGTATTAAATCTGCTCTTGAGGTGGTCTCTAACATTGAGTGGTATAGACTTAAGATCATACTTTGGCTCTCATGGACTTCTAAAATGTATCCAAACCTTCACCATGAAATGTCATAGGATCCGCACTTCACATAGGGTTAAGAAGCCTTCCTCTGATCCTGATGATTTGTTCTGCAACTGGTACCTGGTCATTTTTTGGAGTAATAAATTTTTGCTTATATCCAGCAAGATCTATGGCAACTGTCGGAGTTTGTGTTATTGAAAATAAAAAGGATTTGCAGTGAATAAATCATTCATTATCAAGATCTCTCATGTCATTTCCAGGATTCTTTCTATTACTAAGACCATGCCCTTTAACTATTAGTCCTCCTTAATTTTCAATGTTTATGCTGCAAAAAACAATAATTATCAATGCATCATGTTTTTTCTCCCAAACCATTCCATAGTTCAATCACATCAAGCAGGGTTCTATAATCAATGTCACAATCAGTTTGAAAGCAGTTTCTTTCACATTTTGCTCCTTGATATCAGCTCTCCATTATCCCCCTCCTCTGTCTTGCCCCCTGGGAACTCTTATTCTAGTTATTGTCTCTGTAGATTCATCCAGCCTCTGGTTCAAATACTGTAAACCGTAGAAAATACATAGCAAAGTCAAGAAGTCTATCAAGAATGACAAAATACAACTGAGTTAAATTCCAATGTGAAAAATTCACAGAAAATATAAAAAAATGACATCAAGCACAAAATGTATCAAAAGGGAGATCAGATGGCAAATTTTATCATTTTAGATTTATCATTTTATTCTACTATCATCGTCTCTACAATTCCCTCTGTTTGACCACAGGTTATACCCATCCCTCAATTATGATTAGAGGGAAATAACTGGAACTTTATTCTCTGTGTAGATCCTGCAGATGTATTTTGGGCTTCCACTGTCATCCATATTCTTTTGCACACCAGAATCTTACAATTTAAGTGAGCATATCTTAATTGTGTGCTAATCATTATTGGCCTGCAGAATTTGGAACCACCTTCAATCTTTTCATCTTTGGCCTTTGTGGTTGGTGTGTAAATTTCAATAATACCATAATCCTATTAGCAAATCAGCCTTGTAGACATCTGGTTAGTATCATATCTGAGGCAGTGCTATATGTCAGGATAGATCTTGAATGATTTTTGGTTAACTGTTTTATTGGCATATAATTCATAAATGATACAATTCAGTAGCTCAATAATAGCAAGAAGAGTTATGCAATCACCACAACAATACATTTTAGAGTTGTACAATCAACAACATCATCAAAATGGTTTAGAAAAATAACTTTCTTCATTCTTGTACTCATCATTGTTAGTTCCCATTTCCTTTCAGCTTCCTCTGCCCTACTCACAAGGAAACACTACTCCAGTTACTGTCTATGAATTTACCCATCCTGGATTTCAACTGCAGAAAACATTTTAAAAGGAAAGCAACAAAAGAACTAACAACAATAAAAAAGTAAAACAGAAAAATCTCAATTAAAAAAAGAAACCTCAATTGAAAAAAATATTAACACCTAGAACAAATTTAAAATGGGTCAAAAGAGAGGTCGAGTGAATATATACTATACTTTAACCTATATCTACATGGAAGAAGCACATGACCTGTGTGATCCAGAGATTGTGAATATTAATAAAATTCAAATCTGGGGGAGGGGATATCATCAGGGCATACACTGTGAACACTTGATTGGCAGAAGCTCATGGATGACGGTGGAAGTCCCAAATCCATTTGCATGGTCAACACCTGGGTTAAGCCCCTGGTAAACAGTCTGACCACGTTGAGGGATGTCAATACCTTTGTTTTAAGACATAGCTAATTGACATGTGTTTTTTAGACAGTGATTTAACACTGAGCTTTTTGATTTGCCATTCCTTAATAGAGTGACTAGATGACTTTCTATTTCAAAATGGCATTAGCAGTCTATGTCAGCTTGCTAGCGTCTAGGATGTCTATGTTCAAGTGCTCCGTTTTATTTGTATTGACTTACAATCTTCTTAGACTCAAACTTCATACATTTTACACTTTGTTGATTAATATACTTTTGCATTTCTTATCATTTTGTGTTATATCACATCAGCAAGCAAAGATCCTGGCAGCTGTTCTCAACCCACATTATAAAGGCTGGCTCAGTTTGAGGAGAAACTTCTTTTTCAATCCTATTTTGAGCACCCTCAATCTAAGGAGCTAATTTTTTTATCATTTTATTGGGGGCTCATAGAATTCTTATCACAATCCAGACATACATCCATTGTGTCAAGCAAATATGTACATTTGTTGCCATTATCACTCTCAAAACATTTGCCTTCTACTTGAGCTCTTAATATCGGCTGCTCATTTTCTCCCTCCCTCCCCTTATCCCCTCCCTCATGAACCCTTCATAATTCATAAATTATTATTCTTTGGTCATATGTTACACTGTCTGATGATTTCTAGTACAATATCAGACAATGCACAGCTTTAATTCATGATGTCTTAAATGGCCTTTTTCCCTTTTTCTTTTTAAAGAAAATGATTTCGAATTGTTCCTCCTACTTTGTCTTTGTCTGAATAATTCACTGATACCTGTATATTGTGTATGGACCTTCTGGAACGTGAAATAGTCATTGGCATTGTTTTCAGCATACAGCAACATGTAATCCACCACACTGAGCAAAACTGAAAGACGTGTGGCGGAAGAATACAAGATAATTCGCTGAAAGATTACAATATACTGGAAGCTTCAAACATTTTGGAGTTAATGGGTTAATCTATACTTTCATTTTTTCCATGAACTTTTCAAATCTACTGGAATATTTACATTACTGCAGTAGGCAGTTGTAGAATATTTCCAACTCATAGAAAAGCAATGAAAAAGATAAATATAAATCATTTATCTAATTTTGCCAGAATTTCCTCATTCACAGATACATAAAAATGAAGCTATAACAAAATCATATTTTGAGTGGCTTGCAGGTAAAACAAGCTAGAAAAGTTAAAAAAAATTTTAAACTATTGATTGATTAATTCCACTATGCATAATTGCACTAGGTGAAGAAATGTGTCAAACAATATTGAAGAGAATTGGCTATTTATGAAAGACATGCCATAAAAATAGGAAGACATATGGATATAAGTTAATTTAAAATGAAGGAAATTTATTTTCTGTTGTTTTCCTTTATTCTTAATGAGCTGTCAGTGTATGCATGTTGCTCATCTTTTACTTTATAAGATGTGTCTATATTTATTTGAAGTGAAGAATTAAGTTCAATAAATAATCTGTGTTGGGAAATATGTGTGTATCAGGGAAAATATATTTTAAAGTAGTTAAGAAAACTCTCATTCAGTGCGGTCTGCAATGGAATATCTTAAGATGTGTTACAATTTATATAAGTGAAAATAGATAGGGTGCATAAAGCATTCTATTAACTGAATGTACAGAATTTATGAAAATGCAAAGTACTCAAATTTACTGGGATTGGTTGGCAGCTACTTTTCAGAAAATAGTTTATTCCATCATATACAATTTAATCCAAAGAGTAATTAATGAACTTGACTTATTCTTATTAACTAACCCATTATTAGTTCTGAACATTGGAGTTACAGACACAGCTGGATAGTTTACTGTGCTCTGTCACATGGAAGTCTGATGTAAGGTAACTGTGGCCAACATTTACTGAGATTTTCTTTTTTTGAACTCAGGGTCAAGTTTGATATTTTTTGAAAAAGAATATTTCTTTCAAACTTATTAACAAACACTGAATAGTTTTGGAAATTAGCTCTTGCTATAGATTAGATAGAATATATCAAATAAATCAACCTAAAAATTAAAAGATAACGTAGTGTATATATATATACACATATATATATGCGAAACAGTAAAATAGAGTTATTTTGATTCCACCTAAAATATTTGAATCAAATATCAAGACTGCTTATGTCAGCAAAATTAAACCAATAAATGAAATATTTATTTGAACACATGTTTACAGTAGAAGTATTTTAATAGTTCAAACTACATTTTTACATGGAAACTTGCATTACTCAAAATCCACTTAGCTGTGCAGTAGAAGAGCTTTCAACTGACTTTCAATTAGAAGTGACCCCTGTACAATGCAATAACATGCTGAAAGACAAATGATGAAGGAAGAATCTAATAATAGGCTTTCATAATCTTTTCCAAGCAATAAATATATTCAACATAAAGTAGATATTTGTGGATTAGATATCAGCAACTCATAGTATTTATCTATGCTAAGACATTTTTAAAGGAATTATATAAAATGCCATGAGTGATCAAAAATAGCATTTGGGATGGTTTCAGTAAAGTTTAATGATAAACTAACTTTTAAATGAAACCAAGCAAAATATAATGACCCCCCACCCCCCAAAGTAAAGCATCTTATTTTTTTCTCATTAATTTCATTTGTCACATAAAAAGATTGAAGTTGTCAGGGATTTCGTTTTGCCTGAATCCGCATCAATGCTTATGGAAACAGCAGTCAAGTTATCATACATGCTGCATTGGGCAAATTTTTGACACAAGGAGGGCTCTGAAATGTTGAAGACCAAGACTTCCACTTTCAGTGGTAAGGGGAAGCTGACTCAAGTCATGATATTTTCCCCCTTCCTCATATACATGCTAAAGGGCCCTTGGTTACGTAATGGAAGCTAACCACAAGGCAGGCAGCTTGAAACCACAAGCCGCTCTGCAGAAGAAAGACAAGACTTTCTACTCCTGAAAAAGAATTGAAGTCTTGGAAACTCACAGAGGCAGTTCTACCCTAGAGTTTTGTTGTGAATCTACGCGGATTGATGGCAATGAGCCTTTGGTTGATATGCTTGTGAAAGTTAGGCAAGGAATAAAGAAGCCTGCAGAAAAATTGATGTGCTTGAATTATGTGTTGGTGAAAAATATTGAAAATACTGTGGACTGAGAGAATAGTCTTGGAAATTGCAAATTTGTCTTGGAAAAAGTACAACCAGAATGCTTCTTGGGAGCATGGTGGATTTTGTCTCAAGTAATTTGGGAATGTTATCGGGAGAGACTAATCCCTAGAAAGAGGCATCATGTTTGCAAAAGGATATGGTCGTCAAAAAGATAGAACTACCCAGGAGAAGATGAATTGATAGCTTGGCTGCAGAAATGGGCACAAACATTAGCATGTTTAGCTGGATTCTCTAAAGAATCAGAGCAAGTGATTATTATATGCATATATATGTAGAAAGATATTAATATCACGAAATGCTTCACTCAGGGTAGAGGTGGATAAATTCAGTCTGGTTCAAGTCAGTGGGTAAACTGGAAGCTTCTCCTGACCCTTGGGGCTACAGAGACTGATGAACGGCTAGCTACAAGATGTAACAGGGAAAACCACAGGCTTGTCAATACAGAGCTGAGTGAACCCACAGTTTCAGCCCTCAGATGACTCGTGGGATCAGCAGGTGATATAACAAGAGATCTACAACCCAAAGGCACTGTCCAGATCCAGCAGAAGTGGGTTAGTTTTCTGTGCACTGCCGATGTATAATAAGAGGAAGCCACACTCCAAATGAATACACCCTCAAATGTATCAAGACTATGACCAGGTTAAGGATGGGGTGTTCCACCCTATTCTTCCCACAAATGTGTGTTTACTTCATGGAAGATCCCATCGTGGAATTCACTCAACTATATTAAATTATATCCTGGGAGATTAGTGGCACACCCATGTTGACATAAAACGTAGTGCGCACACATAGCAACCATTGGGAGGATGGCTGAGGGTCAAGGAGTGCCTGGTTCTGTTATAGATAGGGTGGCTATGAATCAGAATTTACTTGACAGCACCTAATACCAACAACATGAAAAATTATGCTCAAGTATTATAATATTTTGAATTTCCCCCATGGAAAAAATGCAAAGTGATCTTACTCTTCTTATGTAAATACCTGTAAAATACTCTAATTTAACGTCTTGATCCACAAAACCTAAATTATTTTCTGCCTGAAAGGTTCTCCAGAAACATCACCTAATCTTTAACGTGTGCTCACCGCCACCGAGTCAACGCTGACTCCTGGTAACCCTATAGGATTGAATAGAACTGCCCTCTTGGCTTTCCAAGGCTGGAACTCTCTACAGGAGTAGATAGCCTCATCTTCCTCCTACAGGGCGGCTGGTGGTTTCCAGCGGCTGACCTTGCATCTAGCACCCCAACATGGAACTCACTGTGCCACCAGTGCTCCATGACCACCAGGATAGAAGACTCAAAAGCGAACGTGGATGCCTATTCTTTTTTAGCATTATTGGCATTGCGTTATTTGTAGAGTGGCAGGATTGTGGATGGTAGAAAACTAAAATTCATGGTGTCCTTCATTTAGAGAAATGGAGAGCACTCAATAAACGGCACGACATTTTTTTGATATGACTAATGAGACAAGAATATTCAATCTTAGGGATCTTAAATTTTCTACATCTATATACACAGGGTCACACTATTTTCTCACTAATAATTACTTTCCTCTCATCTCATAATTAAGTAAGAAACCATTAGTCAGACCATCTACTCCGTTTGTCTCTATGAGCATCCACTCAGGTTGTTGTGTTGTTATTAGCTGCTCTGGGGCTGTCCCCACTCATAAGTACCCTGTGTACAACAGAACAAACCACAGCCTGGTCCTGGGCCATCTCCACCATTCGTATGTTTGAGCTCCTTGGTACAGCCATTGTATCAATCCATCATATTGAAGGTCGTTCTCTTCTTTGGCTGTCCCTCTGAGTTAACCACCAGGTGGCTCCTCTCCAGCACATCATGGTAGTACTCAGGAGCTCAGGAAGTCATATATTATTGCGCAGTAGCAGAATGGTAGGCAGTTTGGTCTTTGAAATAGATTAAAGATCTATTTTAGGAAGAGTTCACCATAACTATAAGCTACTAATGTCATTATGTCTTTGGTTTTGAAACTTACAATAGTTCTTTATGAGTCAAAAAATAGAGATGACAAATGCAAAATTCAAATATAATTATAGTGAGAGAAAAACATCAGTTTTTATTACAACAAAGTTGTATTATTTTATTTGTTATTCTTCGTATTTATAGGAGGTTTTCTCATTCTTTTGGGAGGTTAATATTTGACAAATGACACTGGATGAATAAAAAGGACCAAGGATCTTCTTACCTTGTACCTTTTATTCTTGTAAATCTGCTAAAATTCTCTAATAGTTATTCAGTGTTAGAACATTTAAAATAAGCTATTGAAGGGGAAATAAAATACTTAATCTATGTGCACTTATCTGAGAACAGTGCTTTTTAACCACTATGAATAACCAAAATCTTTACTTCTTATTCCATTACTGTTTCAACCACAGAAGGAGATAACTGATATCTCCTCAACATCATCCAATAGTCCCACTGAATTAAAGTTGTCCCAATTTTTAATTCCATAGTTATATCATAATGCTCTGAGTTATGCCTTTTGATACCAAACACAATGTCAGCTATTCAAACCAAGCAGCCACTCTGAGGTGACCTATGAGTCTGTTTGTGCCAATGAATGTTTACAGTTTAGTAAATCCCAAATGGGATTAATATGAGTTTTAATTTCTTCATAGCAGTGGCATTGTTTGTTTCATCAGCCCTAAGAAATATCTAGGGAGGCCTGGTGGTGATGACAGCTCAGCCAACATTGGGCTACCAGCCTCAAGGTTCAAGGTTCAAACTCACTAGCAGCTCCATGAGAAAGAAATGAGTCTGCCTGTCTACCCAAAGACAGAGTTACAGCCTTGGAAAAGTTATAGAGGGTCTCTAGGATAATAGTGGGAAATCTGAACACTTTTTTGTGGTTGTTTACTTTATAGTGATTGTGGTTCTGTATGATAAATTCATGTATGAAATATCTTTTCAGAGTTATATATTAATCTGCATTCCCCAAATTATTCAATCTACTACCCCATTTAAAAAATTACTCAGCACCCCATGGAAATTAAAAATTTTTGTGTTACAACTCAAAATTCATTATAAAGTATACATAACTGCATTTGCAGCCTTCCTGGATTATTGCAGGGCCCCCACTCCTGCCAAGGGACTTGAATCACCCACTTGGCAAAACATTGTTCTACAGAGTGAGGCGCCATGGTGGGTTCATCATTTACCCCCAATTGCTTTCTGGGAGAAAGACAGTGCTTTCTACTCTCTTAAAGAGTTACAGTCCCAGACACTCACAGGGCAGTTCTACCCTGCCCTACACAGTCGCTGTCAATCGGCCTCGACTTGATGACATGAATTTGGTTGGTTTGGGTTCTATAGAGCACTATATCAGAATAATAATAACATCTATATATTACAGCCAACAAAAGCTATGATAATCTATAGACAATTCTGCAAGAGAATCTTTGAAAAAGTCAAGAAACTTATTTCTCTACTTATTTGCTTATTTTCCCCTTTAAATAAAAATATCATGCAGAAATTTAAGAATATTTAACTGATGATCTAGAGACTGGCTTGATATATAAATTTGTATTCTGAAATATTTTTAATTATAATCATATAAATCATCTTTTTAGTTTTCACATCAAGTGAAGCAAACTTTGTAGGCTATTTAAAGGCCATTGGAAAGTCGTGAGGGGCAGATGGGGTGGACAGCAGAAAAGAAAAACAATATCTTTGAAATTCAAGATATGAGAAACAGCAAAGATAATTAAAATAGATGGAATTATGATACAAAATTAAATAAATTATATTACATTATTATTATAAATTAGGATTAATAAATTAAAGAGTAAAATATCCTAGAAATCTATGCTCTTTGAATTCCATTTTAAACCAGGTATGAGGACTTGGTATATTTGTCACTGATAAATTTTACTATATCAGTTTTAGTTGTTTGATACTTGAAAATTGAATTTCATTAAAAAATATCTTAATAATGAAATCATTCTATTTTTAAAACAGATATTTACATATATGCTTCACTGAATATTAATAATATGACCAATACAATTACCTTTCAAATTTTGGATGCTTGCTTGCTGTGCAGAAATAAAAGGATATAGTAAAGATTGCCCAAATTTACAATGCATTATCTTATCTGCATACAATTCATATTTATATTCTCATATCATTTACCACATCCTGCCATTTTCATCAACTCAATTATATTAGTTTCAGCTGCTTTTATACTAACACCTTCCTAGAGTCTTATATTTAGTTTATTACTCTCTCATTATAGGAATTTAGAAGATAATAGGCTTCATATTAGATAAAATATAAAGATTTAAATGATTTCCACTTTCTAAGTTTCAAGGAGGAAGATATTGTACAAACTTTAAAGGAACAATTTATCATTGTAATTAAATCCAAGATATTTGAATACTATTATTTTTGTGAACATATTGACAATTTGATATTATTAATATCATGAATCAGTTTGTATATCCAATTGTGAAATTATTTTTGTATCCTATACACTAGAAAAGTAACGCAAGGCTAGAAATGTATAGTATAATACATTTTCCTGGTAGATGTCTGTCTGGTCTTTATTACAGCTCCTTATTTTGATTTTGGCTCTTAATGGTGTGCTATGATCTCCTTCCTGAAAGGGGTCTCATTGAATACCTATTTTTAGTTGAAGTTTTAATGGATTTTATGCTTTGCTCTGTTTGTAATGCCCGATTCATAAATATGACAATGATTTATTGAGAAATATGTTTTAACATTATGATATAACCCATAACTTACTACCATTGTTTTGATTCCCACTCATAACAGCCTATGGGACAGGGTAGAACTGCCCCTGTGGGTTTCCAAGACTGTCACTCTTTATAAGAGTAGAAAGCCTCATCATTCTCCTGTGGAAGGGCGAGGCTTCAAACTGCGGACTCGTGGTTAACAATCCAGTGCGTAAGCACTATGCCCCTAGGGTTACACATGAGATACCCTAAATTCACTGCCATTGAGTCAGTGCTGACTCAAAGCGACTCCCTGTGGCTTTCTAAGACTTTAGCGTTTACTGGAGTAGAAAGCCTAGTCTTTCTCCTGAGGAGCTACTAGTGATTTTGAACTGCCAACCATGAGGGTCACAGCCCATTTGTAATCATGGCACCACCCTGGCCCAATATCCCCTATACTTGTCTTTTATGTAAATATTATAGTATGTTAGAATTGCATACATAAGAATATTCTTTAACTGGGATATAATTGAGATCTCATAGAGCTTATAATTTTATATTGTGCAATTCAGTAATTTTTTTTATATCAGCAATTGTGTATCTAATTCCAAAATATTTTCAGAAACCTGAAGGAAACATACACTTTAATAATCACTCTGTGTTCTCGATCTTCATCTCCTGGAATCCGAAATCTCTTTCTTGTTTATGATATTTACATTTTATATTGCATTTGAATTTATATATTTTATGCAAATATATGAATCATGCAATATACAGATTATTACTGAAATTCTTTCACTAGGCATACTGCTTTCAAGATTTATCCATGTTTCAGCACCGTTAGCTATTTCATTTTCTTGTAAAATTGAGTAATGTTGTTGTGATTATACCACTTTCTTATACGGTCCTCAGTTTACAGGCATTTGGATGGTTTTCCCTCTCAGAGCCCTGATGGTGTACTGGTTACAAGTTGGACTGGAATCTCACAGTTGGCAGTAAGATACGAATGGTGGCTCCTCAGAACGACTCTGAAACAGCTACGCAAGGAGAAGCCATGGGATCTTCCACTCCGGTAAACAGTGAAGAGTCTTGGAAATCCACGGGGTCCTTATGAGTCAGCATGGATCCTAGCTCGTGTTAACTCTCATTGCTGTGACTAGAAGCATGCATGAATATGTTTGTTTTCTGTTTTGGTTTTTGTGCGTACATTGCCTGTGCTGTAGTTTCCTAGAGTTTCTGCAACAATAACAAAAAAAGTGAAGAACTATACAAAAATCAGAAATTTATTTTCTTAACAGTTCTAAGGGCTATTTATTGCCTCAAGTTCTAGAGACTGGAAGTTCAAGGCAAGACATCTTCTTCTGGTGAGGGTCCTTATTTGTCAATTAGTTAGGACAGTTTTTTGCATCCCATCGTTTCTAGATACATCCTCACATGTCCTCTTCCCCCAATCTGGCTCTGTCTCACTTTGCTCTTGCAAACGAAAATACAGCATTCATGAGAGATTAGGGTTAGGTCTCGTCCTGATTCAGTATTAACATCTTAAAATAACAAAAGAAAACTTGGTTTTAATATATGTCTTATTCACGCATTTTAATCCCAAATGCGTTCAACCTCCCCAAAGAAGCTTCTGTTTAGTGTGTTGCAAAAATTCACAACCAGTTCATGGTAATGGTTGAAAATGTGAGGAATACATTTAATGTTACTGAAGTATGCATATAAAGATTTTTACATGAAAATAGTTGCGACCTATATATTTATAACAATAAAGATATTTAAGTGGCCTATATCCATAAGTATCTAGAATTAGGTCTTCAAGGCAATTTCCTCAATGTTGTCATCGTCACATGTCGTCATGACAACAGAACGACCCTCTGCGTGGTCCTGTGCTTCCTTTGCAGCTCCTGGGCCTGAGCCCATGGGTACAGCCACAGTCTCAATCCATGTCGTTGAGGGCCTGTGGGAATGCAGCCCACCGTTTGCTGACAGCACATGACTCAGGGTGGTCAGGAGAAAGAGCTGCAAACATCTGCTAATGATTGTAACTCGGAATGTGCCAAATACAAATCTAGGAAAATTCGAAATCACCCCAAATGAAACAGAACACATAACGATCAAGCTCGTAGACACCTGTAAACTGAAAGCTCCTAAGGACTTGTGGAAATTCATAGCTGTCTATATGATTTCCCTTCAAATTAATATTTTTCTCATGTTCAAAAATCATCCAAACCAACCACACGCATTCATTTTATGTTCAAAGTGTTGTGGAAATATTGTCAGTTAGAAAATACCAAATAAATATCATCTTTACATTTTCTGAATCAGATGAGAGTGAGACTGCACATTTTCCATCTGGGACAACATTCCTCTTCTTCTGTTAGACCTGTGAAATTTAGAAAACAAGTTATTTGCCTCCAAAATAACCTATACTGAGACAGGCATAGCATACACATTTTCATTTCATAAGAAATCAAATAGAATACAAAAAGGGGTCATGAGCCCTAAGCAATAACACTAGAGAAGTACACATACCTCAGAATAACCAGCTCCTTAAGATTAAAAGGGCAGCATTTACCCAAGGACAAAGTTTGAAAAAATTAGTAAATAAGAATGAGTGGAAACAGAGCAGGGAGGGGGTGGAAAAAGTAATACTATATTGAGGGGATTATAATGAATGAGAGGAAGCAAAATGCTTAGGGACTGTTGAATGTAAAACTGATTATTGGCTCTGTAAATTTTTACTGAATTCATAATAAAACTTTTATTAAAAAATAAATAAAAGGTCTCCACACTTAAGTTTTTTAGAAGAAGGAAAAGTTCTAGAATCTTTAGATCTTATGGTAAGGATGATTGTGTGTAGTTGCATGAATCCTTACCTGTTGGGGTGGCATTCCAAAATTTAAGAGAATGCTAGCAGGAAAAGTTGGAGATAATCTCACACCTGGTTCATTTTACTCTCGATCTATTTGTTTATAATATAGCATTCTTGCAACTTCATCTTGTGAAAATTCTGAGTAACTATAGGAGCTCTGCTGGTGATGTGAAGTAAGTATTGGGCTGCTGACTGCATGGTCAGGGGTTTGGGGCCACCAGCTCACCCATATGAGAAAGACGAGGCTTTCAATTCGTGTAAAGAGTTACAACTTTGGACGCCCCCACAAGTACCTACACTCTGTCTTACAGGGTCACTGTGAGTTGTTACTGACTTGAAATCAGTGAGTTTGGGTTTAGTGAGGTGCTGTAATGATGAGTAGATGTAAGCACTCTTTAGGCCAGGTGAAAAGGGTATTTGGTCTGGTAGTGGAGTACTCATTGAGCTACTGACTACAAGATCAGTAGTTTGAATCCACATACTCTGTGGAATAAGATGAGGCTGTCTATTCCTGTAAATATTTAAAAGTCACAGAAACTCAAAGGGGCAATTCTACTGTCTGATTGGGTTGCTGTAGATTGGTCAGAATGGATTTGATGGCAGTGAGTTTTTAGATGCAAGGTCAAACTCTACCCCACATGTTCTCTGAGAACTTCCTTACTTGATTATTTTTTTAATTAATGATGTTTATTTGAATTATAATATTATAATATGAATGCTTATTAATAATAAATTGAAAATGTCATATTTAGGTAACTATTATGTCATAGAATTTTAGGAATATGGTATAAATAATTTCAGTATGGTGACAAACTATGCTTTGTGATCATGTTGCATATTTATTAACTTTGTAGCTAGGGTAATTTTATTCCAACATTGCGTAAAAGTAGCCAGTTTAACAAATACTTTTTGAAGTTGTTTTATCATCTTATAGGTTTCTTTACTAGTGCTGTTCAATAATTTGTTTGCATTTGTTCATTTTATTTTTTATGAGATAGGCATTTTAAAGCTTAAATGATAGTTTTAAAATTTATTGTTAACTCTGATGACTCTTTTCAGGGTAATAAGGTAATTTTTTCTTCCCTAAACCTCCATGGGAGAAAGATGAGGCTTTCCAGGACAGATGATCCCTTCAGGACCAGTGGCGAGAGTGGTGATACAGGGAGGGTGGAGGGACGGTGCAGTAGAAAGGAGGAACTGATTACAAGGATCTACATATAACCTCCTCCCTGGGGGGTGGACAACAGAAAAGTGGGTGAAGGGAGACATCAGACGGTGTAAAATATGACAAAATAATAATAATTTATAAATTATCAAGGGTTCATGTGGGAGGAGGGAGGGGGGAAATGAGGAGCTGATACCAAGGGCTCAAGTAGAAAGCAAATGTTTAGAGAATGATGATGGCAACAAATGTACAGATGTGCTTGACACAAAGGACATATGTATGGATTGTGATAAGAATTGTATGAGCCCCAAATAAAGTGATTAAAAATTAAAAAAGAAAGAGTTACAGTCTTAGCAATCCATTGGGGGCAAGTTTTACTCTGTCCTGTTGGATTACTATAAGTTGGAATTTACTCGGTGCCACTGAATTTGTTAGTTTGTGTTTGTTTGTTTGTTTTGGAGTATCTTCCTATTATTACAAGGAACATTTATAATAAAGAATTATAATTAATCATATGTGATTGCAATACTGTTATGAACAATTTGCATTAATATAATTCTGTTTTTCTAAGAATGACAGAGAATCAACTTGAAAAACATTGTAATATGGAAGAATTATTAAAATCTAACATGCTTGATATACCACTGATATTTTGAATGTTTAGGGAAATATTTCAATAATCCTGGCTACATTTCCCAATTTAGGTAAATCATTAGATCATTAAGAACTTCAAAACCCCAATATCCAGATGCAGCCTTATGGAATATATGTAACTGAAAGTATTTCCTTTAAAAAATCCCAAATAATTAAGTTCCACAAGAGAGCTTTTTAAAATTAATCTCTAAAAACTAATCTTAGATTAGGGTTCATTAATTAAAAATGGAACCTGATTTAAAAATACAAGCTAAATGCATGCATGATAAAATATATTTTAAGTTCCAAGTCAAATTGTGATTTATATGGCAAAGCTCATATAAAATTTAACATAATATAGCTGTTTGTGAATTTATGGGTCTGAGAGAAGCTGTGTTGTGTGTTGAGTGTGAAGGAAAATGTGTTTGAGGGTCTGTGTGAATATGAGCATGAATATGTTTGTTCTTAACTTTGAGTGTGTGTGTGATTACCACTGTGTGTGGATCATTGTGTTAACTTTTGGAATTATTAATGTTTAACTATCTTATTTGTATATGTTTCATAATTTTATTATTACTTCACATATCATACAATTAAATCATTCAATAATATTATGAAAACTTGTGCAATCATCACCACAATTTCAGAACAGTTTCTTCGTTTGTTAATGCCTCATTCTCCCCACCCCCACTGCCCCTACCATATCCCTAAGGAAGTATCAATCCAGCTACTATGCCCATAGATCTACCTGTTCTAGATTTCATACACAGAAAATGATTAAAGAAAAACAAACAAAGAAGCTCAACAGTAATGAAAAAACAAAAACAGAGGAACCTAAAGAAGAAGGCGTGCTTCTGCTCTCAGGTCATGTAATCCACTTAATCCAGTTTCCCAAGCTGTGAGGGAGAGAATCTGCTTAGTGTCCATGAACCATGGATCACTTCCTTTATATGTACATCTTCAAAAAGCACTTTGACAGAGGAGACTTTACTTCAGCTGGAGTCAGTGTTTCAAGATGGGGTGGAGGAGAGGACAAGACCATTCAGTTGATGTCATATAGCATCGTGCTACGGTCACCCCAAATCAACAGATACTTCTACAAGAGTGATAAGCAAACCTTACTGGGAATTTAAATCAACATTGGGGTAAAAAGGTATGTATGTCTCAGAGAATGTAATGACACTATTGTTGGGAGATAAATGGAAGGAGTAACTTGGATTAGGAAAAAAAAAAAGGCTTAACAATACTAGCATACATCCCAAGGGGAGTATTATATTTCAGTACTATGTTCGTAATGGACACTTTTGTCCTAGCTTCTATCCAACCCTTGGTGATCCAGGCCATGTACTATAGACTACTAGGATTTTAGCTTCTGACTTTTGGAGGTACACATATTTTCTACAAATAATATAACAAATATTATTAATATTGTCTGATTTTTAAATTAAAAATGCAAACAATGTTAATAAAATAGGTCAAAAGGAGATCAAGTGAAAATGTATTATATTTCAACCTAACTACAGTTGTCATAATCAATATTAGAATGTTGTCTCTGATAGAAAGCTATTCACATCCACTGAGTATGATCAGCGGGAATTCACTGGAGGCTTAATCCATGTGGGAACCCTGCAAATTGATTTTGGCCTTCTACTGCCATCCATAGTCTTCTGCAAACCAGGCATTCACAATTCAAGTCCTGAAACCATTTCCTTCTTCAGATTTGGTTTTTTTAAATTTATAATCCTTAGCACAGGCTGGTGTGCTTCTATGATGACTTAGTTGACTTTTCATATATGTGGCTGCTTGTTTGACAACAGGCCTGTAACATCCCAAACATAATTATTTCTGGAACCCAGGAAACATCTGGTCCCTTCACCACACTGTGCTGCAGCAACCATATCTTCAGTGCTCTCTTCATGATGGTGTGCGTCAACTACGGTCAGGTCATAAGAACTTTGGAATGTGATGATATGCAGATTAACTCCCAATTAATAATAAATTTTAAATAAATAAAGTATTGAAAAGCAACATAAATAAATAAAAAAAATTTTTCTGAGATTGGGGCTAAAATTAAGGGTGCTCCCCAAACCCATTCAATATCTAGGGTATATATATGTCTGTTCATTTTAGAACATAATTATCATTTTATGACATAGAACATTAGAACATTATAAATCATCCCCCTGAGTCATAAAGTAATTCTATTGCTTACATCATTAATTTAGCCCATGGTATAGAAATTTTTAAAATGTCGACAAAGGAAATTATACAATGTAATATGTTACTTGTTGACTTGTACTCATAAAAACCTTAAGTGACGGGACACTATTAACACAGACAATGGGGGCTGGTGGTGATAGGTTATAACTTTCAAATAATATTCATTCACAGAGGAAGAACCATGGCTACCAGATTAATACATATCACAAAAAAGCATGGGGAGCATTAAAATAATAAATATATGGTAGTCCCGGGCCACCATTTATGGGCACCGTCAAAGTAAAAGATCTAAACCATAGTCCAGTGACATCTTGAGACAGCAGTCAGATACTTCTCACAGTAGGGCATTTCAATCTTAAACCCGAGACATCCTGGCATATACTTCACATATCACAGAATTGAATAGTTCAATCGTTCACACATTCCAAGGGGGAATTGTACAATCACCACCACGTCCATCCTAGAGCATTCCCTCCCACCATATCTGATTCGCCCCCAAAGTGAGCTGTTTAGTCAGGATCAGCTCCAGGGCTCCCTGCCTCCTCCAGCCTTCATTATTTGCTCCCAAATTCCCCTCCCCCTCCCTACTGCCCATCCCCCTCCCGTGCAATTCCTGTAACAACTTGCCTCAGTTATTATCATTGTACATCCACACCTCCTGTGCTTCACCTCTGAGAAGCCCCACAGAAAACAATGAAAAACAAATCACACTAAGGTAGTAAGGATAAGATCACATTCATATAAAGCATATAGTATAAAAATAAAAAGAATCTGTGAGAGGGAGAAGACCCCTATCAACATTCACGAAGCCCAGGAAGAAGTTTTTGTCATGGAATCTCTAGGAGATACTTGCCACCAGAACAATTCAGCACGTGTCTACCGGGAGGTCAATGGGTCAAGTATCTGTTCAGCATAATCAAGGTTACAATGGTCTTTGCCTGCTAGTGCGGTGGGAAACAGGAAGATTTCTCCCAAGTTGTCTCCCCCAAACATATACCAAACTTAGCTGCTTGCTACATGTGGCAAATGACTATACACTTGGAGGTCAACAGAAGTAGGTCAGGGTTATCAGCCACCCAGAGTAAACAGACACCCCTGTTTATCCCACAATAAGTAGGGCCCACTCCCTTCTGATAGGATAGTAGTAGATTATTTCCCTGAAGGAGAGCCCAGGGAGGTCAAGCCCACTCAAGGGAGACCAAGGTTAGGCCACCATCATGAATCTAGGGTCTGCCCTTCTTCTCACATATACACCCCTATCCCCTCCCCTTCCTATCATGAATAAACCCCTAGCTCATCCCCTTCCTGTTATGCCTTTGCCCATTGTATAAACCCCTCCTATTGCTTGTATTACCTATTGTACAGCCCCTTCCTGTAATGTGTGTGGTTACCTGGATTCACACCCGCTAAGTAGATATAACCCTTGGTTAGCAATTAATCATTCATTCCTGCTCTCTCCTGCCCTCTCTGCCCATGCTGTGCACGGACCTGACTATTGAGATCTTGGCCATCCAGGAGGTGAGCAGGCTACCATGAAATGTGTCTGGCTTCTTTATTTGACTCTCTCTCCTATCTCTCTCATGCTTTATGAATTTATTGTAATCTTTATATAGTTCAACCGTACAATTGTGCTTACTGATCCCGTGATGAGTTATGGTGGGCTGGCTTCCGCTATAGCGGATCTGCCACGCTTGGTCTGACTATACACTTTGAAGATGGGTTTTGGGCTCCCACTGCCCTCCATAACTTTCCACAAATTGTGTGCTCATAATTATAGCTCTGATAGTTTTCTCTTTGCCATATTTGAATTTTGCAATTGTCATCTTTGGATTGCGTCTTCTGTATGGACTTAGTTGATTCCTTGTGTATATGGCTGCTTGTTTGAAGTGTTTCAGGATTTTATAGATTTTAGTAATTAGTCCCTTATCTATTGTTACCATTGGTAAATATTTTTTCCCAATCTGTAAGCTCTCATTTTACTCTTTCTAATTCATAGGAGGGGTGTAATCCAAAGCAAGTCTTTTCATACACCTATAGAGGACTTCAATTGCAAACCATCAAGAGCCAAGATTATGATTCGCTAAGAGGAGTCCCTTAATCTTGAAACATGGATTCTAGAAGAGCATGTTAGAATGTCATATATATATCAGTATTCTTCAAGTTGGGAAAAAAACAGAGAAAAAAATGTCAAACTTTGAGTTGCAATATTGAAGGATTCTATGGTCCCTCAATTAAATGAAATAGGAAGCATTCAAAGAAAATGGGGAAAAAATATAAAAAGTCACTGTACCAAGAAGAGTTGTTCATGTTCGCTCATTCCAGTAGAGTATAATCCAGAAACACGGTACTGAAATAAGAGGTTCAAGCTACACTGAGGCATTGGCAAAACAAACATACAAACAAGGTGTAAGGACTTGATGGAATATCATTTGAGATAGTTCAACAAATGCATGAAACCCAGGAAGCACTTACTCATCAATGACAAGGAAATTGGAATCAAGCTACTAGGACAAGCACTGGAAAAGATTCATTTTTATGTTCATTGCAGAGAAAGATTATCAAATGGAGTGTGTAAATTTTTGAACAATATTAGCTTCACATATTATTATCACAAAATGTTATTGAAGATAAATCCTAAACAGATAAATCCTGCAGCCATACGTCGAAAGGTAATTGACACAAGCTCTAAATGATCAGAAGAGGGTGTGAAAGCACATGTTACTAACATGTACAGGAACCTGGCCCCAAACAAAGAACACCAGAAAGATGCTAACTTGAGTTGGATTGACTAGAGGAAGGCCTCTCTATGGATCAAACAGAGTGTGACTAACTTTACAGTCATGAGCATGCAGAAACAATTATGCTCTAGTGGAGCTTGTAAAGGAATGCAGAGAAAGGGCCTCAAACAAAGAACAAGATAGTCTTACTGTGTTTAAAACTGGAAAGGATGTGCAGCAGGGTTCTCTCCTTTTACCTTAGCTTGTCCATTAAATAAGCTGCACAAATTAACTCTAACGCTAGACTGCATGAAGAGGAATGTGACATGAAGTTTACAGGATGGGTTTTTATCAACCTGTAATATGCAGGGGAAAATGTTGTTTGCTGAAGTAAAAACAACTTAAAGCATGTACTGATGAAGGCTAAGACTACATGTAAACTTCAATATAGATTATTTCTGACCTTAAAGAAATAAAGCCCTTACAAGTGGATTGTAAAGCAGTATGATAAATGATGAAGTTAGAATTGTCAAGGATTTCATTCGACATTGAATAACAATCAATGTCCATGAAAACAGAAGTCAAAAAATAAAACAATTTCCTGCCGTGGATCAGTCTTCTGCAGGAGACCTTTTTGAAGTTTTAAAAGCAAAGTTATCAGCTGTGATGACAAAGTCGTGAATTTTCCCATCCTATACTATGAATGAGAAATTCTTCAAATCAGTCCTTCACTGTGAACAGTGAAAAAGGAAAATGTAAGGTGACTTGATGCTTTTGAATAGTGATATTGATGATGACTAATGAAAGAGATGTGAAATGAGTGATAGCATTACTGATATAGCAGGTGGATTTGGTCAAAGCTCTAGAATAAGTCCATGGTGTTTACTTGGGTTTTATTGACTATAATTATATAGATTTTCCTACAGTGGACAAAACAACTCCCTGTGGGACATTGGAGCATAAAGGGTAACTTCAATCGCAGATAACTATCTACAATTTATCTTGGATTATGAAGTACAGTACAAACATTTTTACTTGCCAGAAGGGTACTTAGTCATTTCATTTTCTTTCTTTCTTTCTTTCTTTCTTTCTTTCTTTCTTTCTTTCTTTCTTTCTTTCTTTCTTTCTTAAAAGGGGGCTATATAGTACAAATAAGTTTAGGAACCTATGGACCATAAGAAGGCATTCAATTCTATGAATCATAAAAAATTATGGATTGTATTAAGTAGACTGGAAATAAGGAAACTACATAGACCAATATGTAGTCGTTCAAACAAACCAAGGGACCACAGTACGATTTAAAATCATAAAATGTGTGTATTAGTATTATATCTTTTTACCCTGATCATTCAACTCACATTCTGAGCAAATAGTCTGAAACATGGTGGTCTATGAACTAGAATATGGCTTCATGACTGGAAGAAGACTCATTAACATCCTACAGAATGAATATTGCACAATGCTGAAAGTGAAGAGGACTTAAAGCACATACTATTGAAGATCGAAGACCACAGTCTTCAGGCCAGATTAATTCACAACATAAAGAAAAAAAAACTCCAACAAATGGAACAATAAGTCACAAAATGATAACTGGTAAGAATATTGAAGCTAAAAAAAAAAAAAAAAAAGAATATTGAAGCTGTTGAGGATTTCCTTCAATTTGTTTCCAAAATCAATGCCCATGGAAGCAGCAGACTTTAACTCAAAGACTGCATCAGATTGAACAAATCTGCTGCAAAAGATCTCTTTAAAGTATTTTAATGAAAAAATATCATATTAAGTATTAACGTGTGCTGATTCAATTATAATATTTTCAATTACCTCATTTGCGTGAGGAAGCTGGACAATAAATATGAAAAACAAAGCGAATCTATTTATTTGAATTTTGGTGTTGACAAAGCATATTGAATAAACAATGAACCTCCAGAAAAACAAGCAAAAAATTATCTTCAAAGATGTATAGCCATTCATAGTCCAACCTTTGTCAACTTGGCACATATACACATCTTCTTAAACCAGTCATAATCGGTAAACAAGTACAAAAAGGTCATACTTTCACCTAAAATCTTACAACTAACATGCTTAAAACTGAAAACACAGTACACTATTTATGTCTTATATTTTCTAAATGAAAAAAGCAAAACTGTTTGATACATACACACACACTCATAACAATTATAGACCTCATTTCTGCAACTGATTAGTTGGCTGTGGTTAGTATGTAGAACTACCTTCATCCACTACCCATTTTGTATTCCCTTTGCCCTCAGCAATCACCTCAGCTAGTTGTGGTTATATCCCTGGTAGGGTTACCCAAGCCTCTTGAAGATTTTGAGCAATCAGTAGTCATGCCCGAATTTGATTTCTGTTCTGTACTTTTATCCCAGGGTATGGCAGTCCTAAAAGATGTCCTAAGTAACCTCCTTGATTCAAGACATACTATTCCTTACCTCCTTTATATATTATCCAGTGGATTTCTCCTTACTAACCAGATTCAATCACTCCACTCAGTGCAGTAACTCCCTTCTTTGCTTGTTGATCCCAAAGCATGAAGAGTTCAAATGGTCAGGAGACATTCACAACCTCAAGTAAGATGGAATCATTGCTATGTCTGCAGGTGGGAGCATTCCTTCCCTTGGAATTATGACCTCATATCCAAGGAATATAGGATGTCAGGGGCAGGAAACAAAAATATTGCGAGTGGGTCACTAGAAGTGATAGTGATTGGTGCCATTTCTATTCCCACCCTTTCTGTATTGGATCCATGAATCCTAGCTATTGAATAAAGAGGAACATGTACTGGACACTGATTTATAGCACGTACAACCTCCTGGAGAACATTGCCTTAGTTCTACAATGCTTTGTAGCCTAACTGATATGGTAATTGTGTCTACATGGACATTTCATTGTACTATCAAGTCAGCTACTTCAGGATGATGGGAGCATGATAAGACCAGTGGATTCCATGAGCATGAGGACTCTTGCTGCATTTCATTTTCTGTGAAGTGGATTTTCTTGATCTGAAGTGGTGCTGTGTAGGATACCACGCCAGTGCATGAGCCTTTCTGAAGATCTAGAAATGGTAGAAGCATTGCATAATGGAAGGCCATCAAACCAGTGAGAATCCTGACCCAACCAAATGGACACAAAAACCTATCATTGACATCATGCTTGTTGTAGTGTCAGCAAAAATGAAGAAGAGCCTTAAGGTTGGTTGACCAAGTGGCTGTAACCATAGACTAAAACATAGCAATTCCGAGCATGGAAAAGGACTAGGCAGTGTCTTCTTTTGTTGTACCAAGGGTCATGAGGAGGCAGAAGGGGCTGGAACGCACCTAAAAACAACAGAATAGAGCCAGAATACCCAGAAGTGATGGCCAGAGTCCATCTTGCTTACACTGGACATGTCATCAAAAAATACTAATTGGTAGAAAAGGATATCAGGTTTGATGAGTTAAGGGGTCAGCCAAAAATGAGATGACTCTCTTAGGAAATGATGACGTAATAGCTACAAAAATTGGCTCAAACATACAAACAATTATGAGAATAGTGCAAGATCAGTCAATCTTCTGCTCTATTATATAAAGTTGCTGTTTTAGGACAAGTTGACCAGAGGAAAAATCTAGAGACACTCATATGTGTGTAAGAACGAGTTTTGTTTCCAGAAATAATTATTTTTTTAGAAAACATCTCAGCCCAGTTCAACTCGAGTTCATAAATCCCTCCTCAGACTCCCGCAGCCACATGCAGTGATCTTGAATGCAGGAATATTATAGGTTGGTAGGTGCAAAGTCAAGTGGATCCAATGGCAGTAGATTTATCAATAGGCTGTGGCAGGTCTCAGAGTGGCTTAGCAGTGGGAACATGAAGGCAGAGAGATTTTTGGTCTTTCTTTATTGTTTTTTTTGAAGCGGGGGTTGGGTCTCAGGGCCCTCTTTATGAGAAGGCATTGCCCACAGGGACGCACAGCTGGCTGTGACCTGATTGACAGGCTGAATGCTTTTATATATGTTCAAGTTGATGTTCAATTTTATAACTACCAGTTGCCTAGGGTATGAGTCTACTTTAAGGCAACGAACAACAACAATAACAATGACTAATGATGTGGCTGTCTTTTTATGTGCTCTGGTAATTTCCATATTTTATTTAGAGAAATATTTATTTGTTTGTTGTCCGTTTTTTACTGTGTCATGTTTTTGAGATTTAAGTGTTCTTTCTGTATGTACTCTGGACATTACCATGTAATAAAATATGTGAGGACACTCCAAAATGTTTTGGGAACCAGAATGAAAAGAAAATGGGCTTTTTGTGTGAACTTTTGAAGCCCCCTTATATGATTTGAAATTATACTGTCCCTTCCTGTGGATTGTCTTTGTATGCTCTTGACTGTTTCACTTTATGTATAAAGGTTTTAATTTTGATAAAATGCAGCTAATCTATTTTCCTAAATTGTGCTTTAGATTTCATGGCTAAAGACATTTTGCAAAATCTAAAGTCATTAAGTTCCCCCCTAGTTTATCTTGTAAGAGCTATATACTTTATTTCTTATATTAAGATATTTGTTCCATCTTGAATTTATGCTTGCATGTTTTTTAAGGCAAGTGTGTTAGCCTGGGTTGGCTAGGGAAGGTGAAGCGGGAGTCAGGGAGATCACAGTTTAATGAATGCAGAGTCCCAAGAGGCAGGCACATACTCCAAGCAGGGGCAATGGAGGAGGGGCAGAGAAACAGAGACTTTTCCAATGTCCCTCTTAAGACTACAGTCGCAGAGACATCACGAGGCTACTCCTGAGAAGTTGAACTCCACCTCTACCTCCAAACAGTTCTCACTAAGTTGACATACAGTCTAATCACCACCAACCTCCCCTTGTCAATTGTCATTTCTATATAACTCTTCAACCCTTTATGTGGTAGTTACATAATCTTGTGTCAAATTGAGACTTAAGAGTGGTGGGGTGAAGTTTAGTCTGTCAATCAGGTTGCATCTTGATGACCTCATTTGGAGGCACTAAGGAGATAAATAGCTCACTGGAGACAGGACACATGTTCACTCCCTGTGATACATGCTTACTGACGATGAGTCTGATGGAGCTTCATGGATGCCTGGAGCTGGAGGAGCCACATGGACATCCACCCCAGCGCTGAGATGCTTCTATTGCCCTTGAATCCACAAGATTGTCCACCCACTGGCCTGTGATCTTACTACATTCTGCATCATTGCATGTGCTTCATGTATCTGAAAAGGAATGTATACATTAGTAGTATGGGCTAATGTCGGACTTCCGGACTTGACCTGGCCTGGGTTGGGATGTTCTCTCAATATTCAATTGCTCTTGTATATAATCCTCTTTCATATGAGTGTCCAGAAATTTGTTTCTGTAGTCCACCTGGACTATATAATGTTTAAATAAAGACAGTAATAAAATCATGGTTGCATCTAACAGCATGCAACTAAAATGTGTACAACTGAAAATGCACCAGCCCTATTTATATTTTTTATTTTATACATGAACAAAACAAAAAACATGCTTAATAATTGCAGTTGTGCTAACACCTACGCCTGGATCCTATAATCCTATCAACATCCTCTCACACCTACCCTCTCTTCTGTGGATCCATTAGGAAAAGAGAAAATTATTCATAGGAACCTTCCTTGTTCCAATTATTTAAGACTAAAGACAATTATTTAAGGTTAAAGACAACTATGAAAACTTGTAAGCCATTTCCTTTATGCCCTTATCTTCTCCATTTGGGATATCCAATTTCTAAACTGCTCATTTCTATCAACTTAGTGCTCTTAGGAAACAAACATGTTCCTTGATGTAACAAATCATCATTCTGATTGAAAACTTATGTGTCTGCATCCATAAAAATAGTAAATCCTAGAGCAATCCTTACATCACGTCAGCAAGCATTGTGCACTATTTCACAGGGCTAAACATCTTACTCTTCCTCAAATTCCATGTTGTTCAACTCAGTCCTAGCCCTTCCAAGCTAAGTCAGCGGTGCCACAGAAATCTAAAGAGTTTTGTTTCAGATAACTGCCCCCTGGTCATATTCTCATCAACCCCAGAATCCTCAGTCTAGGTCATGTCCGAAGCTCTTATGGGCACAAACTTTTCTGACCTAGGTGCATCCCACAAGTAAACTACTTATTCAAATTTCAAAAGGCCAAATCACATTTTCTATTCTAAAGCATGTCAGTAGTTCTACTTGCATATATGCCTTTTCAAATTCAAATCTCCTGACATTCAAGGCACTTCCTGGGGCTTACCTATTCTAAGGCCTCTACTCTACCTTGCTTTCAAACAAATGCCATTTCTTCCAGGCAATTTCTGATGTCCCTTTCAATAAATCTAATCATAAAGACTGAAGGTGGGCAGCCTTACAGACCTCCTCTAACTTCCAATATTCGCTTACACCACACACTAACGTGTGTTTTGCAGGGTTTTCTACAGAAGCAAAACCAGGACACTTATGGTTATATCTCTATATCTAAAGCGCATATAAAATGAAATAAGTTTACATAGAAAAAACAAATATAACAGCAAATTAGTTCACACAGCAATATAGAGAACTCAGTCCAATTCACTTAAGTGGGACAGTTAATATCCTGAAGATCATTCCAACTCATGTGGCCAAGCAGCAGACACTAGGAAGATGACGTGGTGAGGTATAGCAGAAGGCAGCAGGGCAGCGTAGAGAAGCAGGTTGCAGTGAGGCCTCATGGTGAAGCCATTCAAAGTGGCTGGTGGGAGGTGTGGCATCTGGAGTGGTGGCAAGACAAGCAGAGTTGACACACAGGCAGCTCTGTGAGGCAGGGTTCTCTAGAAAAACAACACCAGGACACTTATGATTATGTATGCATAAAAGGACAGGTTTATACAGCAAGAAGGGTTTGAACGTACAAGTAAGCTGCATGAAGAAGTGGCCCAAATGCCCACAGTTTCCACTCCTGTTACAGTACCTTCCTTCTTCCAGTCTGTACCTTTGGCCTCCTGGGGAGTTCCTTATGATGAATTGACTGAGGAACAGAAAAGTCGTGCTTGGTTTACTGATGGCTCTGCATGAAGTGAGGTTCCATTCGTAAGTGAACAACAGCAGTACTACAGCCCCTTTCTGGGATCTCCCTGAAGAACAGTGGTGAAGGGAAATCCTCCTAATGGGCAGAACTTCGAGCAGTGCACCTGACTGTTCAGTTTGCCTAGAAGGAGGAATGGCCAAATGTGTGACTGTATATTGATTCATGGGCTGTGGTTAATTGTTTGGCTGTATTATCAGCACCATATATTGCTTGCTGATTTAGAGCATATACAGCCTGCTAGACAACATTCTCCTAGAGAAGGGACATGATTGGAAAATTGGTGACACAGAGGTGTGGGGAAGAGGTATGTCAATAGACCTCTCTGAATGGGCCAAGAAAGGAAATATAATCATGTTTTGTGTGAATGTTCACAAAAGGGTTAACTCTGAAGAGGAGAATTTTAACAATTGAGAGGATAGGATGATGTACACTGTGGAGACTGGTCCTCCTCTTTCCTATGCCACTCCTGTCACTGCCCAATGGGCACATGAACAAAGTGGCCATGGTGACAGGGATGGAGGTTATGCTTGGTTGCAGCAACATGGACTTCCACTCACCAAGACTGACTTGGTCTCAGGCCACTGCTGATTGTCCCATCTGTCAGCAGCAGAAGTCAACACTGAGTCCAAGATATGGGACTGTTCCTCGGGAAGCTCAATTAGCAAACTGGTTTCAGGTTGATTACATCGACCACTTCCATCATGGAGGAGACAGCATTTTGTTCTTACTGGAACGGGCACCTACTCTGGTTATCCATTTGCCTTCCCTGCACGCGATGCTTCTTCCCAAACTACCTTCCATGGACGTACAGAATGCGTTTTCTACTAGCATGGCATCCCACACAGCATTGCCTCAGATCAACGAACTCACTTCACAGCAAATGAAGTGCAGCAATTGACCCATGCTCATGAAATCTACTGGTCATACCATGTTCCTCAACATCCTGGAACAGCTGGCTTGATAAAACGATGGAATGGCCTCCAAAAGACACAAGCACAGCAACAGCTAGGTGGCGACACCTTGAAGGGCTGGGACAATGTCCTCCAGTAGGCTGCAGATGCTCTAAACCAGCAACCAATATATGGTTCTGTGTCTCTAATAGCCAGGATTCATGGGTCCAGGAACCGAGGGGTGGTGATCCACTTCTTGTGATCACTATTACTTCTTGTGATCCACTTGCAGCATTTTTGCTTCTTGTCCCAGCAACCCTATGTGCGTCAGGCCTGGAGGTCCTAGTTCTGAAGGAAGAAACACTCCTGCCTGGAAACACAGCACAGAGTCCACTGAACTGGCAGCTGAGAATGCCCCCTGGACATTTTGGTTTCCTCATGCCTTTGGATCAACAGTTTAAAAGGGTGTCACAATACTGAGTGGTGTGATCGATCCTGATTACCAGGGGTAAATTAGACTGTGCTACATCATGGAGGTCAAGAAGAATATGTATGGAATCCAGGAGATTCCTTAGATTGTAGTGATAAACTACAGCAACCCAATCTGGACAGGTCTGCTAACAAGCCAGACCCCTCAGGAATGAAAGTCTGGGTCACCCAACCAGGCAAATACCATGGCCAGCTGAGTTTCTGGCCGAGGGCAAAGGAATACATATGGGTTGTGGAAGAAGGTAGTTCTATCAGTTATGTGATCAACTGCAAAAAGCGAGGTTTGTGATTATCAAAATTTCTTCGTTATATGTGCTTATTGAATAGTTTCCACTTGCTCACTTATAATATACCAGATACAAATATATATATGTATATATATATATATTCTAGCTATATGATGTTGGGTGTAAGCATACTTCATTAATGTCTAGAAATTATATGTGGCTCAAGAATTGTGTACTTGTGCCAAGTTCGAAGAGGTGGACTGTGATAGTTAGGTTTATTGGGCCAACCAGGCCTCCACAGGAACACGTAAGTGGAGTTTAATCAGGTTGCAGCTTGATTGGAGGGCAACCTAGATAAATGCTTTCCGAGGCCAGCATCCCCTCTCTCTTTCTCACTGGTGATCAGACCAGTGTGCTGCTGCTTGAGCTAGTTCTTTGCCTCAACTGTGTGCTGCACTAACTGTGGACCAAACTAACCCATGGATCACATTGCCTTGCTGCCCGATCTTATAGATACCATTTCCATTTAATGATGGCTGCTGCTCTGCATGTCCAACTTTATGACTCTGTGGGTCAGACATATCTAGTTCATGACGGGCAGCTTAAGCCTCATGGTGAGGTGTTCAGTCTCTATTAAAGCCAAGTAACAGGCCAACAGCTGTTTTTCAAAAGGGGAGTAGTTGTCTGCAGAGGATGACAGAATTTTTCACCAAAATCAAGCGTCTAAGCTATGCGTCACCAATAAGGGCTGCCAAAGACCCCACATTGCATCTCTATCCGCAATAGACACCTCTAGCAGCATTAAGTCAGCTGGGCCATATGGTCACAGTGACAAAGCAACTTTCCCAGCAGCCTTAACCTGTCACAGAGCCTTTCTTGTTCTGGGCTCTACTCAAAATTGGCGGTCCTTCATATAACTTGATCAACAGGTCAGAGTAGCAAACCCAAATGTGGGATATGTTGCCTCTCAAATCTGAAGAAGCCAACTAGGCCTTGTGCCTCCTGTTTAGTTGTTGATGGGGCCAGATACAATAGCTTATCCTTAACATTAGTAGGAATAGCTCAACATGTCCCACACCATGCTACCCCTATAAGTTTTACTGAGATGGAGGTTGAATCCTCATTGTGTTGATTTCCTGATTTTTTGGATGTAGATGTTGTACCAATGAATCTAGAGTCTTTGATACAACCTCCTTAGTGGGACCAATCAGCAGAATGCCATCAACTTAATGGACCAGTGTGACATTCTGTGGAAAAGACAGGCAATCAGGTCCCTTCTAACTAAATTATGACTTAGGGTGTAAGAGATGATGTTCCCCTGGAGGAGACTTGTGAAAATATATATTGTTGCATCTGCCAGCTGAAGGCAATCTGCTTCTGGTGCTCTTCCTGAAACTGCTTTTGGTTACCCTTCATGAAACACCTAATATCAAAAATATATGTCAGATTAAGTTTCAGAGAGTCATAACTCTGATAGGTAGGTTTATTGTCCCAATTTGGCCAATAGGAACATGTAGGATTAATAAGGTCGCAGTTTGATCGGAAGACAAAGAGACAAGAGACTTGGCAAGCCCCATCAGTCTCTTTTGCTCTCTGGTGATTTGACCAGTGTGCGACTGCCTTAGTGAGTTCTCTGTCTCAACTTGTGAATTACACTACCTTTGGGACACACAACCGGTGGAATGTCTTGCTAGAGCTTGAGGTTCCTTCAAGGCCTGTTTCGCCACACTGCTAGTGTATTAATCGCTTGAGCTTGGGACTGTTGGATTCTGTCTGTGACCTGCCCTGATGTTTGCTGCCTCTGGCCAGACTGCATTGCTCTACAGAAGACTCAGCTGTCTGTTTCCTTGACCTTGGATACAGCAGGGATCATGAGTTGAAGGACTTCCCGTATATTAACTGTTTCATGGAAGTTAGTTGAACTGAGCTCTCTGCCCCACTGTGTGGACTAATTAGCTGTTATATTCCTTTGTGCTATATCTATCTATCTATCTATCTATCTATCTATCTATCTATCTATCTATCTATCTATCTATCTATCATCTATCTATCTATCTAATTATAAGTGTCCTGGTTTTGTTTCTCTAGAGAACCCTAACACAATAACAGTTTCTTCTTCTTCTTCTTCTTTTCTAGTTGCTCTTTATTTGTGTTGAGGGTTCATATCCTAGAACTTCCTACTGGGGTGTCAATTTTTTTTCTTACTATTATTAATGTTTGCTTTTAAGGGTTTTCATAAATGAAGTGGTAGTGAACTTATCCTGAAATCCTTTATTAAACAATTATACAGGTAAACATCCAATCGTTTCTCACTATTGAGGAATCCTAGTGCATATTGGGTTGTGTGTTAGGCTACTAATCACTGTGGCAGTTCCAACCTATGACGCACTGTCTATAGGAGAAAGATGAATCTCTTTTCAGCTTTAATGATTTACAATTTCAGTTAATTTTAGAAGTTCTACTTTGTTACATAGGGTCATTATGAGTCAGCATTGCCTCAGTGATAGTAATTTTTTTAGGACTGAGGTCACTTGTAAGCATATTGTTCTAATATTTATTTCCCCCTATACTCTGGAAGGACAGGTTCAAATTGAACTTCTCCCTCACTGATTACATCTTCTCTAGGACTGATTCTGGCCTAAGGTTTTTTGTTAGATTCCATCATCATTACTTTATTTTCAGTGTCCACACATGATTTCATTCTGTTAACAAACTCCACCTGTATCTTTTTTAACAAAGTCTTTAAGTGTTCAAAAAATAATTTAGCTATAATTCACATTTGTAAATAAGATCACAAATTCAAGATATTCAATGTATAAAATATTTTTAGGTGTTCTCTTACATAATTTGAGAAGGATATGATGTTCTTTTCTTCACATTTTGTTGGTGAGTTTTCTTTTTCTCATCTCTTTATCATTATTGATTGAAGAGAGATGCATTCATGACTTTGGCTGGATAATAATACTAGATTTTTCTAAAATCTTCTAAATGTCCAATTGGTGTCAATTAGCATTATCCTCTAAAACCATAAGGAGGAAGCTTGGCTCATGTAAATTTTGAGAGCTAGTTCAATTATCCAGTAGTCAGAGCACATTGGCAGGCAGCCAAAGCCCTAGGAAGTCATTTAGATAAATTTCATATCCATATAATTTGTTCGCTCTGTTTGGTGAAGGTGCTATACTAGAGGCCAAGTTTTCTGTGAGCCAATTTTTGTCTCCTCCAATTAAAATACCAATTGCTCTTCTTTGCTCCTGCCCTACTACAACATTTGTGATGTTCAGGTTTGTTTTTGTTTTTTGTACCAGCAAGACACATGCAAGAAGATATGGGTGGGGTCTAGTGAAGATGTCAATTAACCTGGTGACATCTCCTAGGGGGTGTGTCCTACAAATAAAACTTTGTGGAGACCTGGCTGCCCCTTCTCTCTTTTATTCTTGCCCAGACCTGTTGTGTTGCCTGATTAGTTCATCTTACATCGTTATAGTGTGCCACCAACTCCCACTGCCTGGTGTCACTGCACTGTACCACCTGTCTGCCTACATCACATTACCATGCAGCATTGTCTGGACTTCCGCATCACATCATCATGCTATGCTATCTGACTGACTGCCTCACATTGTCATGCTGTCAGGTCCCACTATGCCTTTCATCAGGACACCATGCTACACGTCCTGTTTGCTTCAGCATATCTTGCCCTCCTGCAAAAAGCAGGAGCAGCATACTTCCTGCTTCTTTGGCCCTTGACACTGGTGGACACTTGGGTTGGAAAGACCTTCAGCACATCCACTGAGGCACAAAAGTGAATCAGACTGAGAGCTCTCTCCCTCTCCTGTAGCTGTGTGGGCTGCTTTCCTGTTATAAATTCCTCTCCCAATATACTTTTCTATATTTATATACATGTATTACTGTCCTGATTTTGCTTCTCTAGAGAATCCAGCCTAGTAAAATTGGTATCAGAAGTGCTACTAAAGAAACAAAATCATAAATGCGAGTTTTCTAAATGGGTTCTCAAGCCTGATAAGGTTTAAAGGTGTTCAGAAGGCTGCCTCTTCCTCTGTTAATATGAATAAATCTGACTTTATTAGTAAAGAGGGCATTATTAATCCCTGATATAAGGTGAAAAGTTAATATCTGAAATAGCACAATCAACAGATGAAGGGTTGGTCAGAGGTAAGGCTCTGAGTGATTGTGTGTTTGATAATTTTCAGCAATTTTTTTTCCAGGATAAGAAGTGGAGGGCAGTTGATTGGCTGATACTTCTTACATTGAAAAAAATGTGGTAAAGGAACTCAGAAAATTGGAAGGATGGTTCTAACCTTGCATAGAAAACCTACAATCTTCTATCTGAATCCTTTGTCTTCTAATAACAGAACTGATCTTGCCAAAAACAAAATACAAAATACAGGATTTTATCATATGAGTAATTCAATTATAGCACTATCTGAATTTGAAGCTTAGTCCAATACTTGCTATTAAAGCAAAGGAATTAATTGGGAATAAATGGGAACCTAAAACATGGAATTGGGGTCATGGGGTCTGTTGATCAGAAGATGAGGATATTGAGTCCCTAAATTATATTGAGCCAACCTGGCCAGTAGTTCTATCCTTATACCTTACAAGATAAATCCACTATCAGTGAACAGCCCACACTGGAGGAGACTTGCCCGATTGTGCATGCTGAGATACTAGGTGGGATCGTATCTGGCGCATTGCTTTATGGGCATATGCCTTCTAAGACATTGCTCAGAGAGACCAGGAAACACCTTCACATCCATAATTGCTTCTAAAACTTTAACTAGAATTAAAGCTCAGAGAGTTCCTGAAGTTGAAATACAGATTAAAACCAAGGAAGGAATGAGCTATATTCCTAAAAAAGGACTGGGTATTTTCATATATATATATGAAATATATATATATATATATATACCTGGAGAATCTGCATGGCTAGTAAGTGTAACCATGCAAGGTTAATAAGCGTATATTGGTGCCAGGAACAGAAGGTTAGATCAGTGTGATGTTAGGTTTTATATCTACTTAAATATATGTGAGTTTATGGGGTGGGGTCCAACTTACCAATCAAATCGCAGCCTGGAGATGCCTGCTTGGGGGTGTGGTCTTTCTATAGGACAGTTGGTGAGAACTTCTCCTTTCTCTACCTCTGGAGACTCTGTGCCAGCTTCCCAGGGCAGTCCATGTGGGCTGGCTGACTCTGAGAGCTATAGGTACCCTGCCATATTTTCACCGACCTAGACTCTTCACCTCTTTACCTGTAATCTTCCTGGATCCTGCTTCACCTGTCAGCATGACCTGCCTGCAGCTATATGAGTCTCCATATAGCATCTAGAAAACATCAGACCCATGGACTTAATTTGGACTCGTCTGGGATGCCTTTTTCATATATAACTGTCACTGGTTTAGCTTTTGTAGACAACCCACCTAACACAATCAGTCTGAGTTTATGGATATGGGCCCAATAAGCAGTCTTCCTTCAGTGTTTCCATTTGAGAGGTTAAGAGAGGGTGTCATTCTTTATTTGCTTGATTCACTGAAGCATGGACTATGAGATGGCCCACATGAAGCCAACTTGAACTACCTGATCTATCGTGGGACACTGTAGAAGACCACTTCCATCAGGGAAAATGCAGTCTTATTCGTACTGGAACAGACATTTACCCTGGATATGGATTGTCCTTCTCTCCACACAATGCGTCCCCCTAAACTACTATGCATGGACTTACACAATGTCTCAACCATCAGGATGGTATCTAACCCAGCATTGCTTCAGATCCAGTGACTCCATGGTAAATTTAGTGTGGCAATGGGTCTGCAGTCATGCAATCCACTAGTTGTGCCACATTTCTCACTACCCCAAGGCAGTTGGCTTGATAGAAAACTAGAATGGCCTTCTAAAGAGAAAATTACAGCTTCAGATAGGTGCCAATAGGGTTGGTACAATGTTCTCTAAAATCACTCCAAACTGGTTGGTGCTAATAGGGACCCTATCTGATAGGGTAGACCTGCCCTTGCGAATTTTTGAAGCTTTAGCTCTTTCCTGAAGAGTGGTTGGTGAGTGGTCCAACGAATAGGCAATATGCAAACAGGGCAGGAGGCTGAATATGCTGTAAATGAGCAGCCAATATATGTGGCTCAGTGTCTCAAATGGCCAGCATTCATGTGTCCAGGGACTTAGCAGTGGAAATGGGAATGGCACCACTCACTATCACTCCTGGTGACCCATTTGCAGTAAATTTGCTTCCTGTACTAGCACTTCAAGCCTGGAGGTCCTAGTTCCAAAGGAAGGAATGGTCTTACCTGGAGACACAGCACTGCTCTGTGTAACTGGAAGTTAAGAACCTCTTGGAAGGGATCAGATATCAGGCATCAAAGACAGAAAAAAAAATTCATAGCATTGTGAATGAAGGGGAGTGCAGAGTGGGGACCCAGGGCCCATCCGGGGAAATTGGACATTGCCTTGCAGAATGGCTGCGGGGAGGGAATGAGCCAATCAGAGTGCAGTGTAGCAACAATGAAATATACAATTTTCCTCTAGTTCTTAAATGTGTCCTCCCCCCCCACTATCATGATCCCAATTCTACCTTACAAATCTGGCTGGACCAGAGGATGTACACTGGCACAGATAGGAACTGGAAATACAGTGAACCCAGGACAGATGAACCCCTCAGGACCAGTGGAGAGAGTGGTAATATCAGGAGGGTGGAGGGAAGGTGAGGGAGAAAGGGGGAACAGATGACAAGGTCTACATATAACCTCCTTCCTGGGGGACGGACAGCAGAGAAGTGGGTGAGGGAGACGTTGGATGGTGTAAGATATGACAAAATAATAATAATTTATAAATTATCAAGGGTTCAGGGGAGGGGGAAGAGGGAAGGGAGGGGGAAAAATGAGGAGCTGACACCAAGGGCTCAAGTAGAAATCAGGTGTTGTGAGAATGATGATGGCGACATATGTACAAATGTGCTGGACACACATGATGTATGTACGGATTGTGAAGAGTTGTATGAGCCCCTAATAAAATGATTATTAAAAAAAAAAGAAGAAGACCTGTTGGCCATTTCAAGCTCTACATGCCTCCATATCAGTGGCTAAAAAAGAGTGTTCCTGTATTCAGTGCCACTGTATTATTAGTCCTTATTTCCAAGGGGGAAATTGGAGTAGTGTTATGTAATGGAGGGAAGGAAGAATATGGCTGGAATCCAGAAGATTCCTCATGTTGTCTCTTAACACTACTATGCCCTGTGATTAAAGTAGATTGTGTCCTAAAGCAACCCAATTCTGCCATGACTATAAGGTCAAGTCCCTTCAGGAATTAAGGTCTGAATTTCCTCACCAGGCAAGGGACAGTGACCGGCTTAGGTGATCACTGAGGGCAAAGGGAATCACAGAATGGAGAAACGTAATTCTAAACATCAGTTATAGCCATGTGACCAGTAGCAAAGATGAGGTCTCTTATATATATATCAATATTTTCCCCTTGTTCACATCTAACCTAATATTTAAATGAGGTTGATATCTTTCCATTTGTACACATGTTAGCTGTAGGGTGTGAGGTGAAAAATCATTTTATTATTGTCTTCGTTTTGAAATGATGCGTGATTCAAGGATTGCGTAAAAGTCTCAAAAGTGATATTTTTTGACATCGATCATGTAGGTGGAGCCCTGGAGGCATTCACAGCCATCAGCTGCTCCGTGTGACAAAGCGTGCTTTTCCCGCCCGCCCCTACAGAGCTGGTTTCAGAACCCACCACCGCAGTGCCCTTACCCTACAGGGTCTCCATGACTCAGCATTGATTTGATGGCACGGAGTTCGTTTTGTTGGAATATGCATTTGTGTTTGTGTGTGTGTGCATTTGGTTAGAAATTAAGCAGTGTTTTCCATTTACATTCAAGTTAGCTTTAATGATCCAGATGACGGGATCACTGAGTTTGTCTTCAAGCCTATTTTATTTTTCGTTTTTCAGTCATTTCATTGGGGGCTCTTACAACTCTTGTTACAAACCAAACATCAATTGTATCCAAAATATTCGTACATATATTTCATCATTCTTTTCTAGACATTTACTATCCACTGAACCCTTGGGATCAGCTCCGCTTTTACTCGCCCCCCTCCCCCCTCCTCCCGCCAGCCCTCTTGGGCCCCTGATAGATTGTAGATTGCTAATTATCTTCAAATATTACCTTGGCCACAGTCTCCCTTTCCCTCTGGTTTCTGTTGCTCTTCCCCCTGGCTGGGGGTTTGTGGTTATGTGATATTCACTGCATCGGTGAAGCCTATCTTTTAATAAGAGAAGGGCTTTTACTTGTGAATATTGACATTGTTACGCTCTTTGGTAAAGAGCGTTTTTTGTTTGGCCTGTTTTTGGTCTGTTTTGTTAGGTTACCTAATTATTTTTCTAAGCTATGCTTTGTTATATTGTTGCCATTGATTATTTTTTAGTTTGTCTCCCCATGTTCTATGTGTTTTCTTAAGCATAGTGGAACAAAATGTTGACTTGATTTTTTACAATAAGGTAGAAATGATTTAAAAAATGTTTCATTTCCTTTGAAATTATCCACTTTGAGTAATTGAGTAACATGACTAGCAAGGTTGTAAAGTCCAATAAATTTTTTTGTCAGCACTGAAACACTGAACATCTTGTTATGAACAGACTTAATATATTGGATCAAAGTAATCACTGTCAACTCTCAAATTATTCCCAAGTTAGGTTTCTATGATTCCAGTACTAAAAGCTTGTGATATCCTCTATAGACCCCTGAGAGAAGAAATCATTGCTGACCCCGTTTAATATTCAGGGATCAAACATCTGGCAACTCTTTTACAGATTTGTCTGTCAAGACCTTTCCTTAGCTAATCTGAGACAGCTGCCTGATTGGATGGCTTCCCTATCTGGTATTAACTTCACTCATTTGGAAGCACTTCCAAAGGAATGATGTCCTTTCATTTTCAGACTTCTCCATGCCATTACAGTTGACATCTCCTGCGTATCAGCTTTAAGATTTGTTCATGTGAGCCTAGAAATGTTTTCCAGATGAAGCAAAAGTCTTGAACTACCGTCTCTGATGCAGCAATCCCGGATTGACTGAATACGGATGAGCACAGCTAAACCCATGGAATAGAGGACAATGGATTCACAAAGTACTTGACACAACTGTGCAAGGCAACTATTTTCTTTAACATTTCAACATTTTAAGGCATCGTATCATACTTAAACTTTTATTCCAAAAGAATTTTCTTTTATATTCCATTTTTACAATGAAGGTAAGCAAAAAATCAAAATGTCACATCTGCTTGTTTACAGAGCTGAAATAGAGCTGACATTTCTGATTCTTGCCACAGCAAAGATTTTGAATTATAAATTTGCCTCCGCTAATAGAAATAACCATGAAGAAGTAATGGCAATTTCAATTTTCTTCAGGAAAAATCGTGATGTTCTTATGTTATAACTAATCAACAACATCACAATCTGCCTCATTCACTTCAAGTACAAACACCCTCAGAACTACCCAGAATTTTAAAAAGGCTTTTATTTCTCAACACCAGGACAAATCCCAAGCTACTTTCAAATTTTCTATGTTTCAGTATTTTTCAAGAATTTGTTTGGGACTGGACAATTTTTATTCACGCTAAACTCTTCTCTGGACTAGAATGAATGCTCCGTGGTCTGAATATCTTCCAGAATCTTGGGCTATAAATGTATTTTTCTTCTACTTCCCACCTGGTTCATCTCAGGTAATCTAACTTATCTTGCCTTAGAATGGGCTATGCTAAAGTTAACTCCACCATTGCAGTTCTGTTAAACACATTCTCTATTTGATAAATCATAGACAAATCTGGGAAAGCTGAAGAGTTTGACGATGGGCCACGAGTTTCCCAGCTACATTGACAAAAAGAATGGGCTCCATACGGCCCTAAATAAAAGGGTGGGAGTCAAACTAGCATCTTGTAAACTGGGCAAATTAATGTTTTAGAAATGCATCCCGACGGACAAGCCTAGAGCATCAATAGTAACATTCACGAGGGACAGGCTCTTAGAATAGCCAACCCCACAAGACCCAAAGACAGCATTGCCTTCAAATCAACTCAGAAGGCAGGCAGGGGCAAGAAAGAAGGAGACATGAAATTAGGAAGCAGAAAGAGTGTTGTCTGTTCCATGAAAGGAATCACCAAAAAATGCTACGTATATAAAAGCATATAAATCATTAAATGAAAACTAGGTTATTCTTTATACTTTCATCTAAGCCAAAATCCAATCAAAGAAAAAAAGTGATATAAAATTATCCTCTTTCTTTATTTGAATTCATCTTAATAAATAGTCTTTTGGCATGCTTACTGTGAACATAACATTCAGATCAATGGTTTATATATTTTCCTGATTTTGAATTGAGGAGAATTTTACCTGGTAGGAGAATGTGACTTCAGGACAGCTAGAAGTCAATATAAAGACAGAACTTTCCAGAGGAGGACAGAATAAAGTCATTTTGATCATGAGAGGAAGAGAGAGGGAGGGTTAGAGAACTTGGATGTAGCAATAGTGTCATCTTCCTAATTCTAGGGAAAAAATCTCTGGTTTCAAGCAACTGATATTAAGGGCTAAAGTAGAAGGCAAATGTTTTGAGAATGATGAGGGCAACAAATGGACACATGGGCTTGACGCAATGGATGGATGTATGGACTGTGATAAGAATTGTATGAGCCCCAATAAAATAATTTTTAAAAATTTGTTAATTTTGTGAGCTCAAAGGTATCTCTTAACATACGTTGCCAAAAATGCTTACATTTGTCTAGTTTCTCGGGGTATACTTAGTTTACTCATGAAAAAAGAAAAGGAAAAGAGAAAAATGAGCTAATACTATAATTAGGGCCACACCACAATTCAAGGTCTTTAGAATTGTTGGTGATCCGTGAGATGGGAATAGCACGCAGGGTTTCACGACTTCATTTCATTCCAGAACATTCCTTAATATTTTAAGGGGCTGGGGGATAAAAATATTATGAGTAGAAAATGCACCTGAAGGAACATGCGCAATTTATGAAGTAACTTTCTCACACTACTTTAAATCTATTTGCATTAAAAAGGCATCTCCTAAATACGAGAACTTTCGCCACAGTCTACAATTTCGTATTCACAATTAAAGTAATATTCTTTCACAGACCTGTCCCACTGCATACATTATTTCTCTTTTTATAAGTGTTCAACAGACACTGTAAGTAATCTGTTTAAAATTGCCTTTCCTTTCAGGTGCAAATTTCCCTCAGACTGTTCAGTTTTCATTTTCTCCTGCAGATTTTTTCTTTTACGCTTCGCGTTATGACCTTACACTTCCATTGTCTCTGTCAAGTTGAATGATAATTATGCACTTGTTTACTTGTCTCTTGTCCTGCTAAACAAGTTTCGCAATTTCAGGAGCTGTGCTTTATTCCTTCTTGGGGCCTCCCTGTTTCCTAACATTACAACAAAGGCTACGGAATGAAAAAAAACATAGTGACTTGATTTTAATTAAAATCTTTAGTCCATTACTAAAACAGAGACATAGAACTCTATACTATTCTACAAAATCCATTAGTCTACCATACACAGATAAATAGAAATGTATAATATTCCACACAATTCCTTAGTCTATCATTCAACACCTCCATAAATATTGGTATTCTTTCATTTCCTTTTAAAAATATAACAATAGAGCATAAAAAGGAAGAATTTACCATCAAAACGCTATTAAAGGCTAAATTCTAGCATTAGGTTTGTAGAAAACTATAGATAATAATGAACAATAAAAGAGCCAAATCTATTTGCGTAGTCCCTAAGTGAACTAAACCTCAATTGAACTCCTTCTGACCATTCGTCCTGGATATGAACAATCTTTCCTCAGGCTCAGGGCATTTGAAAGTGGATTGCCACTCAGTACCCTTCACCACAGTCAGTTTAGCCATCCCAGTGAGGGGTGGTCTCCCGTAGAGGGTTACTTCGGTCCCTCCTTGATGGAAATCCCCATACTAGAGTCTCAAGACCTTGGGTAATTAATTCTCTGACTGCCTTGATCTGAGGACCCTGGACAGACATTGTCAGCCCTTCTGCATGTGTTCTGATCCTGGACCTGTTCCCCCTTCTGTAGTCCCATCTCGCACTGTGACCTATTGATCTGCTGGCAATTATGCTTTGGGGACAGCTTCCTATGTCCCTCATGTCCCTTTATTAATCTCAGCAGACACAATTATGACCTTTCACTAATGACCTCCCTCATCCATATGATGCATCTTTGTCCTGTTTCAGAATTGATAATTGTTCTCCTTAAATTATGTTGAGTTCTATTTCTATAATAGTTAGTCTCAGAACCCCAGCAGAGCAACTCTAAAGGGTTATTATGAGTTGTAATTGTTTCAATGGCAATAGGTTTTTTGTTTTGTAATTTTTCTTTTTAGTCTGTACCCTAAAACAGCTTGAACAACAGAATAAGAATGTTAGTGATTTTTGATCCACCAAGTCTGAGGTATAAAATGTCACTTTCATGTCATTGTTGTTACAGACTATTCATCATATACCACTCCTCCTTTTCTTAAATTCCCAGATTTTCCGGTGGTCTTACTCTACAACATTCAATTCACACCGCCCTCTATAATCATATGAAGATCTAAATTATTTCAGCCATTCTGTACATATTTTCTTTTCTTTTGTGTGTGTGTATTTCTTGGATTCTTTTTTTTTAAATCATTTTACTGGGGGCTCATACAACTCATCACAATCCATACATATATCAATTGTGTAAAGCACATTTGGACATTCGTTACCATCATTCGTAATATAACATTCATTCATCAATACTACACTTATGATAATTCTGGATGATTTCAACATGCACTTAGATGAACTTTCTATAGTCAACTTTTATTTTGAATCTTCTAGTAAGTTTTCCCTCTGCTGTTATCCGTGAGACATTTGTGGAACAAACCTAAATCTTTTCATTGCTAGTACCTACAGCAAAAAGACAACCTATCACTTATTTTTCCCCATGATTCCAAGTCTGATTTCATAATAATCTAACATGGTTTATTTGATATTTCCTCCTCTGATGTACTGACTTTTCTTTCTCAATAGTAGATTCTCAATAGTATTTATGCGATGTTTCCTGATCCTGATTAAGCACAGTGTGCTTTATATCCTTATCTTTTCAGCTGAATGTGGCTGGAGAAAACAATGTTGTTGATTGGTCTCACTTTAAAAACATCAACATTAATCCCAAAAAGGTTTTTAGTGTTTACATGTATAAAAGTAGCTTGCAGTAATCTTCGTCCAAAATTCTAAAAATAATTTATACTTTTCCCTATTCCTAAAATCACCACCAGCTCCTCAATAATCCTTACTCTAACTGATGATCTCTTTCCATGAATACCTGAACCAACCTGCCAGCCTTTATCTGCTATGGTGGAGGCAATGTGATAGTCCGATGAAAGTCAACCTGGGGTGCTTGTCTCACTGATTTGGGTTTCTTCTGTATTTTAAAATTTCAAACGTAAATCAATGTTCCCTATATGAATAATAGTTGACCAAGAAACAGTACCTCTAAGTGGTTTAAGTGAATTTATTTATGATTGTGGGAGCTGACAAGTACAAAGCTGCTATAGCAAACATTTAGGCTAGAAGGTCAGAAAGGATTTAAGTATTGCATGTGAGGCTGCATTTGCCCCTGCCACCACTCCATTCACTTTTTGTGCCTATGATCTAGTACTGATTGCATGAGGTTCATCCAAATCATTGAGGGTAATTTCCTTTACACAAAGTCAAATGAGTATGGATGTTAATTATTTTCACCATATATACATTCACAACATTCACAACAACAGTTAGATTAGAGCTTGATTAAATAACTGAGTACTAGATCCTTAGCAAATTAACACATAAACTAACCAGTGCAATCCAACTAAATTTGACATGCATTTTCATCTCCTAAAGCCAAACTCAATGTTCAAATAATATTATATATAGTAAAGTAATATTTATACCTAGGATCATATGAGGGGATACTCAAAAGATACAGGAACCTTCTTTTTCAAAGCTATGCATTAATTTTTTTTTTAATGAAGCAACCTTGTCACCCTCAAACTCAAAATACTCCCCAGTACACTTAATACATTTGTCAAATCTACAATTCCATTCTTGGAAACATTTTTCAAACTCATCTGTATGAATGGCTGACAGCACCTCCCACATTTTTTTTTCTTCACCTCTTCCATATCATCAAATCACTGTCCTTTCATGTGCCTCTTCATTCACGGAAACCAAAAGAAGGCGTGTGGAGTGAGGTCAGGTGAGGCAGATGCATGGGGCAAGAGAGACATGCTGCTTTTTGCCAAAAACTGAGACAGCCGTGTGAGTAGGTGTGTTGTGCTGGCAAAACCAGTGCCCCTTCTGCCACAAATCAGCCCTGTTTTGTCTTTCACAGTTACCTCTAAATAGCAAGCTTGATTAACAGTCTGACCTGGTGGAGCAAACTCCAAATGCTCTACAATTTGACATTGTCCTCCTTTTGGGAAGGTGAAGGATCCCCAGAATGAGATCTGTCATCATTCAACATTTCATCATTTTAGAAATGAGAAAACCACTCTTACACTTGAGTTTTTCTCATAGTGCTGTCCTTGTAAGCTGTGTTTAGCATTACAACAGTTTCTGAGGGATTTTCCTGAGTAGGAAACAAAATTTCACAGGCACATGTTGTTCTCTTAAATTGGCCATCACAAAAACAAGGCTCAAGCAAAACTGCTTTTATGGAAAAAAACACAAACTGTAACCCGAGAGAACCTTCCCAGGTGATACCACCAGGTGCACTAACTCAGAGCGAGCTGCTGAATGCTCACCTAGTAGGAAAAATGTGTGCTATGAAATTCTGCTATGCCTACCACAATTCTGTTTTTTTTTTGGGGGGGGGGCACACCCTCATATGTATTTATGTGGGGAATGGGTATACTGACTGCAATAACTTGAATTGTATCTTAAAATCTAAAGAATCAGTGTGTAGTAATATTTGGTTCAGGAATATGTAAATTTCAGGATTTTATATTAACTTGTATCCACTCTGATTGTTAGATCCTGATTGACAAGTTATTTTAATATAGCAACCCTATATAAAGCAAAATAAAACTCTACTAAATCCTATGCCATCCAAATCATATCCCTTTTGTTTGAGCACATTGTTTCAGTCACTGTGTCAATCCGTCTTTTGGGCGGTATTTCTAATTTTCATTCATTCTTTACCAAGCGTCATGTCTCAAGCAGGGACCATTCTTTCCTGTGCACATGTCATAAACACTTCTAAAGAGCATTGTGGCTATACCTCTTCTATGAGAAGATTTGATCATTCTCTGGCAGTTCATGGACTATTCAACTTCTTAAAATTAACATTGTAACTCAAAAGCTTCAATTCTTATACAGCTTTTCCCTGTTGATTCTCCTACTTGAGAATGCATAGGAAGTCATTGAAAATGCCATGGGTTAGGTCACGGGCCTTTAGGCCTCAAATTGACAACATCCTTACTCTTTTACTCTTTAGGTAATTCTTTTTCAGCAGATTAGATATGATTTGATTTCTTAATTGCTGCCTCAGTGATTAGGTAAAATGAGATCGTCCACAACTTAAATAGTTTCTCTGTTTATCATTATGTTTATTGACCCCTTTGTGAGAATTTCATTTTACTTTCTTACATTGTGTATAATTCATACTGAATGCAGACTATAGTTTTATATCTTATCAATGCGTGTTGCAAGTCTTCTTCCCTTTCAGCAAATAAGATTATCTCTTGTGGGTATCATAGATTGTTAAAAAGTCTTCCTCTAATCATGAAAAATGTTTCTCTTCAGATAGTCCAGCTTCTCAGATCATTTGCTCTGTGTACAGCTTCCAGTATCACAGTAACACGCAAACCCTCAGAGTACAACAAACTTACAGGTGAATCATGGTGTATTCATTCTAAAAAGCTGATGCTACAGAAACACCTCTAAATAATGCTGAAACTCTACCTCTACCTCTGGAAATAGGATATGCCAAGACATACATTTCAAGGAGATATTTGTAACTGCATTAGAAAATAATATATTTGAGAATGACAAAAACAATCTCCTTGCTAGAAATAAGGCTCATTATTTGTTTTCTTTACTTTTCTGAAATATCTTTCCTATTAAATGAAAACAGTACCAATTTCATACAATTAGTATAACATGTTTTAGTAAAAATGTATTTCAATGGCTCAGGTAATGGAAGAATAAATGATAGTCCAATATCGTGAAATCCTTATATTAAAAGTAGACTAATGTTAATTATAAGTTTTCATATCTAAAAAATGAACACTACAACATAGAATACCCTTTAAAGAGGAATACATAAATTTTAGAAAAGATTCAGATGACAATAAACAGAATTAAAAATTACCCAATTAAAAATAAACCAAGAAAGCCTATGACAATTACAATGAAACAGGAAATGGATTGAAAACAAATAGGTTGGCAGCTTTACCTATATCAATGTTGTTGTTAGGGGCCCCTGAGTCAGCTCCAACCCATAGTCACCTTATGCAAAGCAGAATGAAACATTGTCCAGTCCTGCACCATTCCAACCATCATTCCCATGCGTAAGTCCATTGTTGAAGCCACTGTGTCAATCATCCTCCTTGAAGACTTTCTTCTGTTTTGCTGCCCCTTTATCAAACTTAATATCTCTACATGGACTAATCCCTTCTGAAAACAAAGCCAAAGGGTGTGAGACAAAGTTTAGCCTTCTTTGACTCCAAGGAGCACTCTGGCTGCACTTATTCCAAGACAGATAGATATGTTTGTCCTTCTAGCAGTCTATGGTGTTTTCAATTATGTGTTCCAGCACCCCAGTGCAAATGCATTGATTCTTCTTGGGCCTTTATTCATGGTCCAACTTCCACATGCATATGAGGCAATTGAAAAACACTGTAACTTGGGTCAGGCACATTTTAGGCCTCAAAGTACCATCTTGCTCTTCCATACTCAAAATAGGTCGGTAGATTTAACGAATGTAACACATCTTTGGCTCTCTTGACTGCTATTTCCATGGGCAATGAATGTGAATCTAAGCAAGACACAATCCTTCACAACTTCAATCTTTTCTTTATTTATCATGATGTTACTTATTGGTCCTGTTGTGAGGGTTTTGGTCTTCTTTACATTGCATTGCAATCCATAGTGAAGGCTGTAATCCTTGATCTTCATCAGAAAGTTGTTCAAGTCCTCTTCATTTTCAGCAGGCAGGGTTGTGTCATTTGCAAATCTCAGGTTGTTAACAAGCCTTCCTTCAATCCTGATGCCACATTCTTCTTCATATAAGTCAGTTTTTCTGATTTGCTCAGCATACACATTGAATAAGTATGGTGGGAGGAGATAACCGTGTTACACACCTCTCCAGATTTTAAACCTTGTTCTATTTGCACAACTGACTCTGGATCCCTGTATAAGTTTGTAATAAGTACAATGATGTGTTCTGGAATTTTCATTCTTCACAAGTTTATGTTATGATCCAGAGTTGAATGCCTTGACATAGGTAATATAATACAAGTAAATGTCTTCCTGGTTTTCTAGTTTCATCCAAGATGCATATGACATTAACAATGATTTCTTATGACATAATGCATATGACATTAACAATGATGTTCCACATCCTCTTCTGAACTCAGCCTGAACTTCTCACAGCTCCCTGCCTGTGTACTGCTGCAACCATCTTCAGCAAAATTTTACTTTCATGCAATATCAATAATACTGTTTTATAGCGTGAGTATTTTGTTTGGTGACATTTCTTTGGAATGGGTACAAATATGTAACTCTTCTAGTCTGTGGACCACAAAGCCGTCTTCCAAATTCCCTGGTATACAGGAGTGAGTGCTTCCAGTACATCTTCAGCTTTTTGAAACATTTCAGTTGGTATTCCATCAATTCCTAGAGCCTTGCTTTTGACTAGTGATTTCATTGCCGCTTGAACTTCTTCCTTCAGCACCATTGGTTCTTGCTCATATACTGCCATCTGAAATGGTGCACTTGTTGAAGAGTTCACTTTGTTACAGTGACTCGGTATCTTCATCCCATCTCTGGATGCTTCCTGCAGTATTCAATATTTTGTTCATGGAATTATTCAAGATCACAGCTCAGGTTTGGATTTTTTTCTTGAGTTCTTTCGGTGTAAGATATGCTAACTATGTTCTTCACTTTCAAATTTCTAATTCTAGGTCTTTGCACATTTGTTTAGAAAATATTCGGCTTTGTCTTCTGGAGGTTCCCTTTGAAATTTTCTATTCAGTTTTTGACGTCATTCGTTCCATTGCTTTACTTAATGATTAAGAACATTTCAGTCTCTTCTGACATCCACTTTGATCATTTCTTCATGCTTGTCTTTTTAATGACCTTTTGTTTTCTTCACTCGTGATGGTCTTGAGGTCCTAGCTACAGCTCATCGGGTCTTCGGTCATTAATGTTCAATGCATCAAATATGTTCTTGGGATATTCTTGAAATGTAGGTGGGATAGACTCAAGATCGTATTATATCTCTCATGGAAATATTTTTATTTTATTCAGCTTTATCTGAACTTACATATGAGCAATTGATTGCTCCACAGTCAGCCTCTGGCCTGGTTTTAGCTACTGATATTGAGCTTCTTTATACTCTCTTTCCACAGATTTTTATCAGTTTGATTTCTGAATATTCCATTCAGAGAGATCCATGTGTATTGTTGGTTTTTCTGTTGTTGATAAGGTATGTGCTATGAACAAATCTTTGGTTTTGCAAAATTCTGTCATGCAATATCCAGCTTCATTTCCATTATCGACTCTACATTTTCAAAATTACTGTTCCTTCCCTTTTGTCCAAACTTTTGCATTTCAATTGCCAGCCATCATCATTGAATCTTTATTATATATTTGACCAATTTCAGACAGAAGCATTTGATAGAATTCTTTAATTATTTAATCCCAAATTTTTTGGTTGGGGCATACATTTGAATAATAGTTCTAGTCATTGAATTTCCTTGGAGGCAGATAGATATAATCCTATCATATACAGTGTTGTACTTGGTGATTGATTTTGCCATGTCCTTTTATAAAAGCCATTATTCTTGATGGTGTCTCTCCTGCCACAATAAATCATTTGGTTTTGTGATTTTTAAATGACCAATACCAGTCTATTTCAGTTCACTAATACCTAGGATATCAATCTTTATGCATATTATTTCATTTTTGATGACTTCAAATTTTCTAAGACTCATATATCGCATATCCCAAGTTCTGATAATTAACAGATTTTTCCAATTCTATTTACCTTGTGCTATGTTCTTTCAGTAAATGAAGATCCTGAAGGGTCTATTACGATAGCCTTTATCAGACTCAGATCACTCTGGTTGACTCCACTCAGGGAAATCTCCTCCTCCATTGCATTGAGAGTGCCCTCTAACTGGAGGGTAAACTACATGGCACTCTCTCCATCACTGGTCTATTTCCATTTATCACACCTTGTGTATCTGACAATGTTCCGAAGTCGTGCATAAGGTTGTCAGCAGTTTCTTTCTCCGAAATAGGCCATCGAGTCCTACATTGTCTGTTCTTTGTCTATATCATCTATAGCAACAAGAATACCAATACCGATGGACTAGTAGCCATAATGTAAAGTTAGAGAGTTAATTGTAGAAACAAATAAGGACACAGCTATATGATGTTTGTGAGAGAAATGAATTCTAAGTATACATATGATAAATAGTCAAAATGCTTTTAATGAGATATACTATAAATCCCTAATCATAAAAAGCTGATATGGTATCTTAATCTCAGACACATATGACTTCAAACATAGTGTACTAATGGAAAGGAAATACAAAGAACAGCATAGCAATGATAAGATGTATTGTTGTTAGATCCATTCAAGTCTGCTTCTACTCAGTGCCACGATAAACAGCAGAGCTGAACACCACTGGTGCGTCTAGCATTCTCAAGTGTGTTATGTTTCGATCCTTGTGGCAGGCACTGTGTCCATCCATCTTGTTGAAAGTCTTCCTCTTCCTCTGGTGTCCTTTTCCAGGGACTAGTCCCTCCTAATAACTTTTCAGGGACTAGTCCCTCCTAATAACATGTCCAAAGTACTTGAGAAATCTTCGCTTCCTTGCTTCAAAGGAATAATTTGGCCTGATGGCACAATGGGTATGAATTGTCCATCTAAGCACAAGGTTAGCAGTTCTAAACCACCATTTGATTCGTGGGAGAAAGCTGAGCTTTTAATTCCCATAAAGAGTTATAGACCCGGAAATTTACTGGGATAATTCCACCATCTCATGTAGGGTGTCAATGAATCCGTGTAGACTTGATGGCAGTGAGTTTGATTTGGGGTTTTAGTCTTCTTAGACAGATTTGTTTGTTATTTTGGCAGTTCATGGTGCTTTCAATGCTCTTTGCCAGAACTGTAATTGAAATACAGTATATCATTTTTTCTTCATTCTTCCTTATTCAATGTCTTCAACCATGTGAGGAAACAAAAATATCATGGTTTGGATTGGGTGCACATTAATCCTCAAAGTGATATCCATGTTTTTCAGCACGTTAAAGAAGTCTTTCCCAGCAGATCTATCTGTACAACACTTAGTTTGATCTCTTGATTGCTTCTTTCAGGACCACTGAATCCGTATGCAAGTAAAACAAAATCCTTGACCACTTCAATCTTTTCTCTATTTATCATGAGGATATTGGTTGCACGGGAAAATTGGAGTCTTCTTTACACTGAGTTGTAATGTGTACCAAAGGCTGCAATACAGTATTTCATTTTCATCAAAAATTGTTACAATTCCTTCTCACGTTCAGCAAGCAGTCGTGTCATTTGCACATATCAGATTGTTAATAAGCCTTCCCACAATATCAATGTCACTTTCATCATCATAAAAGCCAAGTACTTTGAGGACTTTTTCAGCAGGCAGGACTGAATAAGTATGGTGAGAGAATACAACCAAGTCAGACACCTGTCCTTACTTTAAACCACGCAGGATTCCCTTTTATTGTTTGAACAACTGCCTCTTGATCCATATCAAGAGGCCTGAGAACAATTAAGTGTTGAATATGCTTTCTGAATGAGAAGAGGAACTGAAGCACTTGCTGGTAAAGATCAAGAATTGCAGGCTTCAGAATGGATTGCAAATAAATGTTTTTTAAAAAGCTGATTACTCACAACTGGACTATGAATTAGCATAATGATACACCGTGAAAAGATTGAACCTGTCAATGATTCATATTGCTTGGTTCCACCACAAATCCTTCTGGAAGCTGCATTCAGAAGTTCAATTGAAGCATTGCACTGGGGAAAACTTTTGAAGAAGGTTCCTTTTACAAAGTTTTGGGAAACAAAGAATGCTACTTGGAGGACTGTTATGCACCCGGTTCAAGCCAAGGAGTTTCCAATCACTCCATATGCATGTGAAATTTGAACATTGAGCAACAAGTCCAAAGAAACATCGATGCATTGGAAATATGATAATGTTGAAGAACATGGTAAGTCCCATGAACTGCCAAAAGAACAAACATATTTGTCTCAGAGGAAGTATAGCCAGACTGCTCCTTAGAGGGCAGTACAGTGAGACTTAGCCTCATATACCTTGCCCATGACAAAAGGAGAGAACAATCCATGGATAAGGACACCATGGCTGGCAAAGTGGAAGAGCAGGGAAAGGGAGGAAGGCCCTTGAAAGATAGATCCACACAGGGGCAGCAACAATTGGCTCAAACATAAACACAATAATGAACACAGTGCAGGACCAGGTAGAATTTTGCTTTATTGTGTGTAGGGTCACTAGGTATGTTGGGACCAACTGAACAGCACCTTTCTGACAACATCCTTCCAAGATTCATACTTTGTTCCTTCTAAGTTCTGCTTCTTAATATATGCTTGCCACGGTTTCTTCTCATTTTGAGTTGTGCACATCAGCAAACGATTGGCTGAAAAGCTTTATTCCCGGAGTCTTTACTTCTTCCACATCATGAGGGTGGACTCTATTTTCAGAAGGCAAAGCTCTTCCTCAGTCATATTTTGAGTACCGTCTGACATGCGGGGCTCATCTTCTGGCGCTATCTCTGACAGTGCTCTGTTGCTATTCATAAAGCTTTCAGTATCTGACAATCTCCTTCTGCATGTATAAGGTATATAGTGCTAATTCAGCTTCAATAGATAGACTAGTCCTACTTCCTAGTCCATTCTTAGTCTCCAAGCTCTGCTGAAACCTGTTCACTTTGACCCTGCGAGTATTTGAAATAGCATCGAGAGATCTTACAGCATCAGGGCCATACACAAGCCACCGTGTACTACAAACAGACAGGCAAACTTGGCCGCTCGTCTGTCAGACAGAAGTGACCCACATGCAGGGTCCAGAGTAAAAAATTAATAATGCCCCAATGTCACAGAAGTTCTTCTTGCATCTATTAAGCCCAATAATAAAATAAAGGCATAACTTTCCAAGTGTAGTGATATAATGATACACACACACACACACACACAAGTTGGTGTTTTAACTCATGTCCTCTACTAAAGTAGAGTTAAAGAGGCCTCCAAAGAAGCAAAGCGTTTTGCTGAATTCACATCCTCTACTAACATGGAGTCTTAAATGTGTTGTTAAAGAAACAAAGGGTGTGGCTTGGTCCACACCCTTGACTAGAGTCATGTCATAATTCTACCCCGATCATGTACATTAGTAGAGTAGAGAATGCCTTCCAAAATGGGGTGGAAGCTATAGATCTAGAGTCCAGAATTATATCACATGAGGAATTATGGCTAGAAGAGCCATAATTAATTGACTACAATTCAGGCCACCCTATGGCTCTTTTAACCATTAACCCATCCATGCTTGGAAGAAGATTATTCCCTTGCTCTGACTCATTTCAGGGGAATAAGCATGTTAGTGTAGGCATGTAGACACAGAACTTTGCATATACATCACAATATAATATTTCTAAATATACATCTAAATCAAAATAGAAGCATAACTTCTAGATTAAAGAGGAGAAAAAAGTCAAATTCACAGTCAGTTTGATGCTTAATATTTCTACTTAAATAAGTTAAGTTCAAGAATATGTAAACAGAAAAGCAAGAATAAACAAATATTTAATTTTGTAGCTACATTAAGTATCAAGTTGACCTAACAGAAATATATATTGCAGGACAACCAACAAATACAGCACGCACAGTGTTTCAAAGCCAGTGACGTTTCTCTGCTATAGACTAGATGGTGGCACATAACAAAAACCTTCACTGGATTTTAAAAGTTGAAACAAAGTGTAAACATTGCATTAATGATATATTTAAATATCATTAGTTATAAATATAGTTCAGTATGTTCTATGCTCTCATTTTTAGAATCTAGGAAAAAGGGATGCCAAGATAGATAGATAGATAGATAGATAGATAGATAGATAGATAGATAGATAGATGATAGATAGAGATATATATATATATACATATACAAATTAACTTCACATGGATTAAAGAGCATATATTGTATCATCACATTATAGGAAATTTTAGGACTGTAGGAAGCAAACTTTAAATATGTTGCTGTTCTTAGGTGCCTGTGTTATACAGGGTTCTCTAGAGAAACAAAATCAGGATATATATTATACAGCACGAAGGAATATAACAGCTAATTAGTCCACACAGAAGTACAGAGTGCTCAGTTAACCTCACTTCCTTATGAATTTTGTCATTTCTAGTACTGGCTCGTATCATCTGAAAATCCATACGTCCATTTCCACACTTAGCTTTGGTAGAAGTAAGCAGTGTTGTTGTGAGTTTTGGAAATTTGGGGCTACTGACTGTGGACATTTTCTGGGCTCTGCCTGGTCTGTGGATTGGGGATTGAACAGCACCCACACCAATTGAGAAATTTCCTTACAGTTTTGTGAGTTTCTTTGGAATTTTGCAGCGAAGCACAGAACCCATGAATGTGAGGGGATACACTCACGGGAAGAGGCAGGGGGAAATGGAGCAGCCTGGCATCATGGAAAGGCTGGACATTTGAGGCATCTTTAATCTCCAACTCATTGAGACTGATCTGGTATTAATTCTTCTAAAAGAAATTATTGCCACTGTCACCAGAGCTCACTACTTACTTGTTGAAATATTCTGCCTTAATGTCCAAAAATAAAACAAACAAACAAATCCCATTCTATCTAGTCCATTTCTGGAGCAGATCGGCTTATTTTTCTCCCATGGACTGGTTATGGGTTTGAACCACTGACCTTGGGCTTAGTAGTACAAAGTTGCATGAGAGTCCTTGAAACAAGCTTGTGCTTTTTAATATACTCTCTGTGGTGTTTTGAGTTACGCATTGAAAAAAGATCTTAGTTCAAAAAATATTTTAATTGCATGTGTTACTAATTTATGACTTCTCCCTTGAAAAACAAAGTTACTAAAGAAATTTAAATTCATTCATTACCCACTAGCTATAATATGATGATACACTAAAATGGAACAAATCCTGCTTATCTGATACAATGCTCACAGCTCACAAGTGCTAGGACATTATCTACTGAAACTGGTAAGAGATCTACAACAATTTCGCTTTAAAACTGCAAGAAATCATTGTGTATTGCATTCTTGTAATAATTTTTGTTTCATCTGGTTTTTAAAACCTGTCTGAAGATCGTATGTATGAATTCATACGTACAAATATATATGCTCAATTGTGTTTATGTAGATCAAGAACAAAAGCCAGGTGGATGCAGGTATAAAGAGGAAATCAATACTTTACTTTTTTAACTATGGGGGAGAAGATGTGGGATATAATAAAACTCCCACATTCAATAAAATTATTTTTAAGATATAATTCCTCCTTTAAATTTAAATGTGTACAAATGAAGGGAAGTCTACAAAATCCTAGAGACCTTAATTAAAGTAAAACTTTAAATATGAGACAAATCTTCCATCTAGATCTACATACTACTGACAAAGTTTCCAGGAAGGTTAAAGAAATGGAAACTCTGTCCCCAAATCCATTTGATAAAATATATCTGTTATAGAATAGGTACTGCGAACCATTTCTTTTTTTTTTGCATCTGAATTTATATTTTTATTGATTTTGAAATAGATAGTTGGTTTGATTTTCGTCATGTAGTAATTTTTAATTGTGAACATCCTTGAACGTGTCTTTTGCTGAACACATGTAAGAGAAACTATTAGATTGCTTTGGATTCCATTGCCTGAAAAAAAATTAGAAACAACAAAATGAATGCGATACTCAATAAAAATTCATTTTAGAATATTAAAAACATTTTTAAATTTTTCAGTAGCAAACTATGGTTCAAAGTGATAGCCAGCATTTCCTGGAGCTGTTACTAAAATGGGATGACAAGAAATAGAATCTGACTTCCCAAAGAAATAGCCATTTAAACTGTACTGGCTCTGTATCCTCCTAGTACTTCTGTCAATAGATAACTTAAAATTTCAGCCCTAAATTAATGCAATAGCATTGTATATGTTTCCTCTTCAACTACTTCTTATTTCACAGTCATCCTCTGCATTGATACCAATGGACTCCATTCTTTCAGTGTTCTTGCTAAAAAAAATATAAGCACCTTTAGCAAGATGACTAAATTGCTAGTTGTAGTTCCTTATCTTTTGCTTTCTAAATTCAAGCTCGTCTTTAATACTCAGGTCGGTGTTGCTGAGCTGTCAGACTGTAGAAATATGCTTTGCAGTTCCACAGGCTTTTTTATTTCTATTCGAGTCCATTGAAGAAGGGAAATTGGAAGAAAATGGGCAGCAAGAAGAGCAAGGAGGAGACTTCTTTTGGTTTCATTTTATTTTTCTGATTGACTTCAGTGATAATGGTCATTTTTTGCCCATTGCATGTATCATCAATTCTGTATGCTAAATAACCTCCTTAAATGCCTGTGTGATGGACTGATAAGTATGTTAAAGTTGGTTCTATGATAAGGTCTGAAAGGAAAAATGATTTGTAACATTTGCTCATTTTGTGACATTACACCAATAATTATATCACTGCTCATTTTGAACTAGCAATGAGTGTGAAATTAGGAAAATAACCAAGCTACCTATGAGCCCACCATTGTCCTGAGTATATATTTTCTGTTTTCTTCTTGGAACCTAAAGGAAATGATCATAGAAACAGAAAATGGAAATAAATAGATTCTTTTAAAAAATGGAATTTTAGGGATGAGTCATTGGTCTTGGCACGACCAGGCAGGAGTTCTTGCAGAACAATGCTTAGTACTTTAATGCTAACCAAAAGGTTGGAAGTTAAAACCCACCAACTATTCCCTGAGAGCAAGATGGCATAGTCTGTGTTCATAAATACTTCAGCTTTGAAAATTATGGAAGCTTGAGCTCATGAGGGTCTTACATGCATGAAGATATTATATCAAAACAATATTGTGTCATATAAAAGAAGAAAAAATTAAATAGAAGTATTGGAGCTCATTATTCACAGAAGATATATATCTATACACCCTAGCACATACCTACAGAAGATCCATAAGATAATCTCATTACTATGGTAATGAGTAATGCATTAGTGATAGAGGGATGGTTTTCATATAAAATCCTATGATCGCTTCATGTGTGGGCAGGAGTAATTGAGGTAGACACTGATACTAGTTTTCATTATAACGAATGCTTCCCGTAATGATAAAACTGCATCTCCACCCCTAATTTCCAGCAACAATGTGGATAAAAATTGAGTTTTTGTTTTCACATACCTGATGTATCCACTTCTGTAGAGTTTGTCTTTTCTCCTTCAATCTACAGCTACCTTATCATAGGGAATTAAAACATTTACTAGTTATGCATCATATTTGATGTCAATCAGAAATCAGCCCTATGAGAAACAGGCACATCACTAAAGGTACTAGAAAAGTAGCAATATGTTTTATGTCTTCTTTAAGAAATAGAAAAATTGGTCTATCATTTTATTGTGACAGGAAATAATGGTTTAAGTGGATGCCCAGTGATCAATTAAGAACACATGAGGAATGAAACTTAAAAGGCAGACTGTGGTTGTGGATTGATGATTTGGAATAAGAGTGGGATATAGGACTACAGACAGATTGATTGATATTGTCCCATGTACATAAATAAGCATGCAATCTCCTCTCTCTCTCTGTATGTATGTATACACATGCACACACATGTACATGTATATATGGATGTCGTGTAAATACTGTGTAGTATGCACACATACAGTCTATCCTATTGTATAAGGGGGCCTCTAAAGTTTGTGGACATTTTTCATTATATTTTAATTCCATTTCCCCACCAATATTTAGAAGCCCTATTATGTCACCCATCCCACAACTTTCTCCTTTTCCCCATATTAGTTTATTCATATGAATAATAACATTATAAATGTACTATATTCATTTATCATACATACATTTTATAGCTATGTGACTGTATTCTTCGCACTTGTAAGAGTTCTGGCTTGAAAACTGAAGAGAAAGGTGAGAGGAGAGATAGATGTTAAGGGGTTGAATAGTCTGAGGAGGGTTTCTTCTTCTTTTATCAAATAGTCATTGGTTTATTGGCATGCTTTATGACTGAGTCTCACTTTCATCACCTGTCAAATGAGAATAACAATGGCACCTTTTCAAAAGGGTAATTAGGTTGTATAAAGTGACGTAGGAAAGCACTTATACAATTATTTTTGTCTTTTAAACAAAAGTTTAAAAGTTGTTTACTTATTGACTGTAATAATTCTTGTGATTGTATACATGTGTTAGTCTGGGTACTTTAGAGAAACAAATCCACAGAACCTCGTGTATAAGAGAGAGCTTTATATAAAGGTTAACTGTGCATCAAGAAAACATCCCAACCCCAGTGCTGCCCAAGCCCACAAGTCCAACATTAACCCATATGTCCAACACCAATCCACAAAGTCCTCCTCCATCTCACAAAACAGATGTAATGATGCCACCTGCAGGAGGAAAGCTGAGTCAGTGAACGTGTAAGCATCTCAGCGCTGGCAGGGGTCTCCACACAGGTGCTCCAGCACCCAGGGCTGCATCAGGGTAGGTCCATGTGGATTCTCCTTAGGGATGTCTTGCAGGAAGTCAGCCTTGCAAGCTGAAGCAGGGAACTGGCTAAGGCAGCTCCACCCTGGTGCGACCATCACAAAGCAAGAGACCCGAGAACTAGAAAGGTGAGGCTCACTGAACCATTTCTCTCTCCACCCTTCAATTAACCCCACATGTGTTTATTAGCCAGGTTGGCACAGTAAACTACCTCAATACACATTGACAATTTCAGCATTGTGTGTCAGTGATAATTTTCACATTTGGTTTGAGATGATGAACCTTTCTTTAACAAGAATAAACTTTATATTACCAGTAATGTATTATATGTATATTACCTTTAGCTATGTTTAAAAGTGTTGGAAGAATGATTTCTCTTTATTTCAATTCAAGCATCATTTTAACATGGTTGGTTTATTTATTATTTTTCAGTTCATTGGATTTCTGTATTTAAACTGCATGGGTCATCAAACTGTGTTTTCAATTAACTAAAAAAAAAATCTCTTTCCATTTACAGCAGCAAAGACTTCCACATCACAAAGTATAAAATCAGTTTTTAGTCTTATAGAAGGAATCTTTTAACAATGGAATGCTCACTCTACACAAGAAGCAATTTAGTATAATCACATATAGATACAGATCAGTCTTACTTTGTATTATCTTCATTTAAAACGTATGCATATTCTTTTGATAGATTTCAATAAAAGGAAAATAAGCATTTAAGAAGCTTGCTTGTCTTCCACCTTGTTACTCTTACTTGATTTATAAAATTATAGTTTTAATTAATGTCATATAATATTACCAAATGAGACTGAGACAAGAAATGGCAATATGTAAGAAAAATTTAACAGTGGAGACACTGAATAAAAATGTTCTTAATCAACTAAAAAAATTTAGCTAGGAACTTGTGATTGAAAATAGCAGGATCGTGCAATACAAATTTTAAAGTGATGGTCCATATTAGAGAGCAGGAAAAAGAATGGACATTGTTCCCATTTATTAAAATAGATGATTGGGTTTCTTGCAAATATCTGAGATAAGGAGATAAATAAAATTTTAGATGCAGGGAAATAGGATTTTCTATAAATTTGCACATGAAGATGTGCAGGAACAAATTGCTGTCTGAATTTCAGGCACTTTTAGGCTAGAGTTATAGATACTTAAAATATAAAATTGAATTGTATTTCCTAGAGTATGAAGATTGTAATAAAACAGAGGGTATCTGTCAAAACTGAGAGAAAACGTAATATAAAAAATAATAACAGGGAAGAAGCAAAAACAGAAACAAAAATTTTGATCAATGACTAAAATAAAAAGGATCTTTAAGGATAATGTGAGTTGTCAACATGTTAAATACTGTCAAGTAAAAAAGAGATTAAATATAAAAGAAGACAAGTTAGTGAAGATAAAACATATACTACAGTAGCCAGAATGCCCAAATCTTGATCAAAAACCTGTCTAAATGTATTGGTTATTCATGTACCCTCCATTTGGGGTTTTGGATCTCTCAAAGGTATCTGTCTTTTATGATTTTGGTCCTCCAAAGTACTTTGAATTTATGATTCCACTATCTCATATCTTGGCATCTAGTTCACCATGACTAGCTGAACATTAGCATTTAAATACCCTATTGTTGAGAACAATAGGGGTCAGAGCAAAGACCCAAAGCCCATCTGTAAACAATGGGATATCCCCTCACAGAAGGGATGAGTCAACCAGGGTGCAGTATAGCACCACTGAAACACACAATATTCCTCTGATTCTTTGAGGCTTCCTCATCCCCCACTATCATGACTCCAGCCCTACCTTTCCCTGTGAGTAGACTGGAGCATGTGCGCAGGTACAGATAAGAGACAAGACCTCAGGACACATGGAATCCAGGAACAGGAATGAGAATAGTGATACCAGGAGGTTAGGGGAAAGGTGGTGAGAGGAGGGGAGGAAGGGAAAACCGTTTGCAATGATCGACACATAATCACCCCCAACCCCACCCCCCAGAAGGACAAATGACAGAAACTATGGGGGAAAGGAGACCAGTCAGTGTAAGATATGAACATAATAATAATTTATAATTTATCAAAGAGACACAGGGGTAGGGTAGGGAGGGAGGGAAAAAGAGGAGCTGATACCAAGGGCTCAATAGAAAGTAAATGTTTAGAAAATAATGATGACAACATATGTACAAATATGCTTGATACAAATGATTTATGGGTTACTATAAGAGCTGTAAGAGTCCCCAATAATATGATCTTTTAATAAAAAAAAAGTTTTTCTGTTCAACAGTTCCAGTGACACCATTTATTTTCAGAAGGATTACTATGATTTTGCTAAATATGAAAAGGCAGGCAAATGTAAAGAGGCATATGAATAAATTGGTAAGTTGTGAATTTGCATGTCAGTAACAAGGTGGCCTTAAAAAGTCTTAGAATTCATGAAACTAGGACATTACTCTTCACCTTTAAAAAGAGGAAGTAGATTCACCATCTTCTTCACCTTCCTCCTCTTCCACATAGCCTTCAGGTGGACCAGCTCCAACTTTGTCCTCATTTCATCAGCTTCCCCACATGACTGAGGTGCTCCATTATCGTCCTGATCAAATCTATCTAAATTTCTTAAAGAATGAGAGAAGGAAGTACCAAGACACTAGAAGAGAACAAAAAAGCATTGAAAACATATGACTAGATTGCATGGGGCAAAGGGAAGAATTTTAAATAGAAGGAAGTTGTCAATTACAAATTAGCATTTAAATGTGAAGCAGAAAAAGAGAAATGTAATGATTTTCTTTTGCATGTATAAATTGCCATCATTTTGATAGGACTTAGTTGTAAAACAAAGATAAGCAATAAAGATTGTTTTATAGGAAAGAATTCAGGGAAAGTTGACCTACAGGACATTAAATGTATCTGTCCCTTGGGCCTCTACTCAAGTACTCCCTCAATGCAAGGACACTTTGTTCTATCACCTGGCATTCCGTGATGCTCACCTTCCTGACATGATTGCTGAAGGCAAAGTGTGTGCATAGGCAAATGTGGTGAAGAAAGCTGATGGTGCCCAACTATCAAAAGACAGTGTCTGGGGACTTAAAAGCTTGAAGATAAACAAGCGGCCATCTAGCTCAGAAGCAACAAAACCCACATAGAGGAAGCACACCAGCTTGTGTGTGATCATGAGGTGTTGATAGGATCAGGTTTCAGGCATCTAAGACCCAGAACAAGAAATCATACATTGTGAATGATGGGGAGTGCAGAGTGGAGACCCAAAACCTATTTGGACATCCCCTTAAAGAAGGGTCGCAGGGAGTAGACAAGCTAGTCAGGGTGCAGTATAGCACCAATGAAACATACAACGTTCCTCTAGTTCTTTAATGCTTCCCCCACACTATCAAGTCCTTAATTCTACTTTACAAATCCTGCTAGACCAAAGCATGTACACAGGTACAGATAAGAACTTGAAACACAGAGAATCCAGTACAGATAAACCCTGCAGGACCAATATTGAGAGTAGCCATACCAGGAGGGGAAGGAGAAGGTTGGGGGAAAAAAGGGGAACCGATCACAATGATGTACATATAACCTAGGGGGATGGACAACAGAAAAGTGGGTGAAGGGAGACATCAATCAGTGTAAGACATGAAAAAATAATAATAATTTATACATTATCAGGGGTTCATGAGGGAGGGAGAGAGGGTGGTGGAGAGGGAGGGGGGGATGACAAGCTAATACCAGAGGCTTAAGTAGACAAAAAATGTGTTGAAAATGTTGATGGCAACAAATGTACCAATGTGCTTGACACAATGGATAGATGTGTGGATTGTGATAAGAGTTGCACGAGCCCCAATAAAGTGATTTTTTTTAAAATGTAGCGTCCTTAATTGAATCACTGGGGACTATAATCTAGTCAAGGTGACGAATCAAAGGATTATCACAGCCCAACTCTTGTGAACTTGAAACCTAAACACATCTCCTTGAGCCAGTACTTAATTTCCAAATTAAGACAATAAAGTAAAAATTGCATTCAAAATAATGTAACTATCCTGTTTACAACCAAAGCACAGAGTGTATTTTTTGAGAACAAAATTCAAAGTTCTTAAGTGAAGCATATTTTCTTCTTTGAAATACTTTAACTTAAGTAGTGCTATGTAAAGTTAAACGATGTTAGTACATCTTATGTAATATTGTGAAGAAATGAAAGAGAAAGGAATGCATAACAATGCATATATCAATGTATAAATTCACACACATAACAAAATAATGGAAAACATCCTCATGAGAATTGACTTTCTTGTATCTGCAAATAGTGATGTAACCATAATATGTATATATAATGGACATCTGTTAATATATGTTTCATTTGCCCTCTTTATGCCTCCCAAGTAGGGACGGAGACTCAAACTTCCTGTGAGCTGGAGGTCAGACACGCCTCCACAATCCAATCATTTCACCAATCCTCATACCAACCTTCCCTTCAACTGACTCTACTTCTGAGATAGGTTCAATAACCTAATTTCTCAATCTAATCAATTACCGCACAGAACTCACAGACAATACTTAAGATTATTAGATTTATTTGGGAGGCTAACACATTAAAATTCACATATTAAAATGTTTGTCGGTCAGTACAGATTTTCTCTGCTGTCCCTGCAGGCAGGCCTCTTTCTAGGCGTTGGTCCCTTGGCCCGAATTTTGTCCTGCTTGGACAAGAGTTACAAAGCATGGTAAATTGATGTCCATAGGGCACTCAACTCTGCCACAAGTCTCAGCTTAAAGACACGCAGCTCTAGCCCCATGGCTCAACAAACTTAACTTCCCAATTAGGGGCCAAGAAGCAATCACTCCACTAGCAAGCCTCTTGTCAGAAAGCACTCGCTTTTACTTGCTCCTGGGCTAGGAAGCTGGGCATTCTTTCCCATGCTCCAGCTCTGCTGCTCCACTGTTCCTTTGCTGCTTTTCTTGTGTCACCTCTTTCTGTCCCTGGATCAAAGAGGCGCAATGTGCAGGTATCTTGATGATCAAGGAACACGCTCCACTCAGCTCTTCTTTCTTGATCCTAGTAAAGCCTGCATGTCTCCCCCCTTCCCCCCTACTTCTGAGATGCCTCATTTTATACCCCACAGGATGGTAAATGTTGACCAATCTCCATATCAGAATTTCATGTTCTGCAATGACAATGAATTCTGTTCAAAAACACTCACAAGTGAATAATGTAATCTGTTATCTCCCCCAACTTTTTGCTTACCCAGACATATCAGGCAAACACTCAGACATTTGGTGGGACTTACAAAGATTATGCCTAGAAGAGTAATACCAAGTAAAATACTCCATCAAACCATCATTAGCTAATAAGTACATGTTCCCTTCGCCTTCAGCAAACACGTCAGCTATTCCTGGTTCTTTGACTAGTGAGATGATGCCAATTTAGAATCTTAAATGGTATTGGTCACTAGCATCCTGCCTGCATTGAGTCGTGTGGGTTTCACTGACTTGAATCACAGGATACAGTAGTTCTAAATACATCCTAAAGGATCTCATAATCCAGAGATGCTCTTTTTAAAATTTTAAAAGGAAGTAGTAGTACAATTTCTCCTTGAAAATCAGTGTAAACCATCATTATAAGAGTGCTTAAGTATGATGATTAGCATAGGCAGTCAGTGAATTTCATGAACATAGGCCCATAATCATATTTCATACACTGTTGAAGAATAATGCTATGCAAATTACCTTGAAAGGGGATGCATTCTGTATATCTACAAATAGTAATTTTGGCATATGCATTTGAAGCATGAAAGCCAAATCCATATTCAGAATAAATATATATTTCAATAAGAACAAAATACTGTGCTTTTCATGAAAAAAAGTGGACTACAGGTATCAATTTGCCATTACAAAAGCATATAGATAAGTAGCAGGAGATATCAAAAATACTCAATTAATCCAAATAATCCATTGAGAGCAAGAAGGATGAAACAGAAGAATTAATACAGAGGAGACAAGCAGAAGCTAAAGTAAGATGATAAACAGAAGAATTAATAAAGGGGAGACAAGCAAAAGTTAAAGCAAGGTGATAAACTGAAATTCAACCCCAACAACAATTATATGAAATGTAAATCATCCACATACAAATATAGAATGTGGGGGGAAGACCCGTGTGGACATTGTCACCTTGCCTCTGATTACATACACCGTAAGAGTAAAAGCATGGAAAGTGATACATGCTGCATAACTAAGGGAAGTTTGTATGTAAATACTAACATCTGACAGTGAATTTTGAACTCAGGGAAAATAATGTGACAAAGAGGTACACTAAATAATGATAAATGAGTCAATTCAGCAAGAAGACAGAGCAACTCTAAATATGCATGAACATTAGGAAAGAGTTTCAAAATTAGAAAAGAGTTTCAAAGTTGAATATCTAAATGGATACATGCACAATTGTATTTGGAAATGTCAATATTGCTATTTTACTGATCAACAAAACAACAAAGAAAAACAGCAAAAGATTAGGGGGCTTGAGCAAAAATATGAACCCTCATTGCCAAACCTATTATTAGGCTGTACCAATCAACATTCTTCTAAGGTGCAGTTGGATACCACAAAATAGATTATATCTTGGGCTACAAAGCAATCCTTAATAATTTAAATTTAGATTAAGTAGAATATGTTTATTGGCCTAGTGAAATTAAATTCAGCAATATAGTGAATATGAAAAATCTCCAAATATGTGGATATCACAACACACTTGTAAATAATCTAAGAGTAAAACATAAGGAAAAAATAAAAAATATTATTGACTGAATATAAATGAATAAAGGCCATATCAGAATTTACAGAATGGATAGCAAGTAGTACGTGGAGGGAGGTAAAGCGATAGCATTAAAAGTACTTATTATAGAAGAAAATAATGGTCTTAAATTATGAGAAATCAATGTCAAAGCATATATTGCCTTCTGCACCCTGAGAAATAATCAGTCTAAATAAAATCAATTTTAGCTCATTGTCTTCTTAACAACTGAATTTCCAGAACTGCAGTAAGTCAAACAAGGAGCCCTGCTGGTGTAGTGTGATAACTGAAAGGTCAGCAGTTCAATACCATCAGCTCCTCTGAGAGAAAAAGAGAAGGCTTTCTACTCTCATAAAGAGTTTGTCTTGAAAACCTATAGGGTAAGTCCTACCTATAAGGTCACTGAGTTGGAATCAACTTGATGGTATTGACTTTGGTTTTTTGGACTTTTAGTAAGCCACCCTAGCAACTGAAACTACACTGTTGCTTTGAACTGATTCACTGCTTTAAACACTGTAGTAACTATTAATGTTTTTAATTTAACTTTGATAAATATTAAATATTTGAATATAAAAGGCAACTTTTATAAATGACTTTTTTGGTTTTGATATTTTCAAATTTATGGAATGTTTATAAACTTTCAAAATACTGAATAGTGTTTGTTTCAGAACTGATTTTAAACATATGAATATGTTTAAGGAAGTTTTCCCTCACGTCCTAGAATACATTTTTTAGAAGAAAAAAAAAGCAAATTCAAGTGATACATGAGGTAGTGTGAACTTTAAAATGTGTCAAACACATTAACTTTATCTTAACAGTTTTCTCAATGATGTCTTTGATTATTTGATAACATTGATCTCTGCTTTAAACTGAATAAGCAATTTTACTTATTAATTTTAGCTCTACTTTATATGTAACATGACTTTAAACCAAAAGCCAAGCTCTCTGTCATCATGCCGCGTCAGACGCACAGCAAGACCAGAGAGGTCTCTGTCTTCGTAGAGCACACAGCATCATCTTTCTCCATTTTTGTGGGTGGCTATGAACCACCAGTTCTGCAGTTAGCCATCCAAGGCTTATTCCAGAGCACCACCAGAGTACTTTCTCTCAAATCAAGCAGAAGCTTTGAGCAGCCCTATTTCGTTATTCTATTGCTTTTAGGTTGGGATAGCACGCACATTTTCTTAACCCCGGACACTTTTGTCTTTTAAGACTGCCTGTTTTTTATATGCAGATGTAATATGTTACGTGCCTTGTTATATGCATAAAATGATAGTCTTTAACTTTTTAATTTATATTTTAGTGGGTCTTAGTTATTAGTTTTGGTCTTCTATTGTGTGGAAATATTTTCATTATGTTAAGTGCTATGTTTACGCTTTGTGTTGGGTCCTTAAGATTGTCCCCATTTTTTCACTGACTCTCAATAATTGTGTGGCTTATATTTAGGCCTTTGATACATCTTAAGTTTATTTTGTACATGGTGTGGGGTATGAGTCTCATTTTATTCTTTTGTAGGTGAAGATCTGTTTTTCCAGCACCCTTTGTTTAAAAAGCTGTCTCTTGCCCATTTAAATTTTTTAGTTGTTGTTTTTTTTTAAAAATAGATGTCTATAGGCACTGGCTTGTATTTCTGGGGTTTCGATTCTAATTCTAATCCATTGGTCTTTGTGTTAGTCTGGGTAATTTAGAGAAACAAATCCACAGAAACTCATGTATTAGAGTGAGTTTTATATAAAGGTTAAGTGTGCATCAAGAAAACATCCCAACCCAGTGCTGCCCAAGCTCACAAATCCAGCATTAACCCATTAACCCATATGTCCGACAACAATCCACAAAGTCCTCCTCCATCTCACAAAACAGACTCAATGATGCCGACTTCAGGAGGAAAGCTGAGCCAGTGAATGTGTAAGCATCTCAGCATTGGCAGGGGTCTCCACATGGCTGCTCCAGCATCCAGGGCTGCATTGGGGTAGGTCCATGTGAATTCTCCTTGGGGATGTCTTGAAGGAAGTCAGTCTTGCAAGCTGAAGCAGCTATACCCTGGTCCGACCATCATGAGGCAAGAGACCCAAGAACTAGAAAGGCGAGGCTCACTGAGCCATTTATCTCTCCACCCTTAAATTAACCCCAACGTGTTTATTGGCCAGGTTAGCACAATGAACTTTAACTATATCAGTCTTCTTACCTATCGTACCAGTACCAGGTTGTTTTGATTACCATGGTGATATATTAGGTTTTAAGGTCTGGGAGTGAAAGACCTCGTATTTTGTTGTATTTTTAATCATAATCTATCCTGGATTTATAACTTTGCCATATAAAACTGGTAATTCATTTTTCCTTTTTTGAAAAATTGTGCTGGGATTTTGATACGCATTGCATTGAATTAGTAAAGCAATTTTGGTTGCATTAAGATTTTTACAATATTTAGTCTGCCTATCCAGGAGCACGTTAATTTGTTCCATTTGTGGAAGTTCCCTTCAGATTCTTGAAAGAGCATTGTACTTTTCTTTGGATAAGTCTTTTGTTTCTCTGGTAAGATTTAGTCACAAGCATTTCAACTCTTGTGTTGCTATTGTAAATTGCAATGTTCTTTTGATACCTCTTTTTTTTTTGAATCATCATATCCAATATTCCAACTGATTTCTGTATATTCATCTTATAGTCTGCTACACTGCCAGATTTTTCCATTCATTTTAGCAATTATTTATTTGAATTTAGGTGGGGTTTTTTTACATATAGGATTATGTCATCTGCAAATAAAGAGATTTTTATTTCTAATGTGCCTATGTGGATACCATTAATTGGTTTTTCTATGTCTATGGCTCTAGCTAAAACTTTCGGAACTATATTAAACAAAAGTAATGATGAAGAGCAGTTTTGGGCAATTCCCATTCAAAGAGGAGATGATTTCTATTTATCACCATTTAATGACATGCGGGCCATTGTTTTTGCATATATAGCTTTAGTTTTGTTGAGAAATTTCCCTTCTATACCTATTATGTTGAGTGTTTTTAGAAGGATGGAGTTGAATTTTATCAAATGCTTTATCTGCATTGATTTATATACTACTGTGATTCTTCTCCCTTATTTTGTTTGTGTGATGAATTGCATTGATTTTTAAAAAACTATCAATCTATCCTTGCATATTTGGTATGCATCACACTTCATCAATATGTATTATTTTTTGATGCTTGGTTGACTTTTGATGGAGAGTATTTTATTGAAGACCTTGGCATCGATATTCATTAGAAATGTTGGTCTATAGCTTTCGGTTCTGGTGATCTCTTTGCTTGGTTAGGTATCAGAGTTATAGCTGCTTCATAAAATGAGTTTGTTTAATGTCCATTTGTCTATTGTGGAATACTTTATATAAAATTGGTATTTGCTCTAAATGTTTGGTAATGTTCCACAATGAAACCATCAGGACCTAGACTTTTGATGTTTGGAGTCCTACTATATCTAGATCTACTTCTTCTCGTGTTATAGGCTGTTGAAATGTGGTAATTTAGCTAAATAATGCATTTATAGGCATTTAGCCATTTCTTCTAGATTTTCAAATTTGTTGGAAAAGTTTTTCTCAATACTGTGTAGTTATATATATATTTTTCTCATTTGGTTTGTTTTTATCATTTATATTGGCTGCTTAGCACACCATTTAAGCACATTGGGTGTTTCTCCTCTATCCTATTGGGTTACCATGAGTTAGAATGGCCTCAATGGCCACAGTTTTGGTTTTATTTGTTTGTTTGTTTATGGTAAGTACAGTTTGCTATAAAAGAGACTTCTAAATGTTTTCAAAAGTATTTGGACCATTTTGCATCCCTATTTTCAGCCAATGAAAATCCCTTTGCTATGTATTATGTATCATTCTCAGCATTTGGTATTGTCCAAATTTGAATATAAGCATTTCGGTTTCATTTCAATTTTCATATCGCTAAGGAGCCCTGGTGGTCTAATAGTCAGTAGTTCAAATCTCTCAACAATTTTTTGTCACAAACCTTTTCATTGTTGAAGGAATGATCCTAAGTCTAAGAAAAATATTTTTCATCTACTTACCATCATTCCTCATAAAGATGAATGATTATTTAATTCATTACATTCACATTCCTCTTGATATTAATATTGAATACCTGGTAAGATATGTTTTCCAAATCACAGTCAAATAGCTACATAATGGGTAAGACAAAATGAATGTTTCCCTAGAGAAATGACAGTATTCCATGTATCATATTACACAAACCGAATTGTGAATTTTTTTTAAACTTCTTTTACTTTTCTCGTGGTTTCTGGTATATAAAAGGGGCACAGTGTGTCACAGGAAGTTTTTCTGCTTTGGGGCTCACAAGACCAAAAGTAAGGTTTCAACAAGGCGAGGTTCTTTCTTCTAGGCTCTAGGGAAGAAGCTCCTACTGAGTGACTCAGCTCTTGGCAGAACTCTGTTCTTTGTAGGTGTAAAAGTGAGGACACTGCTTCTAGTTGGGAACAAAACACCTGGATCTTCCAGGGGTATGTCTCCACCTATGAATCCGGTTCTTTTCTATTTCAGTTCCAGCAATGGTGTGCGGAACCCTAATCACCTTTGACATCTCTCAGATGTCCTCCTTGGGAGCATCTCTCTTCTCTACTTTCCCATTGCAAAGGCAAATCTGACTTCAATCATAGAAAATTCTGTTTTAAAGAGATTGGATTAGACCCACACATATAATCCAAGATGATCTGCTTCAATATCTCTGAAATTAATTAAATCTGAAAATTTCTTTTTTTTGTTTACATAACATACATACAACTTTCAGAAATTAGATGTGGATATACTTTTGGCTGACCATAATCAAAATTTCATAATGAGAAGGGGCTCAAAAGATAAAATAGTTCAATTATAATAAGACACAATCTATTATCATCTTATTTAAAACATAGGTTGAAGGCATTCTATAGTTGAGTAATTTTTTAAAAACTTAAAATATGTTTATTTGAATCTGAACAGCCCTATAAGAAAGTGAGAGTTTGTTCTAATTGTATTGTACAAAGAGTGAGGCATTGCTTTTATTGTGTCAGTTCAAATAATCATTAACCTTATTTAATAGTAATGACTATTCAGTAATTTCCGTGAGTGAAAAACAAAACAGTGAGTTTTATAATGCAAACAGAAGGAGAGAAAATGTAGCTTTCTTTTGCTTTAATCAGACTTCCAATAAATGTTCACTCTGCAGCCAAAATCATTGAAGTTGTCCAATCATGTTCACTATGAAAAATCATCAAACTCTACCATTCATACTGGGAAAAATTTGATTGCAATCACGCTTCTGATAGAAAGTACTGAAAATTAAATTTATTTGATATTGTCAGTAATATATATTATTTCCATTTGCTATTCAAAAGTACAACCTCTAAGCTACTTTACAGGAAGTCCTTCAAGAATCAAGGAAAGGATGGTATTATGATTTTAAAATGTTTCTAAAAACGTCTTTCACTGAGATTAGTTCATGCAATTTTTTACACTTGATGGGCTTCCTTAGGCATTTTGGCAATTTGTCAGGAGACATTCTTTTCCTGAGTTTTTCTGAACTGTCAACTAAAATAATTATTGTCTTAGGGAAGTGAGGGATATTAGTGGTTAGTTACAAACTTATTATTTGATGTACTATTGGGGGATTCTCAAGGAATTCAAACCTCTATTTTTATTCAAATACAAAATTATATTTTCCTTTCATAGAAAAAACAATAGATTTTTAGCACACAATGCAAAAAATATATATATTTTTACATTTGAATCATTGGGGGGCAGCTCATACAACTCTTATCACAATCCATCCATCCATCCATCCATCCATCCATCCATCCATCCATCCATTGTGTACAATTGTTGCCATCATCATTTTCAAAACATTTTCTTTTTACTTGAGCCCTTGGTACCAGCTCCTCATTTTTCTCCTCCCTCCTCCACCCTCTCTCCCTCATGAACCCCTGATAATTTATACATTTTTTTTCATATCTTACACTGACCAATGTCTCCCTTTACCCACTTTTCTGTTGTCCATCCCCCTTGGAGGGGCCTCTAGGAAGATCATTGTGATTGGTTTCCCCTATCACCCCCTAGTTTCCCCTTACCCTCCTGGTAGTGGTCCTGAGGGGTTATTCTTTCCTGGATTCCCTGTGTTTCCAGTTTCTATCTGTACTAGTGTACATCCTCTGGTCTAGGTGGATTTGTAAGGTAGGATTGGGATCATGATAGGCGGGGAGGCATTAAAGAACTAGAGGAAAGTTGTATGATTCATCGGTGTTATACTGCACCCTAACTGGCTTGTCTCCTCCCTGCAATCCTTCTGTAAGGGGATGTCCAATTGCCTACAAACAGGCTTTGTGTCTCCACTCCACACTCCACCTCATTCAAAATCATATGATCTTTTGTTCTGGGTCTTTGATGCCTCATACCTGATCCTATCAACACCTCATGATCACACAAACAAGCTGGTGTGTTTCTTCCATTTAGACTTCATTGCTTCTCAGCTAGATGCCTGCTTGTTTATCTTCAAGCCTTTAAGATCCCCAGACACTTTATCTTTTGATAGTCGGGCACCATCAGCTTTCTTCACCACCTTTGCCTATGCACCCATTTGTCTTCAGTGATTGTGTTGGGAAAGTGAGTATCTCAGAATGCCAGATTATTAGAAAAAAGTGTTCTTATGTTGAGGGAGGGCTTGAGTAGAGGCCCAATGTCCATCTGCTATCTAAATAATAAACCTATACATATATGTACATAGATCTATTTCCACATCATCACAAATAAATTTACATATGTATTTGCCTGTGTTTAGACCTCTATAAATGCCCTTTGCCTCCTACTTCTTTCCTCTATTCTTCTACTTTCCTCTGTCCCACTGTCATATTCAGCCTTCATTTTGGTTTCAGTAATTCTTCTTGGTTATATTGCCTTTGATCAAGCCTTACCAGGCCTCCTACACCCACCTGGCCATCAATTTTAAATCACTTGTTGTTTCCTCATCCTTGGGGTTGTTAATGCCCACTTCTGTTCCCCCACCTCCCCCGCTCCCATGTCTCCCCAGACCTGTAGGTCCAGTTGTTTTGTCCTATGGATTGTTTGTCCTGCGTATCTTACCTAGATAGACATGCAGAGATAATAATATGCACAAAAACAAGACAGAAAAAAACAACAACAAAAGAAAACAAAGCAACAACAACACACACAAATGACCAAAAAAGAAAAGCTTATAAATAATTCAAGGTCTGTTTGTTGGCCTTTATGAATGTTTTACAATTGAGGCTGATAGGGTGCCATGCCCTGATCCCCACAGTCTATTTTTGGTATTCCCCTAAGGCTTCATTGTACTGCTCCCCTTGCTGTTGGGCCTGAACAGAAGTTTCTCAAAGGCAGAAATCCAAATGGCCAATAAACATATGAGAAAATGTTCCTGATTATTAGCCAAAAGAGAAATGCAAATTGAAACAACTATGAAATACCACCTAACACCCTCAAGCATAGCCCAATTCAAGAAATCAGAAAGTAACAAGTGTTGGAGGGGCTGTGTTGCAAAAGGAACTCTGGTCCACTGATCGTGGACCTGTAGGTATGTACAACTGTTATGGAAATCGATTTGGCAATATCTAAAATAGATGGAAATTGAGCTACCATACGACCCAGCAATTCCCCTACTGGGGATATACCCAGAAAAGACAAGTAACAAGCCACAACTAGACATCAGTGCCACAATATTCATCGCAGCACAGTTCACAATTACAAGGAGTTGGAAACAACCCAAATTTCCATCAACAGATGAATGGAGTAAAAATCTGTGGTACATACATGCAATGAAGTACTACATGTCCCTAAAATGCAGTGATGAATGCATGAAGCACATCGCTGCATGGGAAGAACTGGAGGAAATTAGACTAACTGAAGTAAGCCAAGCACAAAAGGACAAGTACAACATGAGTCCGCTGAGGTGATCTTAAAAATGCAAAAGGGGCATCAGAAAAGCTACTGTATACGTACGTCCCTGGGGTGAGGTCCAGGTACTATGGCAGGGGCCAGACCCAATCCAAAGTTACACATAGTAGCCAACTAAAAATGAGGGGAAAGACAAAATAAAGACATTGGTAGCAGGGGAAGAGGGCACTAACCCACCCAAGGGGAGGGTGTTGTTTATATCTCCACAGGAGAGGGAGAGAGGGACCAGATTTCAACTGGTGCACCAAGATGTAAATGAAACATATTGTCACGAAACAGGGAACCAATAGAAAGGACTGAGGGGCCAGCCCCAATCCCAACTTCATGGATGACTCCTGCTCCCCCCAGAAGAAATCACTTCAGAGGACAGTACTGAGCTCAGGGAGAGGGACATGTCTGACCAGAGCACACAGGAGCAAACGAAGAGGGAGGGAGAGAGAGTGGAGCACGTCCTGGCCCACTGAACCCTGAGAATGATATTCCTCCTCAGAGCATCCAATGCACAGAGAAGACCATAGGGCCAGCCCCACCAGAAGACACGATGTCCCTCACTGACCCATAGCACTATGGGGACAACACTAGAGACACAGTGTGGGAATTGTGCCCAATCCGACCCCACCACACCAAGGCGAAACACTAAAGGCATGCCAGAGAAATGTCCCCTCTTTATCAACTATGTAATTAGAGTGATTTTACTGCTTAATGTACCTCTCATGTAAGAGTTGAAGGAAAAAAATCACCAGACAGAAGAGAACAGTTTAACGTACAAGGTACCAAAGATACCACTGTTAATTTACTTATTTAGTTAATAAAGTAAATAAGCTATTTCATTAGTTTAGTTAACTTAAAATCATGTTTAAGATAGCGTTATTTAGTTAAATTATGGACGTATGTGATTGATTGTTAGAAAATCGAGAATAAAATGTCATGACAAATATAGAGTGATTGCAAACAACATGAGTTTTCTACCCTTATAAGTGAAAATCAGAACTGAAATTTCAAGAACAAAATATATAAGTATGTACACATAAATATCGGAGTTTAAATTCTAACAAAATTAATTATGCCTACAGTATATGTTTAGTACTCCCCAAGGTGCCACTTCAGTATAATTTATCCTGAAGGTATTTATTATATATCAGTTACTCTAATAAATTAGCACTTTTGCACTCTAATTTACCAAAGCCCAAACCGGTCAAATCTGTTACTAGAGTTGATTCCAACTCGTACACACCTTATGTAACAGAGTAGAACGGCACTCCCGGTTTTCCAAGATCATACATGTTACGGAGCAATCTATGAATCTTTCCCATGACCTGGGAGCTGAATGCTTCACCAAAGCGCAGCCAGGCGAGCTTCACGTACCCAAAGCAAATGAGAAATGATGATCGAGGTTCCTCAGTTACCATAGTCCTTCAAGCAAATGTTTGTTCAATCACTGATATCTATTTGACGTTGTTAGGTGTTGCCCATTTGACTCTGACGCCTATGGACTCTGTAAATCAAAACAGGGCTGTCTGAGAGTGCAATTCTCACAGTTGTCTTGTTCGACCTCCTTGTGGAAGCCACTGTCTCAATTCCCCTTGCGCAGTGTCGTCTTCTTTTTCCCTGGCCCTCTAATTTAATAAGCACATCTTTCTTCTTCTGGACTCGTCGCTCCTCTCCTGATAACATGCCAAAGTATGCTCTGAGGCGGTCTCGCCATTCCCTCTTCCAAGGCTGCACTGCATCAAAGACAGATTTGTTGGACCTTTTGGCCATCCACAATACTTTCAACATTTTCACCAACATCGTGCTTCAAAGGTAGTCCTCCAGTCTTCTTTTTCTTTGTGAAGATTTTCCTAGAATAGGAAACAATTGAAAATATCATGACTTGGCACAAGAAAATTTGGTCCCCACAGTGTTATCTTTGTTCATCAACATTTTAAGCAGGCCTTGTGCACATGCTTTGCCAAATGCCATCTATTTGATTTTATGGCTGCTGCTTTTATGAGGTTTGATTGTGGGTTCAAGTAAAATGAAATCCTTGCCAACTTCAATCTTTGCTGTGTATTGTTGCAATCTCTATGATTCAGTAGGGAGAACTTTGTTTCCTTTACACTGAGGGGTATTGTTTGATTTTTATCCATATGTGCTTCAAGTCCTCTTTGCTTTCAGCAAGGGAATTTGTGTCATTATCTGCATATCACTTCTAAATGTTGTGTCATCTGCATAGCTTCTAAATTTGAATTATTTGCTGAGCAAATAATTTATTCAATTCAGTTTGAATAGGCATAATGGAAATATGAAATGCTGTCATGTGTCTTTTCTGATTTTAAGTCATTCAGTAATCCCTTGTACTACTCATAAAATTGATTCTTTGTGTATGTGCAGTTTCCACATGAGCACAATTACGTATTTTGAAATTCCTGTTCTTCTTGAAGTGATCCATAGTGTGTCATGATCCACACACACAAATGTCTTTGTGCAGTCAAGAAAAGTCAAGTAAACATCATTCTTATAGTCTCTACTTTCAGCCAAGGCCATTCTGATGTCAGTAATACTATCCCTCATCCCATGTCTTCTTTTGAAGACATGTTGTTGTATTGCTGCAACTTTTTATAGTTATTTTAATAAAATTTTATTCTCATCTAACATTAATGATATTTTTAATCATTTCCATATTCTGTTGGGTTTCTTTAAAATGGACACAAATAGGTATGTATTCCATATTTTCCGTGCTGGCTGGCACCCAAATTTCTCAGCATAGACTAGTGAATGTTTTCATTGTTGCGTTAAATTGTGGAATGATTATATTTGGTGTCTGTCAATTCCTGGAGCCTGGCTTTTTGCTAATGCTGTCGTTGCAGCTTGGACTTCTTTCAGTGTCATTGATTCCTGGTCATATGCTACCTCTGGACATGTTGGAATGTCAACCAGTTCTTTCTGGCATAGTGCCTCTTTGTCTTCTTTCTATCTTCTTTTAATGTTTGTTGTATCATATAATACTTTCACTATAAAAATCCTTCAATAATACAACCTTACGTTTGAATATTGATTTCATTTCTTTCAGCTTGAGCCGCGATGAGGGTTTTCTTCAATTTTGAGTTGCTAACGACAGATCTTTGCACACATTTCATTATAATGCTTTGCTTTTTCTTATTGAGTGCCTTTTGACATTTTTTGCTCAATATTTCCACTTCATTTCTTCTATTCATTTTAGCAACTCTGTGCTCAAGAGCAAGTTTCAACATCTCTTCTGACATCCACTTTGATTTTTTTTCTTTCTTTCTTTTTTCATGACTTTACTTCCTTCATGGATGATGTTTTTGATGTCATTCCAAAATTCAGCTTGCCATAAGTGTTCAATGCGTGAACTCTGTTCTTGTGATAGTCTCTAAATTCGGGTGACAAGTACACAAGGTCGTGTTTTGGTTCTTGTGAATTTACTTTATTTTTCTTCAAACTCAATCTTTGCTTGAATATGAGCAATTGCTCTGGTCCACAATATGCCATTGGCCTTTTTTGGTTGAGTATTGATCTTTTGTCCAAGGGACACAGTCGAAACAATTTCTGTGTGTTTTCATATGGCAAGGTTAAAGTGTATAGTTGCTATTTATGTTGTGGATAAAGGTATTGGGTATGTGGAAGTTGTTGCTCTTACAAAATTTGGTAACTTCCTGGTTCATTTTTATCCCCAAGATAATATTTTCTAAATAACTGATCCTTCTTCTTTTTCCCCAACTTTCACATTCCAACCACCACTTATTATCAATGCATTGTGATTGTATATTTGATCAATTTTCTACTAAAGACTCTGGTGAAATTCTTTGATTTCTTTATGAGGCTTAGTAAACTTATGTATAAGTGTGCATAAATTTGAGTAATGGTTGTATTAGCTGGCTTCCCCTGTAGATGTAGATGTGTATCATCCTATCACACAGAGCATTGAAAGTACAATTCTCCATGCCATTGGATAATACATACACAGGGTAGATATTGAAATGTTCTTTGTGCTGATGACTGTGATCCTTTTCCTTTTGAATGTGAGTATAGTAACCCATATAATTATCAGATGCAGAATACACGTCTATGTCATTTGAGCCATTCTTAGGATATTGATTTTTATCCACTGCATTTTGGCCTCTTCCAATTTTCTAGATTCATATTACATTACCTGTTGCTACTAATAATAAAGGTTTGCAATGATTATTTCCATTTTTATTCGTGCCTGTCCCATGAGAACATGACGTTCTCAAAGTTTTTAGTTTTTTTCCCACCTACATCATTAATTTTGACTTTACTTTGAGGAGACAGCTCTACCGCTGTCATATATTAAATGTTTTGCAACCGGTGGGGCACACTTTCTGACACCATGAGTTAGTTAATTGTGCCAGCCTGGCCGATAATCACATGTGGGTCTGGTTGAAAGGCGGAGGGATAAATGGATGGTGAAGCCTCGCCTTTCTAGTTCTCGGGTCTCTTGTTTTGTGATGGTTGCATCGGGTGCAGCTGCCTTAGCAGTTCCCTGCTTCAGCTTGCAAGATTGACGTCCTACACGACATCCCCAAGGAGAAGCCACATGGACCTATCCCGATGCAGCCCTGGGTGCTGGAGCAGCCGTGTGGAGACCCCTGCTAGTGCTGAGATGCTTGTTCGTTCACTGACTCAGCTTTCCTCCTGCAGTCGGCATCATTGCCTCTGTTTTGTGAGGTGGAGGACTTTGCGGACAGGTGTTGGGTTAATGGGTTAATGTTGGACTTGTGCGCTTGGGCAGCATTGGGTTGGGATGTTTTCGCGATGCACCTTTTCTTTACATAAAACTCTCTTATACATGAGTTGCTGTGGATTTGTTTCTCCAAAGTACCTAGACTAATACACACCATATCAGACTGTATCCCACTGCTCTTCATTAGGATTTCAGTGACTAATCACTTATTTCTTCTCCCCGGTAGGCAAATTTGGACCACTGACCTTTTGTTTAGTAGCTGAGCATGCAACCGACTAAGCCACCAGGGTTTCCAGAGGAAGCTATTGGAATGAGAACACATACATATAGTATTAGTGGGTTTTATTTTGAGTTATTGTATAAATTAATTACAGGAAAGACTCTCCACAAAATTAATTAATACTTATAGATAGATCTATAATGATTGATCAAATTTCATGTCTTTTATCATTATTTGGCCTAAAATTTATGTTTCATAAATGAAGTAATAAATCACCTTTAACTACAAACATTTTGATCAGTAATACAAGTATTTTTTTATTTTCACCATCTTTGTCCACTTACTCGGATCTGCTCTGTAGTAAATTAAATGCAGCTTCTCCAATTTCTTTGTGAATGCTAAAAATTAAGTTTTATTGTCTATTCTACCTTGATTTTCAGTCTATATGTATTTATTTATTTTATAAGATTTTAGTTTATTAATTATTTATAGTTTATTAAATCCACAGAATCATTACAGATCAAGTCAATGTAGACTCATAATTCTTTCTGTTATCCAAATCCTGCTCATCACATCTGCTAGACACTTCATTTCTTTTGACACCACCAGGTTGGCGTTCAGAGTCGCCCCTCCTGGACTGTCTTCATTCCGTTGCGTTGTTTGCACTCGTTACTTGAGGTCTTTTTCTTCTCAAACAGGCCATGACTTGCAAGTCTGTGTCTAGGTGTGTTTTTCTTTGCATAAAGGAAGGAATCATAAATCATGCCAAATCCTGTCGTCTAGCCACCACCAAAACGAATTCTAATTACAAATACAAAACTGACATCTGGTGGAATCTTATTCCTTTTGGATTGTTTCCCATGGCTTTCTGTCTTGAGCATCACTGCCTCCTTTGGGTGAACTCCACTGACCTTGTATTTTCACTGACATCATCCATTGTCATGAAGTCCTGGTCGGGGTTGTTTCTATGTAATTCATGTCGGTGGCAGGTGCTCAAGCAACCAGGCAAGAAACATAGCTTCAGTCTACATGCTAAGTATCACTGAAAAATAAGAAAAATAGGCAGTCACTACATTTATGTATATAAACTCTCAAATCAGATAAATACTATAGGCTAAAACTTATTAGTCTATTAATGGACCTTAGGACAGTTTGCGTGGGATAACTTTGCATTAACATTTCTAAATTATTTTACAATGCTTTAAAATTAGTGGGTTGTTGCAGAGTCCCATGGAACCGGCTCCAGCAGTAAAATTTGATATCTAGCAAGTTTTCTTGTATATTGACCAAATACTCAGGAGAACTCAAACATTGCTAGTCCTGCCTCAAGTATTGCCACGCTTGCATCCATGATTGCAGCCGCTGTGTCAACCTGTATCATGGAGGACTGGCTTCTTTTTAGTTGGCACTACATTTGCAAGCATGTTGTCCTTGTCCAGGGTCTGGTCTCTCTTGATAAGCCCAAAGCAAATGAGAACAAGTCCCACCATCAACCCTTCTGAGGAACATTCTGGTCTTTCTTCTTCCAAGACATATTTGTTTCTTGCTGTGGTAATCTATGCTGCTTTTAATTGTATTCACCAACACTTTAATCTAAAGGCATCAGTGCTTCCATGGTCTTGCTTATTCCTTGCCCAGCTTTCATATGCGTGCATAGCAATTTAAAAAATCACTACCTAGGCCAGACTCACCTTGGTTTCAAAGTAACATCTTTGTCCTTTAACTTTTTAACTCACCAGGAGCTCATCAGTGTCTCTCTCAGTGCTGAACACTATAGTATGGCACACAACAGACAATCATAAAATCAAAATCAGAAAACATTAAAAAGATGCTTTCTAATCTAGAATATTTAAAATGTATGTAGGTGATGAAACACACCAACACGTACATGAGAGTGATTGAGAGAGGATACAATTGGTTTAAAAATATACATCCCATTTTTAAACAGTTGAGAGCAATACCAGGTCAATATACACTTTAAAATTAAGGGAACGAATGGCTAGAAATGGCCCCCAAAAGAAAACGGGAGCATAAAGGAACACTGAAAAAGGCTTGACATAATAAGTGTCTCAGTCTGGGTGCTTTAGAGAAACAAATCCACAGAAACGCATGTATAAGAGAGAGTTTTATATAAAGGTTAAGTGCACATCAAGAAAGCCAGTGCTGCCCAAGCCCACAAGTCCAACATTAGCCCATATGTCTAACACTAATCCACAGAGTCCTCCTCCATCTCACAAAACAGACGCAATGATGCCAACTGCAGGAGGAAAGCTGAGTCAGTGAAGGTGTAAGCATCTCAGCGCTGGCACAGGTCTCCACACGGCTGCTCCAGCACCCAGGGCTGCATCAGGGTAGGTCCATGGGGCTTCTCCTCAGTGATGTCTTGCAGGAAGTGAGCCTTGCCTGCTAAGGCAGCTGCACCCTGGTCTGACCATCAGAAAGCAAGAGATCCGAGAACTAGAAAGGCAGGCTCACTGAGCCATTTATCCCTCCACCCTTCAGTTAACCCCACATGTGATTATTGGCCAGGTTGACACAATAAACATTAACTATTTCAATAAGTAAAATATCTTTTTCTTTAGACTCCCTGAGTTGAGGGTCTAAGAAGAAAATGATTTATGAATAGTGTTCTTATAAATATGACAAGGAAAGGCAGAGAAAAAAAAAGATTTTGAACTTAGGTAGAATTACACAGTGAATACTTTCAGCCTGATCCCCCCTAAGTACTCTAGTGTGGAAATTGTTACTCAGAGATAGATAGTTCATAGTTTCAGACCCACTCAATTATCAGCAAAGGATTTGTGCTTACAGGGTTGGGAGGAGAAGCAAATAGAATTCCACTGTGTATCCGGCTCTCTATTCACCAGAGGCCAGTGAGCTTTTAGTGAGATTTCTCCTAATGGAGTGACAGCTACTGTGTAGTTGAAGATAGAGAACATAAAGCCCAAGACACTCAAAAACAAGGGGGTGGGGGAATGAAATGAAGCATCTTCATGAAGTGCAATCATTATCTACTGTGTGATCTGAGAAGGGGAGCTGCTGGAAACTTCCAGGAAAAACAGGAATCACCCTGAATACAAAAAAATAAAGAAAACCACCTACACTCTCCCACTGACCTCTAGTTCTTTTCTTCCAACAACTTTTTCAGAACCGAATTGAAATTCTACTTACAATATTTTTAGGAAGTTATGCTTCAGTCTTTGCTTTAACATTTTCAGAAAAGTAGGAAAGGAAAAAGCTCAGTACTTCTCCTGTCAGCTACTGTTAGAATGAATGAGACCCCGTTACGTTCGTTCAGATTACTGGACCCGTATTCACTCCCTCCTTCACAGGTCACAGGGAATTCCAATTACCAACTGTAATAGTGCCTCTTGAGCGGCTTCTTCTTTTTTCTGTTCCTATTCAAAGAGAAACGGCGTCTAGTTTTGCTTCTCCATCCTCCCCTAAAGTCAAGCCAAAGCTCTTACAATTTTTTGAGGTTGAATTACAGATAACTTATCTAATTTTTTAAAAGTATCTTAGTCCTTGCATTTCAAAGATAAACAAGACTATCCTGTGGCCGTAGGTTATCTTGTCAATTCCCTCCTCACTGCCCAGTCAGTAGAAAATATTTTTCATCATATCTACTGTCTTTTGTGTACTTGACAGTCAGGAAAATTAAATAGAGGTCCCAATTTTTTCCAGTGCCATTCTAAGATTAGGAATGATTTTATTTAGGGCCAACCAAAATGACTTCCCTCAAGTCAATTCTGATGCAAAATGACCTTATCAAACTTCCCATACAGTTTCCAAGACAATAAATATTTGCAGAGAGGGACTACCACATCTTTAACCTATGAATTGGCTGGTTCCTTTGAACCACAGACCTTTAGTGACCAGATAAGCTCTTTAATGTCTGCACCAGCAGGACTCCCTGGGGAGAAGGTAAAAGAATGGAAAAGGAATTCTGCAAAAGTATTTTGGCAAAATAAATCAATCCTGACACATACCCTTGCTCTGGGATGTTTAGTTAAGTGCCCCTATGTTCCAAAGCATCATGTACAGCAAAATGAGATGCTGGCTGGTCCTATGCTCACCTCAAAAGGTGTTCTATGTTTGAGCTCATGATTGAAGCCACGTGGTCACTCCATCTTGTCAAGGGTCTTTCTCTGCTTCACTGCCCTTCCACTTTAGCATAATGTCTTCTCCCCGGGACGGAGCTTTCCAGACAACAGATCCAAAGAAAAGGAGACAAAATCTCGCCATCCTCATTTCAAAGGAGCATCCTGTTATACTTCTTCCAGGACAGACACCTTTGTTAGTTTGGCAGCCCATGGAATCATTAATATTCTTCATAAACTTCATAATTCCAATGAATCCATTCTTCTTTGGTCTTCTTTATTCAATGCCCAATTTTTACACGTTCTGTGTCAGGCATCCTTGCTTTTCAATATTTTAAAGAGATCTTGTAAAACAGATTTCCCCATACAATGTGCCGTTTGACCTCTTGAATGCTCCTCCCTTAGCATTAATTTTAGATCCAAACAAAATGAAACCTTTGACCACTTCGGTCTTTTCTGTTTTTCCCAGTGTTCCCGACTGGGGTGATAATTTTTGTTTTATTTACGGTGAGTTGTAATCAGTTTTGAAGACCTCAATCCTTAATCTTTATCAGCAAATTCATCAAGCCCTCCTTAACTTTAGCAAGCAAGTTGTGGCACTTACGTATCACAGATTGTTCATAAACCTTCCTCAAATTCAGGTGCTAAGTTATGTTTCATAGAGTCAAGCCTCTCAGATCATGTGCACAGCATGCAGATTTCATAATTACGGTGAAAGTATACAGCTGATACCTGCCGTCCTGATTTTAAAACATGCAATATTCCCTTGTTTGAATGACTGCCCCTTGATCCACATCGGTTCTGCGTGAAAATAGCAAAGAGTTCTGCAACTCAGATTCTTCCCATTGGGATCCATAGCTTGCTATTATTCACACTGTGGAATTCCTTTGGGTAGTCAATAATATCCAAGGCCATATTTCTCATTTTCTCTGCATTCAGCCAAGATCTATCTGACATCAGCCATGAGATCCCTTGTTGCATGTCCGGTTCAGAATCCAACTTGGATTTCTGGCAGCAGCTCCCTATCTAGGTACTGTTACTTTGATCTTGATCAAAGCTGTATTTGCCTCAGATATTAAGTATTCCGTTCTATAATGTCTGTTTTATGTTGGGTCACTTTTCTTTGAACTGTTCTCTACCATTTGGACAAAATATGCATCCTTTCCAGTCTGCTGGCTAGAATCTGTCTTCCAATGTCTTGAAATTAGTGAGTGAGTTTCATTAGCTTGTTGCAACATCCTAGTTGGTACTGCAACAATTCCGAGGGCCTTGCTTTTTGCTAATGCTTTCATTGCAGCTTGGTTTTCTTCCACTAATACCATCTGTTATAGATCATCGAAGGAGCAGTGAATTATTTAATGTGTCTCTTCTAGCCCAAATCCCTAACTCTCACCAAAAGACCCCTCCTGAATGGATCTGGTTAGAAGATGGGGGACATATACTGATAGGATTCACCTGCGCATAACAAGCTTCCCTGGAGTGCCATCTTCCTGGGAAGCAGAAGCTGAGATCTCATCACCTGCTAGAACCAGGCTTGGAGCATGCCCTTAGGACCTGATCTATCTGTGCAGTGAAACTCCTGGAGCCAGGTGGCAACTCTACCATCAGAGGAGCAGCGTCCGAACCAGGAAGCACAGCATGGAACAAACACAGACTTCTCAACCACGGATCACATTAAGATGAGTGCATTTCTGCAGGAGACTGTGGGTTTATCATTCACTGCGGAAGTTGGACTTGCTGACTCATGAACGTGAACCTGAATACCTTCGTATCGAGGCTGACAGGAGCAGGGTGCCTCTGGGCTCTTTAATAAGGACCTGGATTTTCTGATCCACAGAGTTTGAGCTCATTGCCTTTGGATGAACTCTTACAGCAGAGGTTTATGGCCCTTTGGACATTTATTAGCAGACCTGAAACTTTGTAACATATCCTGGTCCACAATTACCCTGAGCATTTCTCATTGGCAATACAACTTGTCAAATTTCTCAGTAAACCCTTTAATCATGAATTTGTCTGATAGTTTCTGTGTTGTCATTGCAATGGATATTAGAAACTCAAAAAAAATTATAGAACATTAAGTCAATATGATCATATGCTACCTTTTGAAATTGTTGATTTTCAACGAGTTATTTTTAGTGCATTGATTCTGTATAGCTCTTATCTTTGATGCTTTATGCATCTTTCAATATTATCCCTGTGGAATATTTTGGGAGTTCTGTTGTCAGGTCCTTGCACAGTCATCTATTTCTTAGAATATATAAAGCATTAACTGATTACATTCATTTATTATTATCGATCAAAATGAAAGGTAGGTTTAAATTGATTTAACTGCATTGACATATAAAAATGATTAATGATTTGTAAATTTCCAAATTTACATTATATGTTCATGCAAGTGGTTTTACCTGATTGCTGGTCAAAAACATAATATTTTATGGGTATTAAGATTATCCATATTAATGGAGCAACAGTTAAGAACCCAAATAAGATATTGCATTAGGCAAGTCTTTTAAATTGTGAAAGAGCAAATCTGTCAGTCTTTTTACTCAATTGTACCTGACACAAGCCACTGTATTTTAAATGTATTTGCATGCCCCACATGCATTCAAAAGCTGGACGATAATAAGAAAACTTGGGGAAAATCAATGCATTCAAATCATAGGGTTAGTGAAGACTGTTGAAAGTTTTATAGCTTGACAGAAGAACAAATAAATATGCCATGGAAGAGTTCAGGCCCAAAGCTCCTTAGAAGCAAGACTAGAAATACTTAGTCCCCCTTACGTTGAACATATTTCAGGAGAGCCCAGTCGCTGGAGAAGAATTTCATGCTTGGTAAAGTAGAGGGTCAGCAACAACACAAAAGGGCTTAAATGAGGTGGATTTACATGGTTGTTGCTCCAGTGAACTCGGCTCCAGCATCGCAATGATTGTGAGGAGAGTGCGGAACTGGGCTGTGCTTCAATCTGTTGAGATTAACAGATTGGATGGCACCTAAGAACAATAAGAACAACGTTCTTTTGGGTGTCAGTTTAATGCTACATTCTTAATTTTCTCACTGTGACTATTAAACTGTGTTCATTCACGTCAAAGGAACACATACGATTTTATTTTCTTCAAGTTTATTGAACTTAAATCGCACTTTAAATGGTTTTGCTTCAATGGTTCTGTTGGTAGTCTGTTGCCATAATTAATATTAACAGCAATCAGAACTTTTTACAACCCAAACAGCATCTATATTTCTTTATAATTTACGCACATTCATCTCTGAGAAATGATTGGTAAAAAGTATTATATATGACTTCCATTTTATTGTACATGACATCATAGGATTGGAATTTGAACTTCTTTCAAGAAAGAAATGAACAGCATATTCAAAGTCCCTATTACATTTTTCAGTCTCACATACTAAATTGAGCATCACCACCACAATAGTAAGAGAAGCGTATGCATTTGGAGTAGAGAAAAGAGAAATTAAGTTGCTAAGAAGCAGAGATATGCTCCATGCAGAATCCATGCCATTGAGTGGATTCCAATTCACAATAACCATCGAATAAGGTAGTATTGTCCTTTTTGGTTCCTGAGGCTGAAATTCTCTATGGCAGCAGAAAGCCTCATTTTTCTTCCATGGAGCCACTGATGGTTTCAAAGTACTGACCTCCAAGTCAGCAGCTAAATCCATAACCAACTATGACAAGAGAGCTCCTTCATATACTCCGGAAAAAAAACGCAAATCAAGCTCACTGCCATCCACAACGAACCTATGGAACAGAGTAGAACTGTTCCCTGTGGGTTTCAGAGACCATCTTTACAGGATTAGAACACCTAATCTTCGTCCTACAGAGCAGTGGGTGTTTTCAAACTGGTGACTTGCAGTTAGAAGTCCAGTGGCAACCAATTACCCCACCAGTGCACCATCATTTGTCTACATCAGATATAGTGGCTCATAAATTCTCATATATGGACAATAGACCTGAATGGACAATGATTGTTGTTGGTAGATTCCATAAAACCAGTTGCAACCAATAAGAACACAGGATACAATAGAAATGGGCATGACCAGGTCTTGCATCAGTCTCACAGTTACTGTTATGATACCCATTGTCAAAACAACTATGCCACCTCGTCTCACTGAGGATGTGCATCTTTATTTCAGAAAGCCTATACTCAGCTTCAATTTTTATTACTACTATAGGAAACATATTTAATGAATAGATGTGGTTAGCTATTTTATTTCTTTTATTTTTATCAAATATTTTAATTGTAACTCACTAAAGAGGGAACCATCAGTTGTCTGTTGGTTTGTCATACTGTAGTGGCTTGAATGTTACTCTGATGCTGGCAACTATTCCACTGGTATTTTAAACACCAACCGAGTTAGGCAAAGTGAACAGCTTTCAGCAGAACTTCCAGTCCAAGAATAAACTACGAAAAATGTCATCAGATGCTGAAGATCTGAGGAGTCGCAGCAGGACATTGCCAAAATAGTGCCAGAAGATGAGTCCTTCAGGTCAGACAGCGCCCAAAAGATAACTGAGGAAGATCTGCCTTCTAAGTATAGAGCCAAACATAATGAAGTGAAAGTAGTAAAGTCTAAGGAAAATTCATTTGGCAATGCACACAAGACAAAATGAGAATAAATAGTTGCAAACAGCTATCAAAAATTGGAACTTAGAATGTATGAAGCATGAATCTAGGAAAATTGGAAGTCTTCAAAAACGAAATGGTCCTATTAAAGATCATTATCCTGGGCATTAATACTGGTATTGGCCATTTTGAATCAGAAAGTTGTGTGGATAGCTAGCAACGGCAAAGTCAAGAGGAATGATGTTGTGTTCATCATCAAAAAGAGGTTCAAGATCGATCGTGAAATACAATGTTATCTTTGTTAGGATAATACCTATCTGATACAAGGAAATGCAGTTAATACAATTATTATTCAAATTTATACACCAAACACTAAAGCTAGTGATGAAGAATTTGAAGAATTCTACCCGTCTTCAGGCTGAAATTCATCAAACAAGTGGTAATTATTGGTGATTGGAATGCAGAAGTCAGAAACAAAGAGGAAGACACAGTAGTTGGAAAATATGACTTTGATGATGGAAATGAAGCTGGACATAATACGATAGAATTCTTCAAGACTAACCACGTCTTCATTTCTAACATCCTGTTCCATGAACAGAAGTGATTTTTTCCATTTGAAATACAAAAATCAAACTGATTACATCTGTGGGAAGAGAGAATAGAGAATCTTAGTATAAGCAGTTACAACGAGGTCATAAGTATGCCGTCCAACAGACCAGATCTCAGTTCAGTTTGAGGCTTCAAAAACATAAAAGGAGTCTATAAGAATCGAAATGCTATATTGAGAATATCCCACCTGAATTTTTAGAATATCTTAAGAGCATATTTGATGCATTAAACACAATAACAAAAGATCTGAGCTACATCAAGAACACAACACATGAAGAGACGCTGAAACTTACTCTTAATGGTAGAGTAGCTAAGGCAAGCAGAAGAAATGATGAGGTAAAATTGCCAAAGTAGACCAGAGTTGTTCATAACCTACAGACAAACAGGTAGATTCTGGGCTCCCAGTTGACACTAGTCCCAATCTCGGAACAGTTAGCTCTTAGAACATGGCCCTGCTCAATTCTTGACTTCATGAAATGATTGCTAAAGATAAGGGTACTACAGCAAAGTGTGGTGAAGAAAGAAAATGGTATCCAGTTATCAATTGGGATCATGTCTGGGGTCTTAAAGGCTTGTATTCAAACAAGCAGCCATCTAAGAAAGGCATCAACTAAATTCACACCAAGGATGCACACCAGCATGCGTGATCCAAAGATGAAAATAGCAAAATCCAAATATAATGAAGGGATAAGTGTCAGAGCTTAAATTGTGAGCGCTCAATTTATAGAAGGCTATGAAGGAGAGTGGGAGTCATAATCCATCTATGGCAATGGTTCTCAACCTGTGGGTCATAACCCCTTTGGGGGTTGAATGACCCTGTCACAGGGGTCACCTGATCCGTAACAGGAGCACAATTGCAGTTGTACAGTAGAAACAAAAATAATTTATATTTGGGTGTCACCACAACACAAGGAACTGTATGAAAGGGTCGGGGCATTAGGAAGGTTAAAAACCACTGATCTATGGACTATCGAGTCAGCTTAAGCCTCGGGCAGATCTCCTCCAGCCACACAAAAGTGACCCCAAAAGCTTTACTATCAGACAGAAATTATTTTAAACTTGACTATGGTGGAGCAAACTATGATATAATGGGATCCTTGGCCATTTGACCTCCCTCTTGACCTAACTTGGATTTGCTCTAGTCTTAAATATTTCCTCACCTGTTTCAGAAAAATAAATTTATTCTCTGGCCTTTTAAATATTGATGCCAGTCTTGTCTTTATTAAACTTTATTTGTATTTATATCTTTGTATTATCATTTGTATTTTCTGCTTGCAGTTTTCTTTCTTATTGTTTTGTTGGGTTTTCCAATTTGTAAAGGACAGGCCTGGATGCATAGAGACAATAGCAATGGCTTAGGGATGTAGCGGGGGAATGGTGGTTAGAGATGGTAAGGGGATTTGGAGAGAAAACAATGAATGTAGGAGGTCGGGAGGGAGCACAAGATCTGATTGTGATGATGTATAGACAACTCTTTTCCAAAGTGATTTAACTATGAAAAAATAGCTGAATAAAATATTTCAAAGGGCAGCTTGTGAAGACAAAGTAAAGTATTATAATGAAATGGGCCAAAACCCAGAGGTAGAAAACCAAAAGGGAAAACATCCTTAGCATATTGTAAACTTAGAGAACTCAAGAAAAAAATTCAAGTCTCAAGCTGCAATATTGAAATCATCTATAAGCAAAACATTGAATGTTGCTGGAAATATCCGGGGAAGATTAAAAGCAGTAACAACAACAACTCAGAGTCACTGTACCATAAAGAACTAGTTAATCTTCAACCATTTTAGGAGGTACCGTATGATCAAACACCGGCGGTACTGAAGAAAGACCCCCCAAGCTGCACTGAAGGCATTAATTAAAATCAAGGCTCCAAGAATTGATGGAATACCAATTCAAATGTTTCAACAAGCTGACAAACACTGGTGGCACTCACTGGGGTAGGTCAGGAAATTTGGAAGACAACTACTTGGCCAACAGTTTGGAAGAAGTACAATTCGTATCAATTTCAAAGAAAAGTGACCCAGCAGAAGGCTCAAATTATAGAACAATATCATTCATATCACTTGTTGATAAATATCAAGGATTGGAGAGTTCAATATAAATTACAACTTAAGGTAAAATAAATTAAAACACACATTTTCACAAATGGTCAGTTGGTGCCATTATGATGAGCTGAGAAAAGATTGAGTTTGTTAATGATTTACTCTTGCCTGGATTCACAACCAATGCTCATGGAAGCAGCAGTCAAGAGAAAAAAAATGACATGTTGCATGGCATAAATCTGCTACACAAGACCTCTTTAAAATGTTCTAAAGCAAGATCAATACTTTGAGGACTAGGTGCATATGACACAAGAAATGACATTTTTAATTACGTTGTGTGCATGTGAAAGTTGGACATTGAATAAGGAAGACCAAAGGAGAGTTGATCCATTTGAATTATGGTGCTAGCGAAGAATATTGAAAACAGTATGGCCTGCCAAAAGAACAATCAAATCTTTCTTGGATGAAGTACAGCCACAGTGCTCCTAAAAAGAAAGGATGTGAGATACCATTTCACGTATGTTGGACAAGTGATCAGCAGAGAGCAGTCCTTGGAAAAGGACATTGAACTTGGAAGGAAGAGAAGCCTCAAAAATGGTAGATCCTCAACAAGATGGAAAGACACAATGGGTGAGCAAGGGAGCTCAAACATAACGCTCTTTGTGAGGATGGCACAGGCCAAGGAGTGTTTTGTTCTGTTGTTCACAGGATCGCTGTCAGGTAGAATGGACCCTATGACTGCTCGGGAAGATGACGATAACGGGAATTTAGGGGATTCCATTTTAGACCAGGAGAAAGACAGAGCTTTTTACTCACATAAAAAGTTACCATCTCAGAAACTCACAGAGGCAGTTCTACTTTGTCTTAAATGGTGGCTAGGAGTCATATTGACCCTGTAACAGTGAGTTTTGTTTTTTTGGTATTTTATAATCTGCAGGATCAGAGAAAAACTATGAATATTTAACATTTAATTATTTTCTATAGGTTATTAGTTGCCATGGCATAGTTATTTTTAAATATGTTTTGTTTTTATAGAATATCTATCTATCTATATATATATATCTATATCTATATCTATATCTATATATGAACTTCTTGAGGAGAGACATAAATAGCAGTTGGATTTTTGTGATACCCTATGTTCATATTTATGTGGAACGTGGGTCCGCGCTGTTTGTATCTGTCTCTGAATATCTTGTATTAAAGTTTCACTTGTTGCAAATATTTTCTTAGTATAAAAAATATCATTGATGGCCATCTCCTGTCTACAATATGGATGAAAGTCCCCTGGTAATGGGTGTTTTCTGCTTTGTTGAAGCCCTACTGGTATGCATAGCTCATACCTGAGAGCAACGGTTTATTGAAGGAATGTCTAAACGTCCTGGAGTTGTTTAGGTCAGAAACCATACTTTGGAAAATAACACTGTAACAGGGACCCTTTGTCTGTTTAACAATCTGTAACATTGCAGTTTTCTTTATGCATTCCCTTAGCATGTATAGATGACTATTAAATTGTGTTATGTATATATAATTTAAATTGTGATATGTATATATACAGTTTAAGTAAAAATGATTTGAAGTAAATATTTCAGTATGTTACAGTCATATTTGGTTTAAATGGGTATTTTAAAGCAAAGTATAGGAAGTTAATTTTCAAAAGAAATATTTGCATATCTGCAGTCTTGTTTCAGTATGAAGTTCGAAAAGCGTTGCTACTTAGCGATGGCCAAGTCTCTGCTTAATGGCTTGCATTTGAAAGTGTGTTTATAATGCTTCCAGCCATTTCCCTTTATTTCAACAAATAGTAACTGTAGGTTATTTGAGGCAAGATACTCAATATCTTCACTACTTTGGGCTTTTGCAGGTAACAACATCGCCACAAATGGTTAACTTAACATTATAGGAGTTTAAAAGCTCAGGGGTCTAGAGTCTGAAAGTAAGATCAGGTTTTCAGGTGTGTGGGTTCTTTCCTTGTCATTAGGTCTGAGTGGTCTTTGGTTTCCTGGTTGTTGACAGTCTCACATGTTGTCTGTTTTCCCCAGCTTCTGTGTCTCAATCTATTTGTATAATTGAGAATTAATTAAATTTAGAGCTAGAATTAATTCAATTCAAATCTTATCTCATGGCCACAGCAAAGAAGATCCCATTTCCAAATAGAATTACATTTACAGGTATAGGAATTAGGATCCCACTACTGAGTGGTTCTCAACCTTCCTAATGCCGTGACCCTTTAATACAGTTTCTCATGTGGTGGTGACCCACCAACCATAAAATTATTTCATTTGCCACTTCATAACTGTAATTTTGCTACTGCTATGAATCTTCATGTAAATATCTGATATGCAGGATGTATTTTCATTGTTACAAATTGAACATAATTAAAGCATAGTTATTAGCCACAAAAACTATATGTAATTCTATATTGTGAATTATTTATTTCTAATTACAAGTAAATGAAATTTTGTCTTGAAGCAGGGGGCAGCATGAGTAACAGTCTTCACGTTGGGTACTCGTATGTGGGCCTATCTGCATGTGGGCGGCCGCTACTGTAGATGGTTAGAGGAGCAATGTCTCGGTTCCTAAGACCATTGGAAAGATGTCTTAGGGTCATTTGACCCCCAAAGGAGTCGCGACCCACAGGTTAAGAACCGCTGTACTACATACGTTTGGCAGAAAAAATCCAATCTGTAGCTATAGGAATGGTGGAGCTCAAACTAAAAGATAAAAAGAATGTTGACTATCACCTTCCTTTACAAAAACGTGTGAGCAATAGAGTGGTTTTATAAATACTTTAGCTTCTGTATCAGATATTATATTATAAATAAACTATATAACTGTTTATTGGAAGCTCTCAAGAACAAAGCAGCAAGAGTAACAGAAGTAACCAAAGGGTGGCTTAAAGGAATGTTCTCTGATGTTTATTGAAATCTAGCTTGAATTATTATAAAAAGGAAAATGTTTGACAGAGCTGATGTACCAGATATATTTCTAAAAATAGGAGAGTGTATGAGAAACGCGAGACCCTTAAATTCAATGATGGTAACAGGTGCAGCTTTAATGAAATACATTAGCATGTTAAAATAAACAAAGCTAAACATAGTCAGATGGATAATGATCAACATCTTTATTTACTGAATTCCACAGTAAAGACCAACGCACTTTTAAAACGAGATGTGCTATCTTAGAAAAGCTATTTTAATTCTCACAGATTTTATACCATAGTTGCTCTATTTTTTAAATCTACACATTTAGAACATGCATAGCTTGCAGATTAGTTCAGTATTGAAATAAAATAGTATTTTCAGAGTAGCTGTTCACGGGTCCATTTCTCAGTATAGCTATAGAGATCACACACATGCAAACACATAGTAATATACACCTCTGGAGTTTCTAAGAAATAACCAGGTGAAACCCTCTTCCCCCAAACACCTTGGGAAATGGTTTCAGCTAGTTTTCATGTGAGCAGCATTAGGAGATTTTCTGTTACTAGACTATGAGTGTACACATGATACATGTGTTTGGCAAGCTCTGAGTATTTCATCCCTTATATTTCATGTAATTTTAGAGGGGAAACACAAACAACAAGCAAACTGTTCCACACATTTCTGGAAGATTGTGAGTATCTGATAAGGATATGGAATGGAAACCTTTAAAATTGGAATATTTTTAAAAGTGGGATTCATGGCTGCAGTGAGTAGCCAAAGGTCATGTGTGTGGAGTTTATAGGACAAACAACAAAGAAACTGGGAACCTGGTTAATGAGGGGGGGGGGAAGAAGTATATCTTTCATTGCTTAAAATAATTCCATTGTGCAATGCCAAAGAGTTTTAAATCACTCAAACGCTTTCAATATAGAATGCTGTTACTCATCGCCAATTAAAACACTTTTGTAGCTGATTTTATTATGCTATATTCTCTTCCTCTTTTTGGTGCCGTAGAGTAGGCTACAACTCCTGTACAACTGAATGGAACACTGCCCAGTTCTATGCCATCCTCACAAATGTTACATTTGAATCCATTGCTACAGCCATTGTGTCAGTGCCTCTCCTCGAAAGTTCTGATCTTATTCCCTGCCCTTGTAATGTGCCAGAGATTAATATCTATTGAAATGTATCAAAAAATATATTAGAGAGTCTCCATCCCCACTTTTAAGGAACATTCTAGCTGTACTTCTTCTAAAACAGATATGTTTGTTTTTCTGGCAGTCCAAATGACTTTCACTATTCCTCACTAACACCATAATTGAAATATTCTATACTAAATACAGTATTTCGTTTCTTAAGGTAGCCAAGCGAAATCACACACTCACTAAAGCGTTAAATTTTCTATGGTAGAGGAATAGAGAAAAAAAACTTTAAAAATGTCGTGATAGGCCATTCTAAAGTTAACAGATTGTTTTGCTAGTGATAAAAACTAAACCAAAAGAGCTGAAATGAAATTGCTGGAGGTAGAGTTACAGCCTCTGGATCCCACAGGGCCAGTTCTACTCTACCTTCTAGCATCACTATGAGTCAGCATCAACTGGATAACACTGAGTTAAGACTTGGGTTTGGAGGCGTTTAGAATCCTATCTCTAAATGAAGAATCATTATGTTGTCGTTGCCCTGGAGTTACTTCTGACCCATAGCAACCCAATGCACAACAAAAAGAAACAGCCCTGTCCTGTGCTATCCTCACAAATGTGCCTGGCCTTGAGCCTACTGTTTCAACCACTCTGTTAACCATCTCCATGAGGGCTCTCCTCCTGTACACTGTCCCTCTACTTTATCAAGCATCATGTCCTTCTTCAGGGACTGGTCTCTCCTGATAACATGTCTAAAGTATGTAAGACAAAGTCTTACCATCCTAGTCTCTATTTATCAAGGATCACTCTATCTATACTTCTTTCAATCAACAGATTGATTTGTCCTTTGGGAAGTCCATGGGACTTTCAATGTTCTTCTCTAGCACCGCAATTCAAATGCATCTACTTTTCTTTGGTCTTCCTTATTCAATGTCCAACTTTCATATGCACGTGGAACATACCATGATTGGGTCAGGTTCACCTTAGTCCTCTAATTAACAGGCTTGCTTTTAAATACTCTAAAAAGTCTGGTGTAGCAGAGTTACCCAATGCAATGCATCTTTTGATCCCTTGACTGATACTTCCACGAGTATTGACTGTGAATCCAAACAAGACAAAATTCTTCAGAAGGTCAACCCTTTCTCCATTCATCGGAAAATAATTCAAGTCTTGCTTTCTTTCAGCAAGCAAGGTGGTATCATCCCCATTGCATAGGCTGTTACTGAGCCTTCCTTCCATCCTGATGCCATATTCTTTTTTCATATAAGCCAGGTTCTCTGAAGATTTGCTCAACATACATATTGAAAAATTTTGGTAAGAGACTACAGCCCTGATACACGCCTTTCCTGATTATAAACCTTGTATCATTACCTTGTTCTGGTCACCCAACTGGCTCTTGATCCATGTACAAGTTACACATCAGCATAATGAAGGGTCCTGGAATTCCCTTGTTCTCAAGGGAATTGATACATAGTTTGTATAAATTCATCTTAATTGCACTCTTGACCAACTTCAGACTGATGACATTGGTTAAATTTTCAATTTCTTCATCACTAGCTTTTATTGTTGTTGAATAAATTAGTATAATAATTGTATTGAATGGCTTTTCTTGGAGGTGGATAGATGTAACCTTTTCACAGACAGTATTTTACTGCAATATTTTGAAATGTCGTTTCTGACAATGAATGTCATGCTATTCATACTTATTTTGTCATTCCCAGCATAGTAAACGATATGATTTTTTATTCAAAACAATTAAGATCTGTCCATTTCAACTAGCATCTGGGATATTGATCTTTATATGTTCCATTTAAGTTCACTTGGAAGACATATGAGGGTGCACCCCCACCCCCAAAATAGGAATGGCACTAGGCAGAGCAGAGCTTTTGTGGTACACTCCCCCTCCCCCCCCAAGGCAAGCATTAAGCAACTTGCTCTGAGTTAGCGCACCCAGTGGTGTCACCTGGGAAAGTTCTCCCTGGTCACAGTGAATTTTTTTTTCATTAAAGCAGTTTTGCTTGAACCTTGATTTTTTTTTGATGGCAGATTTAAGAGAACAACGTGCAACTGTGAGATGTTGTTTCCTGATCCCCCAGACACTGTTGTGCAGTGGGAAAAACTCAAGTGTATGAGTGGTTTTCTCATTTCAAAAAAGATAAAATGTCAATTGCTGACAAACCTTGTTCTGGATGTCCGTAACTTCCCAAATGGGGGAAAATGTCTACTCATATTGCATTTGGAGTTCATTTCACCAGGTCAGATTGTTAATCAAGTTTTCTATTTAGAAGTTCTGAAAATATTGTGTAACAGTGTGGGACAAAAAAAGGACTGATTTGTGGCAGATGGGCACTGGTTTTGCCACCATCACAATTTACCTGCTCATGCAGCCACCTAGTTCACCAGTTTTTGGTAAAAAGCAGCATGTTTCTCTTGCCCCGCACACCTCAGTCACCTGATCTCATTCCATGCAACTTCTGTTTGTTTCCGGGAATGAAGAGGGACATGACAGGACAGCAATTTGACAACATAGAAGAGGTGAAGACAAAAATGAAGAAGGTGCTGTCAGCCATTCAAACAGATGAGTTTGAAAATGTTTCCAAGAATGGAATCACAGATTTGACAAATGTATTAAGTGTAATGGCGAGTAATTCGAAGGTGATAAGGTTGTTTTGTAAATAAATAAATGCATACATACATACATACATAGCTTTGGAGAGAAAAAAATCCTGCGTTTTGGGGGGTACTTCCTCATAGATATATTTCTAGGCTTACATAAAATATTACTAATTCCTGAATAGTATATTTTACGTCATGTCAGTATTTTGCTAAGTTGTAAATAACATACTGAAATTTGCATAATTCCCATATTAAAAATTTTAAAATGCAAGCTTGGCATACAATTTTATACATTTGACATAATGGCATACTGAAAAATGTTCCATATTATATCAATGAATTTTATGGATGACAAGCAAATAGTGTCTTTATAAAATGAACAAAGTTGAGTTGCTTAATACTGGTTGACAGAAGTAATGTGACAGCAATTAAAATGTTTCAACAAACTGTTAAAGCAACGGAGCACTTATTTATCAATGCCAAGAAATGCGAAAGGTCTACTTAGCCAACTGACAAGGAAAAAAATCCATACTTGTACCTATTCCAAAAAAATATGGAGTAGCAGAATATGCAAATTATCTAATGATATCATTCATATGACATGCTAGTAAAATGTTCCTGAAGATCATTCAACAATCAATGCAGGAGTTTGTTGACAGGGAGTGGCCAGAAATGTAGGGTAGACTCAGAAAAGGATGTGAAACAAGGGATATCATTGCTGATGTCAGATGGAGCTTGATGCAAAGCAGAAAACCAGAAAGGTTTTTACTTGCGTTTCATTAGCTATACAAATGAGTTCAATAATGTGGGCCATTAAAATCCTATGGATAACCTTGAGAAGAACGGGAATTCCATTACACTTCATTGTGCTCACGTGGAGCCTGTACATGGATGAAGAGGCATTTGTGGGAATAGAACAAAGGAATACTCCACAGTTTAAAATCCAGAAAGGTGTGTGTCAGGGGTGTATTCTTTCCCCATATTTATTCAATCTGCATGCTGAGGAAATAATAAGAGAATTTGAATTACAGGAAGAAGAATATAGCATAAGGATTGGAGAAAGGCATATTCAATATATATACGACACCACCTCTCTGACATTGAGCAAGACTTGAAGAACCTGATAAAGATCAAGGCTTGAGGCCTTCAATATAAATTACAACTTCATGTAGAGACAATTCCATCTTCAAAACTGGACCAATAGATAACATTATTGTAAACTAATAAAAGATAGATAGTGTCAATTTCCTCTGGCTTGGATTCACAGTCAGTAAATACTGCACTCAAGAGGTCAAATGACTCATGGCACTTAGAAAACCTGCTGCACAAAATCTCTTTAAAGATTGAAAGCAACATCTTTAGTTTGAGAACCAGGGTGCGTTTGATGAAGAAGAATAGAAGCATTTTGGATTGTGGTGCTGGCGAAGAATATTCAAATGCTATAGACTGCGCAAAAGACCAACAAGTCTTTGTTGGGAAACATACAGACAGAATGATCTTTAGAAGAAAAACGGTGAGACTTGATCTCAAGTACTTTGCACATGTTATCAGAAGAGACCAGTCCTGAAAAAGCACATCGTTAAAGTTGGGAAAGGGCCAACTTATCTTGGACTCACCCATGAATTAGACCCAGAAGTGAACTTCCTAGTTCATAGTAAATATTATGAACTAGTTCCTAGTTCATAATAAAATATTAACTATGTGGATGATCATAATATGCACACAAATACTGGCAGACAGAATATTAAGATGCCCCAATTTTTCTCTATGGTCATATTTACACAGTGTTATTCCTTGGATAGTAAAATACTTTTTCTGATCTTTAGGTGTGATATATGGCATTATTCATTTGGAGGAAGAGAAATTATCTGGGTTAGGAAAACTTACCAAATGATTCTTTAAAGGAAGAGTAATTTCTTTGTTTGGTTACAGAGGAGAAATTTCTGAGAACAATTTTACACAACATTGTTAGATTGAAAATGGAGAACATGTTGCTAAGGAATTTGGGCAACCTCCAGAAACAGAGACTAGCCACTATCAGTCACCTTATAAATGATGGATTTGTTCCTATAATCTGAATAACAGTATTGTCAACAGAAAGACTAAATAAAGCTTATATGTCCCAAGAGCCTCGCAGTTTGAAGTCAGCCTAGTAGGCGCTGTGATCTTAGCTTTGTGATACCGTGAGCTGAGATCCCAGACATGCGGAATTGGGCCATTGATGTACAGGATATTGGACATACAAAATGTGTTTTCTTTTAAAATTTAGTGGTCGTTAGCTAAGCATAAATACAAATTACTAAGATTTCCTGTAGGGAAGCTTTATGGCAGCAAACAGTGATAATTTGTAATCCAAGAGGCAGGGAGTCTGGTACAAAAATAATCCAGTTAGTACATCTAGATTGGGGTGGGTGTCGTCCAATGCTTGAGTAACACAGGCAACAACCCAAACCAGTGAGATAAGTGGTAAAGCATCGCAGCAGACAATAAGAAAAGAGTCTGGTAGTGTGGCAACATAGTCAACACGCCTGTCCAAGAACCTAACAGTGAAGCAGCGGCAACCAACATTTCCAAGCCTGAATGCCAGTAGAGTAGTAATGAGGACACAACAAAAACACTAATACGGGTGCTGTATAGTGTTTATGCAGAGGATTATACCTTTTAACAGTATTAAGAAATAATCAAGATGGTGAGCAAACCTTGTATTAGGGTGAAAATTACGTTAGTCTAATAGTTAAATCTATCCACTTGACAAGACCGACGAGGAAAACACAGGCATCAGAAGAAACTGGCAAAGATGGGCCAAAGGATAAGACTTTCCACTCCATAAGACGTGCAGCCTCGGGAACCCTGCATGGTCATTGTGAGTTGGAATCGACTTGATAGGGGTGGATGGGTTGGTAGGTTGGTTGGCTTAGAAAAACACTTTAGTTCAAAGTAGTAAATAGGGCCAAGGAGTTCAAGAAAACATGAACAAAAGAGCTAAGGATAGTAGAAAACAATACAAGAATAAAACAAAAGTTATAAATTCTAAAATACCACTAAACAGAAATATTAGATCTAGAAATCAAAATAGCAAAAGTGAAAATTTTACTAAAAAGCCTTGAAAGCATATTTGAATTATCAGAAAAAACCATAAGTGAATAAAGGAAAAATTGGATTATGAAGACAGGAAAAATTGGATTATAGAAGCACTTTGATTATGACCACAGGGTACAATTCAATAGAAAAAAAACCCCAAATATTCACAGCTGGACCAAAAAATGACATCATTATGAGTGGTGACAATATTTCATTTTATTTGAATCTAAAATCAACACATGGAAGAAGACAAGGATTTGAACCAAGTATTTCACTGGACATATCTTCTGCAAAAACCTACTGAAGTTTTAAAGAGCTAAGATGTTACTTTGCTGCACCAGACCCAAGCCACAGCGTTTCAATTTCTGAATATGCTCTCAAAAGCGAGAGAAGTAATAGGAGACCAAAGAAGAATGTATGCCTTTGATTTATGGTGCAGGGAAGAATATTGAAGTGACCATGTACTGCCAGAGGGACAAACAAATCTGTATTGAAAGAAGTATAGACAGAATTATCCTTAAAAGTAAGGATGCTGAAAGTTTGTCTCAAGTCCTTCTGTCATGTTGTTGGGGAAAAGAATTCATGGACAAGGGCATTTTGAGTGTTCTTGGGGTTGATGGACTGTATTCTCAAATGCACAATGTCTGTAAAAATGGGCTTAAATGCAGGACTGGACAGTGCCTCTTTTTGCTATACCCAGGATTGCTATGATTCAGAATTGACTTGATTATACCTAGCATCAACAAAAGGAACAAAATAAGAAAGAAGAGGAAAACTGTGAGAAAAACTAAAAGATGTTAATGGGACGACATCAAGCACGGTACTGTATTCATTATGAAAGTTACAGATTAGGAAAGAAAAAATGGTGGGAAATATTTGAAGAAATAAGGAAGAAAACGCTCCAAATATGACAAAAGACAAAAATATGTATTTAAGAAGCCAGAGGAACAATCAGTGAAATAAACCCAAAGGGAGCCACACTGAAGTGCATTATAATTAGGCTCTCGGGGATAAAAGAGATAAGCAGTGAGAGAGCAATGAAATATCACATATAAGAGATTAAATGTCATTATTACCCATATTACCAGAACGATGAAGGAAGAAAGACAGTGGACAAACAAATTTAAAGTCCTGGAGGAAAAAACCAGTAAAACAAAACTGTCGATTAAGAGTACTATATCCATCAAAACTGTCAAAAACTAGAGCTAAATGAACACATTCCCAGTTGCAGAAAAGTTGAGAGAATTTGATACAAATAGACCTTCTCTTAAAGAAATAGTAAATGTATTCCTTCAGGTAGAAAAGGATACTTCATAGTCAATTAAAGCCATAGATACAAGAGAAGGGGGAGATAATTCTTCATTAAATGTATTTTCTTGGCAATTATAAGCACCAAGTTTAAGGTAATTGTGTTGGGACATATATAGAGAATATTATGAAAAATAGAACTTACTGTTGTTTTTTAGGTTAAATTGCTTTAAATTTAAATAGCATTTACAAAAATGTAAGGTGATAAATGTCATCCTTATAACTACAAAGAAAATAAGTGAAAACAATAAACAAAAGGAAAGAAAAAGGCAAACGGTCGATTAAAAAAAATCAACTCCATAGTAAAGAAGACAGCAATGAGGGACATGAGGAATAAAGACAGCGTAAGACACATAAGAATCATTCATTGATATGGAATTGCAGTCCTGAGGCCACATTCTTTTTCACATTGTGCAGGTTCTCAGATTATCTGTGGGGCATAAATACTGTATCACTGTAGTGACAGAATACAGCCCCATGCCCATCGTTTTCTGACTGTAAACCATGAGGGTTCCTTTGTTCTCTCGTTCTGTGTGCAGGTTTTGCGCGACCCCAATTAAGAGTTCTACAGTCCCCATTCTTCTCAATGAGAGCCACAGATTTTTACGATCCACAGAGTTGCACATCTTGGCAAAGTCAATAAGATAGAAATACAGATCAACTGGTATTCTCTATTTCCAGGTTTGCTAAAATTAAGCATTTCCTACCCAAATGTCATGTATATCTGGTACCTCCATATTTTAGATGAGTGCTTCAAATGTGATATATACTCAGTTGTGTATACATTTGGGGTGACTGGATTAGTATTCTCCATTTTACCTATTTTGGTTATAATATCCATTGCAATAGCTACAGCGAAACTCACAGACAAAATTCATGATTAAAGGGTTTTTTAAGGAAGTCAGCCAGTTGTAACACCGGTGAGAAACGCTCAGGGAGGTTGTTTACCTGGATGTGTTACAACATTTTAGGTCTGCTAATAAATGCCCCAAGAGGCATTCCGGTCTGCTGGTAGCCTCAAGTCAACGGGATTGAGCTCAAACTCTATATGTCAGGAAGCCCAGCTCTCTGAATTAAGTGCCCAGAGACTTACTCCACTCCAGTAAGTCTCAGCCCAAATGTACTGATTCACTTCTATGCACCCCTAAGTCCAACTTCACCGATTAAGTGGTCAGAGCCACAGCAATCCACAAGCCAGCTTCCTGCATGAAACTTGTCATGGTAACTTGCTCCAGCCCTCTGTACCACGCTCAGGCTCCTGGTTCTGCTGCGCTCATCACCTGGATCTAGGAGGTTCAGTACTCGTGGATCTCCAGTCTAGAGGACTCACTCCACCCCTGGCTCTTGCTGGTAATAAAATGCTTTCTCCTGATTCTCAGAGGGCTCCTGTTATACACAGCACGATAGCACTCCAACTATTTTATTAGCAATTACTCTCAGGTGAATCTTATACTTTGCCACACCTTCTTACCAAACTCATACTGGGGAAGGTCATTTGGTGGGAGTTAGAGGTTCTAAGTAGAAGGGCCACATTAATTAATTCACTGTCCCTGAAATTTTTATCTCATCATGTTGGACGAACCAGTCTAAATATATTTATATATACTTAAGTAAAAAAACATTTCTACAAAATCATTGGAACTTTTATTAGCACAAATTTCAAGATTCGATGCTATTTATTCTCCATATATCTTCCATTTAAATCTAAATACTTTTGCTGGTATTATTTCCATCTGTAACACTGCCCCCACTCCACTCCCCAAAACTCTGCACATTAAAATGTCAGTGTTGTCACCGTCACGGAACCCAGACTGTCTTCCTTTTAAATAATCTTGAGCTCTAGACATCAAAAGCAGCCCGAAGGGGCAAGATCAAAACTGTATGGTATGTAGACTGGTAAGGTTTCTCAATAAAATTCTTGTTGGATAGCCTTTACTACCCTTGAAGAATGAACAGGTGCAGTATAATAATGAAAGGGGAAAAAAATCCTTAACACCATTTTCCTGATCTTTTTCTAAACAACACAGTTTTTAATTTTCTTACTAGGTCCCATGATCATGCTGATTGTAGTTCGATACAATATATCACAATTGACGTTTGAGATCCCCCAAAACCAGTCACCATGACTTTCTGAGTTGTCATTGCAGCCTTCAATTTACTGCCCAACCAGATCCCCTGGAAAGCCACTGTTTTGATTGGAGTTCTGTTTTGCTGTAAGGCATGCTAATGAAGCTAAACCAGTGCACTCCTGAAAGAAATTATCTGAAGTTATTTACTAATTGCAGAGACATGCCAATTTTTCCCCTTTGGTCATGCCAAAACTATACTCAAAACAAAAAACATGCTATGCTTGAAAATTATATTAACTAATTATTATTTAGAATATACAGTATACATAGCTTATTTCTCAAATGAAACTGAAAGAGAGCCAAAGAGGAAGATGCCCTGTGGCCAGAGAGGGCACACTGCACAGGTGAATCTGTTTGGAGGTGTGATGCTGCTGGCCACCACAGGTGAGGGCTAAAGAGTGAAATAATCTGTTAGTAACCATCCCTAAATAAAGAAGTCCATGTCTCCCAGAGTGACTCCCGGTCTGTTTTTCCATCTCTCTAAACCTAGAATTTTGGAAGGACCATCCTGGTAGTTGGCAAAACAGCCAGGAGCCCAGAAAATTCCTGGAAGCCACTCTGGGCATCAGGGAAAGAGGAGAATTTCCTGAAGAAATGCAAGCATTGGGTAGGGGAGAAGGCCTTCAACGTTGGATTCCTAGCTAGTTTGGCAGAAAGCTGGGGAATTTATTGTTATTGTTAGGTGACATTGAATCAGTTCCGACCCATGGCAATCCAGTACACAACAAAAGAGAAGACTATCCAGCCCGGTGCCATCCTCACAATATGTTCCTATACCTGAGCCCATTGTCACAGCCAAGATTGTCAATCCATCTCCTTGGGAGCCTTCCTCTTTTCACTGTCCCTCCAGTTTACCAAGCATGATGTCATTCTCCAGGACTGATCTCTCTTGACAACATATCCAAAGTATGCAACAAAATCTTGCCTCTAAGCAAAACTCTGTCTGTTCTTCTTCTAAGACAAATTTGTTTGTCCTTAGGCAGTCCATAATCCTTTTAAAATTCTTCGCCAGGACCACAATTCAAATGTGTCTATCAAATTCCGGGGACTATTGTGTAAATTCAGGGATGTGGTAAAACAGAAAGAATTCGTCAAAATTCTGACAATAGGATGAACAAAGCCAAAAGAAGGTATCAGAGTATTCATAGCTGTGGTCTCTTTGTTCCACCTTCTTTTGTGTGCAATGTGTTTAGCAAAAATGGAAGCTCAGGAGAAATTCTGGCAGAGAGAGGGTGATCTGTGGTTAGAACATAAAGGGTTGGTTATCCAGTCCTCTGGCCAGAAGCTTTGACAACCTGCTTATAGATCTCCAACCAGATAATAGACTTTGGCTTACTTGCCTTGCCAAAGTATAAAAGAGAATGTAGCCCAAACAGTGAGTCTGGAAGGTGAAAACCACGCCCCGTGAAGGAAGAGCATGAGGTGACCATGTGGATCGAAAAGGACTCCAGATGTTAGAGTCCCTGGCAGTATTCTGAAGACTCAGAAGGAAGGGGTTGGTGGGTGGAAGAGTTAAATATCCCTCCCTTGCAGGCAAAGTTGGCCCAATAGCCATAAAAACACACCAATTCAGCCACTTGATGTAGTTCTTCCTGGAACTGCCAGCATCCCACTATAGGCAGCATGGGAAAGAAGTCTTAGAGTGTTTTCCTGTTTCACTCAAGAAATGCCAGAGCAGAGTGTAGTTTAATTCAAATTGGCAGTAGCTCAATGGAGAAAAGATTGAAGTTGTTCAAGGAATTTTTCTTTCTTGGATCCACATCAATGCTAACGGAAGCATCAGTCAAGGGGTCAAAAGATGTATTGAATTAGGTCAATTGACTGCACAAGAAATCTTCAGAGTATTGAAGAGCAAGAATGGTACTTTGAGGACTCAGTTGTGCCTGACGCAAGCCATGGTATTCTCCATTGCACCTTATGTCTGTCAAAGTTGGATGTTGAATAAGAAGACTGTAGAAACACCCGTGCATGTGAATTGTCATGCTGAAGAAGCATACTGGGAGTGCCATGGACTACTGAACAAACTGATCGGTATGGGGACAATTACAGCCAGCGTGCTCCTTAGAGGCAGCGAATGCTGACTTTGTCTTACATACTTTGGAAATGCTGTCAGGAGAGACCAGTTGCTGGAGAAGGACATCATGGATGATTAAGGGAAAGGCAGAGAAAAAGAGAAAGGCCCTCAATGAGATGGAGTGACACAGTGGCTCTAACAATTGGCTCAGGCACATGGACAATTGTGAGCATGGCACAGGACCCTGCAGTGTTCATTCTGTTGTGTGTAGGGTCACTATGGGTCATAGCTGACTCCTGCCGTCTAACAACAACAGCTACTACGCATGCATTTTGCTTGAGGCTGTGATTTACCCATAATTAGTGCTTTTCACTTCACTTTCTTTTCACTCCTAGTCTTTCCAGTCATGTTGGTTTTGGTTTGTTTGTGTTTTTCCCCCTTGACAGGCGGGCCATCATGCTGTGAGAAATAAACTAGACTATGGAGAAATGCTATACCTTTAGCTGTTGGCCTGCTGTAGAAAGTTGTCCTTGTCAATGCCAGTGCCTTGGGGTGCCTACTGGACTAGGGGTGGTTTGGGGGTGGTTCCCTTCTTTCCACTTTTCAAGATAGTTGTTAATCTTTGCCTTGAGATGATCTTTTATTTTGTAACTTACTGTTGTGGTGGCATGTGGCTGCAAATATCCAGTGCCCAGTTCCAGGGATAAAGCTGAAGACTCTAAGGAATATTGTATAGGCTTCATTGGGTGGAGTGAACCCTAACATGGCCTCCTCCTAGACTAACCCTCCTATGCAAGGCATCGTGTCAGAGCTGACCAGTGAGAACACGTTATCACCAAGGGCATTTCAAGGCAGATCATGGGATGGCCTTGTATGGGAAGATCCCAGGAAGTCTACAACCAGAGCAGCTGCTCTGGCCTGCCTCATTGATTCCAACTCCCCTTCCCTACCTTCTCAAAAAAAAAAAAAAAAAAAAACCCTCACTGCCATTGAGTTAAATCAGACTCATACAAACTCTATATCTTAGATATCATGAAAACCATTGCTTGCTGGGCAACCAGAACAGTGGAGTGTAGACCAAATTCTGGCCTTGTAGGCCATCACAGGGTGACAAGCAGTGCTGTAATTCCATATGTAGATTTGCTTTCATTAGGTAAGTCCATGTCACCCAGAGTAACTCCTAGTCTGGTTTTTTGTTGTTGGTGTTGTTCTTAACACCTAATCATTGGGAAGGATGGTCCCTGTTCAGAGCATTTCCTTCCAGGTTCTAAACCAAAACAAGAATTTAGGATGGATGTCTTAGAAATGAACTGCTATCCACAAACTAAAAAAAAAACAGCCTGGTGCTGAGTGGTTCTAATTTATAGAACTCCAAAGTGCTATAAATATATAATTATTCCATAGGATTTTCTTGTTCTGAATATACAGATATATTCAAAAGGAGCAGATAATCAGGCTCTTCTTTCATGGGTTCAAACTGCCAAACTTTGTTAGTACTGTAAATGCATTCCTGTCAGGCCAGTTTCAAGTACAATTAACCCTGTAGGACATAGCAGAACGAAATTTCCTAGTAGTAGAGATTCCCAGCTAGACTAAGAGAACAGAACAAAGGGGGTGTGTATGGTGCAAAATCAGGAAAGACATTCATCAGGGTTGTCAACATGCTCATCCAATTTGTATGCCAAGCAAATAATCAGAGAAACAACTATACAAAGACCACTGTACCAGAATTAGAAGAAGACTGGTTCACAGCCTACCATATTCAGATGAAAAACCTTGCTTGCTGAAAGTAAAGAGGCACTGAAGCATTTACTAATGACAATCAAAGGCTTTACCCTTCAGTACAAATGATGCCACGTTGTAAAAAACATGCCAAACACCAGATCTTTCCTCTACAGGGTGGTGAGTGGGCTGGTCTAGCACACCTTTTGGTTAACAGAAGAGGGCTAGTAGTTAAGTGCCAATCAGTCGGGTCACATATAAGATTTTTGTTGTAGGGGACATGGGGTGGATTTTGAATTCATAGTAGTCCGATGTCACAGAATTAAAAAAAAAATTGTGGGATTTCCTAGGTTGTAATCTTTACAAAGAAGATATCACCTGCCACCCCCACCCACAGCAGAACCACTGAGTGGATTCAAAATACAATGTCTCTGTGAGCCTCTGAACTCATAACCAGTGTGCTACCAGGGCTCCTTACTAACAAGGTCGTTTTAAATGACATGTCCCCAAAGAAAGGAGGAAAGAGCAGAATAGAGAAAGACCAGGAACGGAGGATAATGCTCTACCACACTGATGATTAAACCTGCATCCATGACTTATTTTGGTGTTCGTGGACAGGGCAGGGATATTTACATCCATTCAATGCCAAGATGTCTAATGTCTAGTTAAGTGCCTTTAATGATCACTAAGTAGACTCACCTTGATGCATAGGATGCATCAAACATTCATTTCCACTTTATGACAACAAATTTTAAAAATAATTGCTTTTACCATATGGAAAAATTAAATAAAAACTACATTGTATAATCAGGCTATCTTACAAAGGTTATAACTACTAGCAACTTTCCAGAATGGATATAACTAAATGCTGAGACCTTGCTGATGCTACCTAGGCTTGTGAAATTCAGTACAACTCCAGGACAATCAAGCTAATGGTGATTTATTTCTTATCACTCTTTCAAAGAAAGGGTATTTGAGGTTAGGATTTGAATTAGACATAGTTCAAATTTAATGTGAACAATAGTTTGGGGGTCTACATTTATATACCTTTATTTGTGTCCTTCCAAATTTACAAAGGTCAAACAAAGTACTTTAAAAATGAAGGGGTATTTTTTGCATCTTATAATGGCAGTCTATGTTCAATCATATATTCTTGAGATTAGTTTCTTCTTTGCATAGTTTTTGAAGTGGCCTTTGTGCATACCAACAAAAAATATATACTAGCAAAGCAAATTATACAAAGAAAAATGTATTTTCAACTATGTATGTATATGCAAGGGAGAACTTCAAATCCTTGGTGGACTAACCTGGAAATTTAATGGAAGCTATTTTGAAAAATGGTTGTGCCTTATATTTCTCTTCAATGCCTTGAAATATAGTCAAAGAAGGCATATATATATATATATATATATATATATGCATATATTCTCATATTTCAGTAATGCAATTTTAAACATATTAAAAATAAACTGGGGAAAAATTAAATAAATAAACAGCTGATTATACTAGTAATTCTAAGACAAAAAAGGCATGGTTGAAGTTAAACTATAGCATTCATACACAACTAGAATGTGAAGTTGCCCTTACTGTAACCTATTATCCTACCATTCAAAACAAAATTATATATATACTGTTATATTTTGCTCACTATAATTGATTAAGTTATTTAATAACAAATAATGTATATACTCATCTGAAAATTAGTTAACCTTTTAGACCACTGATATTATGAAAATTTAAATATAGTTAAAGATAGTATAATATTAGGAAGTAAAAAAGAAGGCAGAAAATCCAAGTAAGGACTGAACGGTGGATACTTAATAATTTGCCATCGAAATGCTAACAAAATTGCCTTTTTGATTAGATGAATGAGCAGAAGCCTTATTATGTTGGAGAAGAACTTTCTGGTGAAGCTTTTCCAGTTGTTTTTCTAGTAAATCTTTGGCTAACCATCTCAAAATGAGGTATTATATTCCCTTGGCACTCAGAGAAGCAATAACCAAAATTTCTTGGGCACTTCCAAAAACATTTGCCATGATCTGTGTTTTGGGCAAGTTTTCTTTTGCATTAACTCAACCACTTTCAAACTCTAACTAACCATTATTGTTATTGTGGGTTGTTTTCTTCTTCAGGATAGTACTGGTAAAGACAATTTTCAATGTATGTTAGTTTTTTTTTAATGGGAGTGCTCTAGAATATTCAATGAGAACACAAACACTCTTTTTTTTAAAAAAATCATTTTACTGGGGGGTTGTATAGCTTTTATCGCAATCCACCCATCCATCCATATGTCAAGCACATTTGTACATATATTGCCATCATCATTTTCAAAACATTTTTTTCTACTTGAACCCTTGGTAGCAGCTCCTCATTTTTCCCCTCACGAATCCTTGATAATTTATAAATCATTATTATTTTTTCATGTCTTACACTCACCAATGTCTCCCTTCACTCACTTTTCTGTTGTCCATCCCCCTGGGAAGGGGATATATGTAGATAATTATAATGGGTTCCTGCTTTCTCCCCCACCTTCCCTTTCTCTTCCTTGTGACCCTTCTGTAAGGGGATGTCCAGTTGTCTACGGATGGTCTTGGGGTCTCCACTCTGCACTCCCCCTCATTCACATTGATGTGAATATTTGTTTTAGGTATTTTATGTCTGACCTGATCCCATCAACACTGCATGATCACACAGGCTTGTGTACTTCCTCCATGTGGACTTTGTTGCTTCTCAGCTAGATGGCTCCTTGTTTATCTTGAAGCATGTAAGACCCCAGACGCTGTATCTTTTGATAGCTGGGCACCATCAGCTTTCTTCACATTTGCTTATGCATCCATTTTGTCTTCTGCGATCGGAAAACACATACAATCTTTTGGCACCCATATAGCAGAAACATTTCTCAACTTTTATTTTTCAATCAGAGTTGTGTAGCCTGAATGGTTTGAGATGCCTATGATGTTTGCTCTTGTTTTTACTCTTAATTGTTGCTCCTCTTCAGTTAAGGCATAGAGGGGATTGTTTCCTCTCAATTTAAGTGGATTGCCTGCCACTCCTTGCTTAATCTATAATACTGATATTGTCTCCTTCCTCCTGAACATGAGTTCTCCATTTGAAAATTGCTGATTCAATGGAGTTTTCCCCACACAAATTTGTAAAGCTTCAATAATTTCGCCATTTTTCCTGTTAACTTCTTTGTAAATGTGTTGTTTGTTCATGCTTCAATTTTAGCTCAATTCATGGAACTTTGATATGCAATCTTTGCAAACTGATGGTTTATCCTTCATCAACCATCAAATATGATTTTATTTGGATGTGTTAAAAACAAATTATTGACTTCATTGCAGCTAATCCAATGAAGGTAAGCAAATTTTCAGATAGATTCATTAATTAGGCTTCGTTATGTTTTATTAAAAGGAAAGATGATTTCTATTTCTGATGCTTTGAGAATATACATCTATAGTTTATAAATGAACAAATTGTTAATTGGTACTGTTTTATTTATGAAATTTATTAATTTGACTTTTAATTCTGAAAAAAGTATATGGAATTTTTATATTAAATGGTAGTCTTATCTATAGCATATATAGAACTGCATCAAATGAAACTTGTGTAAAATTTGAAATATTATCCACATATAAAAAGTTAGAGTATGCAGTCTTAATAAATCTTCTATTGTTGCTGTGTTATCAAACACAAACAAATTAAACTTTGCTGAAGATCATTCAACAATGGTGGCAGCAGTACATAGATGGGGAGCTGCCAGAGGCTCAGGTCAGATTCAGACCTGCGGAACAAGGGATATCATTGCTGATGTCAGATGGAAATTGACTGAAAGGTGTTTATTTGTGTTGTATTGATGATGTCTAGGCATTAAACAGTGTGGATCAAAAAAATTGAGGATAATCTTGAAAAGAATTAATGGGAATTAATGGGAAAATTAATGGGAATATTTCAACTCTGCATCATGTTCATGTGGAACCTGTACATGGAGCAAGAGGCAGCTGTTCAAACAGAATAAAGGAACACTGCATGGTTTAAAATTTTTAAAAAGTGTGTAACAGCGTTGAATCCTCTCACCATATTTATTCAGTCTGTGTGCTGAGCACATAAGCAGATAAGCTGAAATACACAGAGAAGGATGTATCGTTATCATTGGAAGAAGGTCTATTAAACCTGTGATATGTAGATAGCACACCTTACTTTTTGAATGTGAGGAGGAATTGAAGCACTTGCTGATGAAGGTCAAAGATTGAAGCCTTCAGTATGGACTAAAACTCAATGTAAAGAAGAGCAAAATCCTCACAACTGGACCAATCAATCACATCATAATAAATTGAAAAAAGGTGAAGTTGTTAAAGATTTTGCCTTACTTTGATCCACAATCAATGCTCATGGAATTAGCAGTCAATATACCAAAAGATCAGTTTTATTGGGTAAATCTGGTGCACAAGAATTCTTTAGCGTATTGAAAACCAAAGGTGTGACTTTGAGGACTGAGGTGTATCTGTCCCAAGCCATGATACTTTCAATTGCCTCACATTCATGTGAAAGTTGGACATTGAATAAAGAAGACCTAAGAAGAATTGATGTGTTTATTTGTGGTGCTGGGGAAAACACTGAAAGCATCGTGGACTGCTAAAAGACAAACTGATCCATCTGGGAAGAACTACAGCCAGAGAGGTGTCTTTGTCTTACATACTTTGTTGTCAGAAGAAACTAGTCCCTGCACTTGTATGAAACATCATATTTGGTAAAGTAGAGGGGCAGCAAAAAGAGGAAGGCTCTCAAGGACACAGATTGACATGATAGCTATAACAATGAGCTAAAATGTGTGAATAGTTGTGAGGATAGTGCAGGACTGGGCACTATTTTATTCTGCTGTACACAGAATCACTATGGATTGAAAAGGACTCAATGGCATTGAACAGCAATAACAACAACAACAAAAGCAGCATCAAATAAATTCTGACTGATAGTATTCCTATGTGACACGGTAGAACTGCCTCATAGGGTTTTCTAGTCTATGATGATTAAAGGGGTAGATTGCTAATTATTCTCTTTGATGGAGTCACTGAATGAGTAACATCAAGGCCTTCCACTCTAATTCATAATATGGCTGACTTTTTCAAAATTAGACACGACTCCATTATGCTTGATATCAATCACTACTCCTTCCTTCAGTATTCTCCCTCAAATACCAAGGTCCTGCAATTAGCTTCAAAATTTTGCAGCAATCATGAACCATCAAGGAAATGGCTCACGTGGTTGTGGAGGCTGACAAGTCCCAAATCCAAAGTTCAGCCATCCATCAGGAAAACACACTTCATACATCAAATCGGCATTTGACTCACAAGTCTGTCAATGGTGGTGAATGAGGTCAGCTGTCAGGTCAAGTTCCAAGAAGTAGAGGTCATGTTAAGCCACGCCAGAATCATGGTCCAGAGCAAGACAGGAACTTGACTGGAGTTTCCCAGGACAACTAGAGATGTGAAATGTCCAAAAGTGAAAAATGTCTTGCTTGCTTAGCCAATTTCAAGAGTGCACTGTTCCTCATATTAACATGGCTACCTACGCCCTGGACAGCAGTCATTTAGTGCAGTCCTGGATTCTGATGAGTCTGTATTGACTGGCGAATCAGCACTACTTTTTGCACATGTTCAGGTAGGACTGGAGAGTCACAAATATTTTAAATTATTCAAATCCTGAGATTTTACCGTATGCTTTATGCAGGGATGATGAGTTATTTAATATGGCTCTTCTATCCAAAGTCTCTAACTCCCACCAAATCACTTTTCCCTGCATGGGTCTGTAACAAGATGGTGAAAATACTGATGGGATTCACCTGTGACTGATAATGAGTAAGATTCCCTGGAATCTTACTGTGTATATAATGTGTATATAATGAGGCTTCTGAGAAGCAATAGCAGAGATATCATTACCAGCAAGAGGCAGGAGTGGAGCATGTATTCTGAACTGAATATCCCTGAGCAGTGAACCTCCTGGATCCAGAAGACAGCTTAGCACCAGAAGAGCAGGAGCAGATTAGGAGCGAGAGCATGGAACAGAGTGATCAACTTCCCAATCCACGGAGCAAGGAAAGATGAGTGCCTGTGTACAGAAGGCTGGCTGGCGAAGTTGTGTGGATCTGCCCACTTAATTGGGGAAGTTGGTTTTGTGATCCGTGGAACTTAACCCGAGGTCCTTGAAGTTAAGGCTTATCACAGAGTGGTATGCCCTTTGAGCATTAACTAGCAGACTTGGCAGATCTTTGTAACACATCTTGATAAACACCTCAACCATGAGCGTTTCTCATTGACATTACAACTTATTAACGTCCTTAATAAATCCTTTAGTCATCTCTATTAGAATGCAGAGAAGTAAAATAGAGATCACTAATTAAGACCACTCATTGTATGCTGTCTCTTTTTACTGATTAGTAGCTTATCATCTACTTAATTGATAGAAGATACGTTACACAGTTTCTGTTTCCTGTTGACTAGTATATCCCTGGAAGTACAAACCATATGATATGTAATAGACTATAACAAAGACAGCTTACAGCTTTCTAAAAGTAACATAATGTTGATTTACTGAGAAAACAGGTTACTACTGTATGTCAAAATCTGTAAAAAATAAACCAATTGATGTTACTTTTGTCAAATTTTTAATATAATTTATCAATGAACCTCAAATATCCATGATAGCATGGTCTTTAGGTAACAACATAAGTGATTGCTGGATTTTTTTGGCAAGATAAAAAATTAACACCGTGGGAATTTTTTAACTAAGTGGAACCATCAGCTCTCTGATGCGAAAATCCAAGCAATTCACATTAACTAATTGTTGTGGATGTGAATAATGAGCCCATATGCATAAATGTAAATCTTAGTGATAGGAAAAGGGAGTGGCCAGAGCACAGGAATCAAGAACGAGGCTTTATGGGGCAGCCCCATTTGCGGGGCTTCCCCACAGTGGAGGAAGAGTGGAGACGTGGAGAAGCCCCGACCGGAGGGTGGCATGGACAGATGAACGCTCAGGGGTGGAATCTGGTGCCGAGGGCTGGGGGAGCACCGATGGGCGAGTTTGAATGAAGTGGGGGTGATGTGCCCTGTGACACACATGGGAGGCGTTGGTGTGCAAGGGAAGATGTAGGGGTAAAGAGAGCTTGTGAGCAAGAGTCGTGGAAAGGAGATCCTAAAAAATGGCCATGGGCTGTTTTACGCTCAGCTGGACCCATTATTCCTGCCTTTTGATAATAAGTGAGAAGTGAGAAGGCTTCATCTTCTGTAACTGCTTCATGATGGACAGGGATGGTGAAAAACCTGCCGCTGTCCTGTTTAGGCATGGCCCAGGGAGCGCTTCCGGGTTTGCAACCAGGCATATACAGCTCTGCATAGGTTTGATTTGTGAAGGCAAAACGTTTTGAAAACAGTGAAACATAAAAAGTTGGAAGCACAGAACTATAATTATTAAATGGAGAGATCCCAGAAGTGACAGGAGCCACAGGGCCCAAGGTTTCCAAGAGCCAAAGATGGCTTCCCATGCGGGTGCCACATCTCCAGCCTCCTTTAGTCAGTGTTGGATTCATTCCACTAGGGGTCTTATCTTTTGTGTAACTATGCCTGATTTACTAACAAAGTAACAACATTTTCCTCCGAAAAAATACAAGTTCCCTTTTTTCTGTAGTGAGAAAATCCAGGGATCACCTATTTTGTAATGCCATACCGGCTAGGGGATTAATTTGGGTTCTTATTTTTAAAAGAATATTGCCTATTTTTTTTACATGTCAATGCTTAAGGGTTCTGATAGTTCATAGTAAAATTTCCTCCTACTTCAGTACCTAAAGCTTCTGCTATGCTATTTCCAACAAGTATAGGGGCGACAACTACTCTTTTGCACCATCTATAGGAATCATGTGTCTATTTTTGTATGGTGTAGTTCATGTCTTGTTCATCTAGGAAAGTTATGCCAGGAGAAAGAAAAATTGGGATGCATAGTGCTGTCCCATCCACCCGTAGAAATGTGTAAACAATTATGTCACAAAGGAAAAATATTGAGTGTCATTGAGTCTCAGTATTTGGCCAAAAGAGAGTTCGACTACAAGAGTCAATAGAGACACTTCCTGTGGGTTTGAACCCTTCAGGGTGCATGTGACAGTGTCCTGACTGGAAATGAGAAGTGTTTCAGTGGCCACTAGTCCAAAGGTTGAGAATTCTTTAATTGAATCAGTTATATTGGGCATTACCCATGAAGATGGAATTGGAGATGGTAGATATTGCCTCTGTCAGAGAGCGGCATAACCAACACTGTGTGATGTGCATTGTCTGACTAAGAAGTTGATGAGTGGTGTTGGTCTCAACCTTCCTAATGCAGCAACCCTTTAATACAGTTGCTCATGCTGTGGTGACCCCCCAACCATAAATTTATTTTCGTTGCTACTTCATAACTGTCATTTTGTTACTGTTATGAATCAGGCAACCCCTGTGAAAGGCTCGTTCGACACCCAAAGGGGTCGTGACCCACAGATTGAGGACTGCTCCTTAGCAGTTAAGGAAAGATGAAATTGATGACTGGGAATCCATTTGTTGTGCTATTTCCTGGAGTCTGGCTAGGTCTAGTGGTGCAGAAGGCTATCCATGAGAGCATGGACCTCAGGTTAAAACATAGGTGACTGTTTCAGGGTTTTAGTAATTGCCTTGAGTCCTTCGATGCCAGTCTGGGTATTTTGATTAATGGCTCTGCCTCATGCCATACCTTTCCCTAAATCTTTTTGGTTCCACATTGGGTATTGTACAAGCATTTGATCCCATGCAGATGTACTGATTAAGAACCAACAGATATACTGATTAAGTTATGTGGGACACTCAGATGACTTCATGCCCACCCAAAATTCGGTTATTTTGTCTGTCCAGAATTCAGTACTCTCATCCCAGCACCTATACAACCTCGCACGTTTTACACATTTATTGGGAAAGATCATGTGGTTTACAAAGGATGATATTGTCCTGAGCATCCAGGAGGTTTTATAACAATCACAACAACAGAGGGATGTCTGTTGTCCACCTACTAATGTAAACATGAAAGAGCACCCAAAAGCAAAATCGTAGCTCAGTACAGTGAACCCTCGCCACTTCGCACTTCGACTTCCGCGGCTTCACTCTATCGTGGTTTTTGTGTGATAGTGCATGCTCTGTCATTACTGCCACTGATTGGCTCATACTGTACATGCTTGATGCCATAAATAATATAATAAATAATAAATGATAATTGTAACGTCCAAAATGTTTTACTGTATTTTCCCTTTTTCGTTTAATAAATTGGGTAATACGAGTGTAATGGTGACTAAAGGGTGTTTTTTCATGTCCTCTATGCTCTAACTACGAAAATATTTGATTTACAAATAAGGAAACCTACTTCGCGGAATTTCATTTATCACGGTAGGGTCTAGAACCGATTAACCGCGACAAACGAGGGTTCACTGTATATTCCTATAAGTAGAAATTTTTTGTGTCAGCTCCAATCTTTCGGAGAAACAGCTCTTAAACCAATGCCAAAAAAGAACGCAGTGATGAGGTCCCCAATGAAGCATATGATGCTAAAGGGGTCTCCTGAGTCTATATTTATAACAGACTAGCCTATAACAGTGGCCGCTCGGGTAGACTAACACAGTAGGGTTTCTAATGGTAGAAGACATGGTGTGGTTAGACAGAAAATTAAAACAACTGAAGGAATTTTCCTCACAGCAAAATTCATAAAGAGCCCTTGTTATGGAAGCAGATATATGAGGTGGCAGAGTGGCTAAGCGATCCAGTGTTTCAGTATGGGAGTATTGGGGTGGAGATAAAGAAATGGGAGCTAGCATAGCTGGATTTGGTGTTGAGCAGGGCTAGAATGTAAAATTTGAGCTTAAATTAAGGTGAGATGAAATAACTGTAAACAAAAGGGTGTAAGGGCCGACAGCATGGAGGGTGGCTATGTCACACAAATAATGAGGGAATCCAACATAGGTGTCTTGGCCAAAGGTAATTTTAGGACTTTCTTGGACTATAATGGCAGCTACTTCCAGATCCGGTAGGCATGGGGACCATCCCCTGACAGTTGGGTCTAACTGATTAGATAGATAGGCTACTGGAGTGAAGGAAGATCCTATTTCCTGACCTAGAACTCCCATAGCAATAGCATGAGTTTCAGTCACATATAGAGTGAAGGGAAGAGTTATATTGAGGAGAGAAAGAGCAAGAGCTGAGAGTAGAGCAGATTGAAGTGTTCTGTATGGCTTTTCAATAGCTGCTGTTGGTCTAGATGTTCAGTGAAGTCTCCTTTTACAGCTACATGGAGAGGTCTAGCAAGCATGCTAAAATTGGGAATCCACAGCTTGAGAGAGCCCGCAAGGCATAGCAAAGACAATATTTCAGCTTTTGTAGTGGGAGTTGTAACTTGAGCAAAAGCTTTTTTCTGTCTACTGTAACCTCTATGGAGTGTTTTTTGGGTCATACCTCCAGGTAAATGACAGAGGGGAGAGAAACTTGGACTTTAGTGAGAGGCACTCACTACCTGCCAGCTACTAAGAAGTTTAGCAGAACATTGATGTGATGTTGTGAGTCTGGAAGGGAAGGGCTACAAAGTAGGAGGTCATATACATTTTTGAGGAGGAAACTGTGAGAAAGGTTTAAGGACAAGAAAGCAGAGGCCAGGACTTTTTTTTGTGTGTGGCCAGGACTTGACTAAATAAATGACAACTAATTTATGAAGCCTGGGGTAAGACTCCCAAACACATTTGTTGAGAATGTAATGTGTCAGAATCTGTCTGGGTGAAGGAAAAAAAGTCCTGGAGGCTTTTCATTGGGAGAGATAGTAAAGAAAGCATCCTATAAATCTAACACTGTGTAAAGAGTAGTACTAGGGGGGACAGTAGAAAACAGAGTGTAAAGGTTGGGAACAATGGGATGGATAGGCAATAGAGCAGGGTTGATGAATCTAAGATTTTGAACAAGCCAGTAGCTGCCTTCAGGTTCAATAACTCGCAGAATTGGTGTGTTGTAGGGAGATTGTGTGGGCCTCAACAGGCCTACTTTGAGGAGTTTTGAGAGTATGGGTTCAATGACTTTTATGTGTCATAGAGTTATAGGATATTGAGGAACATTAGGAAATTTAGAGGGATCTTTCAATTTGATGTAAACAGACTGTTGGTGCCTGACAACAGGGAGCTGGGTAATATGCAAAACACGTGAGTTTACTAGAGCAGGTGGTAATGGAAAGAAATTGGTGGAGGGTGCCGGGACACTAGATTTATTTTGGGGCTAGATGGAGGAAAGAAGAGTGTCTGGTGCAGCTTATAAGAGAAGCAACAGTTTTGGAGACTTTGTTGTCTCTAGTAAATCAAAAGTTACCACTGTCTTGAATTTAGTAAGAATATATCTGCCTCATAAGAAGACAGGGTGTTTAGGGGTCACTGTACCTATTAGTCTAGGTACTTTGGAGATACAAATCCACAGCAACTCACGTATAAGAGAGAGTTTTATGCAAAGAAAATGTGCATCACGAAAACATCCCAACCCAATGCTGCCCAAGCCCACAAGTCCAACATTAACCCATACCC
>NW_022111301.1:2068253-2093887 GCF_000313985.2 Echinops telfairi | reverse complement strand
TGTCTTGTAGGAAATCCATCTTGCAAGCTGAAGCAGGGAACTGCTAAGGCAGCTGCACCCGATGCAACCATCACAAAACAAGAGACCCGAGAACCAGAAAGGCGAGGCTTCACCACCCATTTATCCCTCTGCCTTTCAACCAGCCCCACATGTGATTATCGGCCAGGCTGGCACAATTAACTAACTCAGAATTGTACATTATAAAGACTACATAAGGGACTTTCAGGAAGATGGCAACTGAGTAAAGCATACCAGAGGGACTCTGAAGAAATCAGTGCAGGAGAGTTACTAAGGGGGAACTTCCACACTGCTGGGTTGCCAGAGGAGCCTAATAAAGATACACAGGCACAAGACCACAAGGTTTTGAGGGGCTGGGGGCTTTGGGCTTACCACAGTGGAGGCTGGCTAGGGTTTGACCTTAGATCCACCACTGTCTCGGCCAGAGCCAGGATCATTTGGAGCAGGTGCAGGGGCTTTGTCTCAACACAGCCACAGTTTGCTGCCACCTGAAGGCAAGGTTTAAACCCCACCAGGCCCACTGTCAGGGTTCAGGGCTCAGCTACATTGTTACTTTTGTTTCCCTCTATTGTCTCTACCCCTCCCCCCTAGTCTCAGTGGGTTTAGGTTTTTTGGTTCTTTTCATTTTCTCTTCCCTTTTCTTTCCCATGCCACTGCCAACTCCAGACAACTCCCCTTTACCTAGGGCATTTATACCTGCCCTCCACCCAGTTGGGAATGCTCCACCCTCTGCAGTGTAACCCAAGGTGGGGAAAGCCCACCTGCCCTCTACCAGGGGATATCCTGCCCAACTTCTGGGGGAAATTCCGCCCGCCAGTCCTTTACACTGTTTAACAACTGGCTGAAGAAATCCCATGCATCTTCTTCCAGGGAGATCCTGTCTGCTTGGCTGGGGGAGCTACTATTCATCCTCTGTGGTTCCACATGACTGAGAGAATTTCCTCCTACCTGAAATAGTGCCTCACACAGCCTAAGGCAGCTCAGCTAACACTCGCCAACGTTCCACGCTGCTGTGGGAACTTCTGCCGAACGGCCGCAGCAGTCTACCTGACCAGGACAATTCTGCACACCATTCGCACTGCTCTACACCAAAGAGAGCAACCCACAAGCCTTCTGTGGCACTCCTTTGCAGCGGATACCCCCACAGGCCCTCTGTGTTGCCCCAAGTTGCCATGGGCCACACCATCATGGCTTCTTGTGAGACCACCTAGTACAGCACCACCCTCATGGGTCAACAGCAATGCAACCAGCATTCTAAGAGAGGACCATCCATCTTGCCCCCCAAATAAGAGAATATTGGTTGACTAGGGAAAGTGTGAATCCACGGGAGGATAAAGTGGTAGGCCAATTCCATGGTGAAATTAGCTACAGGCAGTTCAAAGAAGCATTCCTATGAGTCTCCCAGAGAGAGCCAGTGCTCTTCGACTCCCTGGAAAATGGCACCTGACTCCTCTAAAGCAATGCAATGCAAACAGCAATCAAACCCAAGACCTCAATGAAAAAAATGAAGAAACAAAAGGTAGTGGTAGAAGGTGTCCTGAACCTAACAATGAACATAGAAGAAGCAAACACCAATCTTCCACAGAAAGAAATTTTCAGAAGGCTGTTTGGAGTCATACAGGAGATGAGGGAAACAAAACAGGTAAAGGATGAAATGAAGAGGAGATAAAGTCCATACACCAAAGGGAAATACAAGAGCTTAGGGAGGAGATAACAAAAACCAGTAGGAGACTCATGGATTTCATCAATCGATTGTAGGTGACAGAGAACCACATCAGTGACCTAGAGGACAGCCAAGCAGACTTTAACAAATGGGAACAAAAATCTAATAAGATCATCAGGGAAGCTGGAGAACACTTAAGAACTATGTCTGATGCTATGAAGAAAAACAACATCAGAATAATTAGATTACTGGAGGAAGACACAACAAAGAAGTCATCTGCAATAATAGTGAGAAAATTCTTGGAGGAAAACTTCCCCAGCTTAATGAATGAAAACGAGGCAACCATTCAGGAGGCTGAAAAAACACTGGTTAGACTGAATTCCAAAAAGAAGTCACCAAGGCACATAATAGTCAAACTATCCAACTTTGAGGAAAGGGAGAAAATCATGAGAGCAGCTAGGGAAAAACAAACAATCAAATAAGAATATGCTCAGACCTATCAACAGACACTATGAACAAGAGGAGAGAGTGTAGTAACATAATCCAAAAATTGAAGGAAAATAATGCAAACCCAAGAATACTCTGCACAGCCAAATTTTCTATCAAGATATATGGAGAAGTATGAGTCTTCCAAGAGAAGGACAAACTCCAAGAATAAGTTAGAAGAAACCCAGCCCTAAAAATGAGACTTGCCGACCCAGTATGGCCAGAAGAACAACACCCACCAAGCATTAAAAAGAGACTGCCACATAGAACAACCCCACCCAGAGGGCAAAAAAGAGAAAACAGTCACCAAGATAGATAGCATTGGCTTAAGGGTGGAAAGAAGTCAAGAATGAACTGCACACATGTGCACAAAACACTTATAAGAAAGGGAGATAGGAAAGCACCAACACAAAGGTATAAGATAACATCACAGAGTCCACAGATGGAGATAATAACCCAGAAGATCAATGGGCTGGCCTCAGGCATTAACAGACTGAGACTAGCAGACTGGCTTAGAAAACACAACCCATCAATCTGCTGCCTACAGGAGACACATCTCAAGACCACAGACAAAAATAGGCTGAGAATCAATGGATGGAGAAAGGCATACCAAGCAAGCAGCAATTCAAAAAGAGCAGGGATTGCAATCCTAATCTCAGATAAAATTGACCTCAAAATGCAAACCATAAAAAGAGATAAGGAGGGACACTTTATAATGCTCAAGGGAGCAGTAGACAAAGAACCACAAAGTATTTTAAACATGTATTCCCCAAATGAGACAACTGCTGAATACATCAACCAAACCCTCCAAAAGATGAAAAAAGAACTCACAGCCTTAACAGTTATAGTAGGTGACTTCGATAGACTGCTCTCTGAAAAAGAAAGAGCACAGGGAAAGAAACTCAACAAGGAGGCTAGAGATTTAAAAACTACAATTAGACAAATGGACCTGATAGATAATTACAGAGCTTTTCATTCAAATACCAAAAAAAATCACATACTTTTCAAGCCCACATGGCACATATTTGAAGACAGACTTCATGCTGGGGCATAAGGCGGATCTACATAAATTTAAGCACATTGTTATCATACAAAGCTGTCTCTCTAACCCCTGTGCCATAAGGCTGGAAATTAATAAAAGGAAGATGAAAACAAGAGCAAACAATTGGAGGATGAATAACTCTATTGCAAAAGGAGTGTGTACTGGCCCTGATCAGAGATAAAATTAGGATATTTCTAGAAACCAATGAGAATGAGGACACAATGTACCAAAATTATGGGACACAGCAAAGGCAGTTATCATAGGAAGTTTCATAGCAATACATGCACACATGAAAAAGGAAAAGAGACTTATGATTGATATGTTGGAACAAAAGTTACAACTAGAGCAGAGTCAACAGGACAGACAACCCTACTACTAGCAAAAAAAAAAAGAAATAATAAAAATCAGGGCTGAAATTCAGGAGAGGGAAAATAAGAAAACTATGGAAAAGAGTAATGCTGCAAAAAGTTGGTTCTTTGAAAGGATAAACAGAACTGACAAACCGCTGGCCAACTTAACCAAAGAAAGGAGTTAACACATTTCAATAGTAAGGATTAGGGATGAAAGATGGGACATTACAACAGAGCCTGATGAAATCAAAAGGAAAATTACATGGTACTAAAAAATACTGTATTCTAATGAATTCAACAACTTGGAAGACATGGACAAATTCTTGGAAAAATATTCCCTCCTTAGACTATCTCAGATGGCCATCAAGAATCTCAACAGACCCATAGCAATAGAAGAAATACACAATGTTATCAATGGATTACCAACCAAAAAAATCCCCTGGACCAGATGACTTCACAGAAGAACTGACACAAATCCTACACAAACTCTTCCAGAACAGAAAAAGACTGCAAACTCCCGAATTTCTTCTATAAATTTATAATAACTCTGATACCAAAACCGGGCAAGGATCCCATGAGAATCGAGAACTACAGACCAATATCCTTAATGATAGTCAATTCAAAAATCCTTAACAAAATACTGCCCAATAGAACAAACAAGCTTATAAAGCAAATAATTCACCATGACCAAGTGGGATTCATCCCAGGGATGCAAGGATGGTTCAACATATAAAAGACCATTAGCATCATTTGCCACATTGACATGAAAAACTATTAGAACCATTTGATAATATCAAAAGATGCAGAAAAAGCTTTCGACAACAACCAATGCCAATTCCTGTTTAAGACACTCAAGCAGATAGGAATGGAAGTAAAATTCCTCAAGACAAAACAAGCTATGTATGAAAACCCAACAGCCAACATGGTAGTCAATGGAGAAAAGACGAACACAATCCCACTGAAAAAGGGGACCAGACAAAGATGCCCCTTGTCCCCACTCTTATTTAATATTGTCCTGGAGGTTTTAGCTAACAGTATAACACAAAGAAAAGACATCAGAGGTATTTGCCTGGGGAAGGAAGAGGTGAAACTCGTTATTTTCAGATGATATGATTTTATATATGGAAAATCCCAAAAGCTCCACAAGGGTAGTATTGGAAGCAATAGAGAAGTATGTCAGAGTGGCAGGTTACAAGATCAACAAACAGAAGTGTAATGGACTGCTATACACATCGAATAAGACCACAGAAAAGGAGATCAAAAGGGTAGTACCCTTCTTAATAGCCAAGCACAAATTGAAATATCTAGGGATATAATTGACTAAAAGAACAAAAGATTACTATGAGGAAAATTATAGAACACTACTACAGGAAACCAAGAATGACCTCAACAAATGGAAGAATATCCCATGCTTGTGAATGGGAAGACTCAATATAGTAAAGATGTCAATTCTGCCAAAGGCACTATATAAGTTTAATACAATCCCAATTCAATTACCCTCATTTTTCTTCAAAGAAATGGAAAAACTAGTTACCAACTTCATATGAACAGGGAAGAAGCCCTGAATTAGCGGAGAACTCCTCAAGAAGAAGGACACAGTGGGAGGGCTTGCTTTACATGACCTTAGCACATATTATACAGCCACAGTGGTCAAAACCACATGGTATTGGTATAAAAACAGATACTCAGACCAATGGAAAGGAACTGAAAACCCAGAAATAAAATCATCAGCATACAGACAGCTGATCTTTGATAGGGGTCACAAAAATAACAAATGGGAAGCAGATGCCCTATTCAACAGATGCTGGAAAAAATGGATATCTACCTGAAGGAAATTGAAGAATGACCCTTATCTCACTCACTCCATGCACAAGAATAAACTCAAGGTGGATCACAGACCTTGAGGAAAAACCCCAAGAGTATTAGGGCCATCAATGAGGGAATTGGGACAAACCTGAGACCTTTGGCACAGGAAATACATAGGCTATCAGAAATAGGGAACGACACAAATACAGATGCGTCACAAATTTACCAGTGGGATACACTGAAGATAAAACACCTGTGTACATTGAAAGAATTCACCAAGAGAGTAATAAGAGAGTCCCCGGACTGGGAAAACATCTTTATCAATGACACATAAAAGGACTTATTAATAAAATCTACAATACTTTGCTAGCTTCCAAAAAGAAAAGAAAAAGCTAATCGCCACTGAGAAGGTGGGCAAAGGTCCTGAACAGAAGTTTCACAAGGGCAGAAATCTGAATGGCCAATAAGCATATGAGATAATGTTCCTGATCATTAGCCATAAGAGAAATGCAAATTAAAACAACTATGAGATATCCCCTAACACCCTCAAAGATAGCTCAATTCAAAAACATCAGAATGCAACAATAGTGGTGGTACAAAGGAAGTTTGTCCTGAATGTATAGGTAATGTTGAATAATTAGCTCCTGTGTCTAGAAGGAAAGAAATATGCTTACCTGAGACAATGATTGTGTTAGTCTGGGTACATTAGAGAAAGAGATCCACAGAAACGCATATGTATAAGAGAGGGGTGTTCACCTTCCTGATACAATCACTGAAGACTAACATGTGCATAAGCAAATGTGGTGAAGAAAGCTGATGGTTCCCAGCTATCAAAAAATATAGCGTCTGGGGTCTTAAAGACTTGAAGATAAACAAGCGGCCATCTAGCTCAGAAGCAAGAAAGTCCACATGGAAGAAGCACATCGGCCTGTGTGACCACGAGCTGCTGAAGGGATCAGGTATCAACAATCAAAGAACAAAACATCATATCATTGTAAATGTGGGTGAGTGCAGAGTGGAGACTCAAAACCCATCGGTAGACAACTGGACACCCCCTTGTTGAAGGGTTGTGGGGAGGAGATGAGCCAATTAGGGTGCAGGGTAGCAATGATGAAACATAACTTTCCTCTAGTTCTTAAACGCTTCCTCCCCCACACTATCATGATCCCAATTCTACCTTACAAATCTGGCTATACCAGAGGACGTACATTGGTACAGATAGCAAGTGGAAACACAGGGAATCCAGGACAGATGACCCCTTCAGGACCAGTGGTGTGAGTGGCGATGCCTGGAGGGTGGAGGGAATGTGGGGTGGAAAGGGGGAAACCGATTACAAGAATCTACGTATAGCCTCCTCCCTGGGGGATGGACAGCAGAGAAGAGGGTGGGGGGAGACGTCGGACAGTGTAGCATATGACAAAATAATAATAATCTGTGAATTATGAAGGGTTCATGAAGGTGGGGGAATGGGGGAGGGAAGGGGAAAAATGAGCAGCCGATATTAAGGGTTCAGATGGAAAGCAAGTGTTTTGAGAATGATGATGACAACAAATGTACATATGTGCTTGACACAATGGCTATATGTATGGATTGTGATGGGAATTGTATGAGCCCCCAATAAAATTATTTAAAAGAGAGAGAGAGTGAGAGGTTTATATAAAGGGTAAATGCAAATCAAGAAAACATCCCAATCCAGTGCTGCCCAAGCCCACAAGTCCAACATTAGCCCATATGTCTGACACCAATCCACAAAGTCCTCCTCCATGTCACAAAACACACGCAATGATGCCGACTGCAGGAGGAATGCCAAGTCAGTGAATGTGTAAGCATTTCAGCACTGGCAAGGGTCTCCACGTGGCTGCACCAGCACCCAGGGATGCATTGGGGTAGGTCCATGCAGCTTCTCCTCAGGTATGTCTTGCAGGAAGTGAGCCTTGCCAGCTAAAGCAGGGAACTGGCTAAGGCAGCTGCACCCTGGTCCGACTATCAGAAAGAAAGAGACCCGAGAACTAGAAAGGTGAGGTTCTGGCACACACTGGATGATGTGGGGGTGGAGACAGTCTGTGAGTAATAATCATGGGAAGGAGACGCTCAAAATGGCCAGGTGTTTTATGCTATGGCCAGGTGTTTTATGTTTTCTGCTTAGCTGGACCCATTACTTATAATAGTGTTTTATATTATGCATTTCATTTGTCAGCGTTTGGTTTGTTGGTAGTTCAGAAAAGAAAGAGATAAACAAGACAACCTCAGACATTTGAGAATAATACTTACATCTACTATTTCTGGAAATTCAAGTTATATCTACCATTTGAATTAAAATTAAGAAAACTGGAATAATCAGCAAGTAATACTTTTGCTTGTGCAAATAACAAAATCAAAGAATAAATACAAAGAGCTAATGCCAATATGTAAAATAAAATGTTTAATATCAGCCTATGTTATAATGTTGGGAAAGATGATCATTAGTCACACACACACACACACACACAAGAAAAAAAGAAAAAGAAAAAATAACAATATCAAAGGTAATTAATTACTTCTTAAGCTGCCTTTAACTTTATTTCTTTTCCATCTGCCCTGCAGGATTACAGCGTTCATTGGAAAAGAATATTGCCACTGGCACAATTAGAATTTTATATTAATACTCTAAGACATTTTTATTCAATCTTCAAAGAAAACCTTGGTGTTAATGAAGTCTGAAATTCCAGAGATGAAAGTTGAAACTTTGGACATACTTTGAAGGATATTTCCATCTCTCTATTTTATAGATCTGTGCACCAAGGAATTGTTAAACACATACTATGAAAAATGAAAACATTCTTCTGTCAGTTTGTCATATTGTGTTGGCTTGTGTGTTGCTGTGCGTCTGGATGCTCTGCTACTAGTATTTCAAATACCATTCGGGTCATTGTGGTGAACAGGTTTCAGTGAACTCAGATGAAGGAATTGCTGATCACTTCTGAAGGACGAGTCACTGCAAACCTTTTGAATAGCATCAGAAAAGTTCCAGATTAGTGCGAGAAGATGAATCCCTTTGGTGGGAGGACACTCAAAATACAACTAGGGAAGAGCTGCATCCTCAAAGAAGCATGAAACAAAACCAAACCCTCTGCCACAGAGTTGATTCTGACTCATGACTGTAGGAGAGAGCTGCCCTTTGGCTTTGGGTTTCCGAAAGTTTATATCATGATGGAAATAGATCACCTCATCTCTTTCCTGCAGAACAGCTGGAGAGTTTGAACTGTTTCCTTTGGGGTTAGCGGCTGAATGAGAAACATACTATGACACCAAGTTTGCTTCCTTCCTTTTAATAATGTGGATGGAACAAACATTCAAGAACATCCACTTACTCAATCAATATAAGAAGAAACAGCTGTAAACATCAACTAATAATTGGAACATTCAATGCATGCGTCTAGGAAAATTGAAAGTCTCCTAAAAGGAAAGGAACACAAAGATGAATATTCTAGATATTAGTGAGCTGAAATAGACTGATATTGGCCATTGGAATGACAATACATAGGATACTACCCTGGAAAGGCAGATTCAAGAAAAACCACATCACATTCAACAACACCACCAACAAACAAAGATAACTCAAGATATATCTTGAAGTATAGTGCTATTTGTGATAGGAAAATATTGAGATGGTATTAAAAAGATTATAGATATTTTTGAAATGTATTCATTAACTACTAAAGTTAATGATAAAGAATTTGAAGAATTCTACCAATTTCTTTAGTCTGAAATTGGCCAATTGTGCAATCAGATGCAGACAGACTCACCAGCTATTGAAATTCAAAAGTGGATAAGAAAGTGTGACAAACAATAGTTGAAAAATATGGTCTTGTTAATAGAAATGAAGATGGGAATAACATAATAGAACTGTGCTAGCCTACTGACTTCTTCATTACAAATACTTTTTCAAGAACATATAAAGTGGCTATACATGTAGACCTTTCCAGAGTGTATACACAGAAATATAATTAACTACATATGTGGAGAGACTCAATATCAGTAGTCAAAACAAGGTCAGAGACTGAGTACTAAGCCATGCTCTGTTTGTATAGAAGACCGACTGAACCGTAAGAGTATTTAAACAAGTCCTTGAAGGCCACCACTATTTAGATGCTATCTCAAGGACCGATTTGATGCATTGAACACTAAAGACCACGGACAAGGTAAAATATGGAATAAAGGACACTATATATGAAAAAAACAAAGGTAATTTAAAAAACAGGAAAGAAAGAAAAGATCAGAGTGGATGCCAAAAGCAACTCTGAAGCTTGCTCTTAAAACGAGAGACGCTAAAGCAAATGACAGGAATGAGAAAGTAAAAGAGTAGAACTAAAATGACAAATTCAACTCCAGCACTTAAAGTAAAGCTTGACAATAAAATGTGAAAGGCCTGGGTCTATAAACGCAAATGCAAAATCCTTCTCAGCATATGTATTTCAAGCTTAAAGAATGAAGAAAAATTTCAAGACACCAGTTCAACCTCGAAAGATTTTATGGGCATAATATTGAATAATGCAAGAAGCACCAAAAGAAAAGGGAAGGCATATACCAAAATCAATACAAAATAATTTGTTAAATTAAAGAGGCAGCATAAGATTTCAAGAGGTAACATGTGGTCAAGAATTGAATGAATACCTGGAAACTTATTTTTTACTAAAAAGGAGAAAAATGTTTTTACAAACGATGCAATACTAGGAGCAACCAGAAGTCTCTGCCATGAAACTTGGGAGACAGCTTCTTAATCATCCAAATGGAAGAGATCTATCTATCCCCATTCCAAAGAAAGGCGATCCAACAGACATTATCAAACGAGATCATTAATATCACATGCAAGTCAAATATTGCGGAAGATAATTAAAATGTTCAATGCAGCAGTACACTGAGAGGGAGTTGAGAGAAATTCAAACTGGATTCAAAAAAATCACATGGAATGGGAAATATCATTATTAACATGAGGTGACTCTTTTCAAAAAAGGAGAATATCAGAAAGGGTATTACTTGTGTTTTGTTGACTGTACAAAGTATTTGACTTGCATTGGTAATTCCAAAATTAATAATATTATGAAGTGTGAGAATACTTGAGCACTTAGTTCTACTCATGTGAAGCTTGTACCCAGAACAAGAGGCCATTGTTTGAACACAAAGGGATATTACAATGTCTAAAAGTCAAGAAATGTGTTCACAATGATTGTATTATTTTCACTGTATTTATTTAATATCTTTGCTCAGCATATAATCTCAATAAGCAATGGCATCAGGATTGGAGGAAGACTCCCTAACAACTTGGAAAATGCAGGTGATATAACCAGGCATGCTGAACCCAGAGTATTTGAACAATTTACTGATGAAGATTAAAAAAAACAGCTTTCCACACAGATGGCCACTCTATATTTAAAATAAATAAATTTCACCAGTGGACCAATAAACAATATCAAAATAAATGATGAAAAATGAAGTCAAAGATTTCATTTTACTAGAATCCACAATCAACAGTAATGGAAGCAACAGTCAAAAAATCAAATTTTTTGTATATACACACACACACACACACATGTTGCCATCAGGCTTTTCTAGACATTTACTTTCTATTGAGCCCTTAGTATCAGCTCTCCACCTCCCCCCATGATATATTGATGTATGGGTTGTTATAAGAGTTGTAAGAGCCCCCAATAAAATGGTCTTTTAATAATAATGAAATCAAATGGCTTATTGCATTGAGTAAATGTGCTGCACAAGACCTACTTAAAGTACCAAAGAGCAAAGACATTATTTTGAGGACTGGAGTGAGTGTGAGACATACCAGAGGTTTTCCAATCACCTCAAACGCATGTGAAAACTGAACAGAAAATAAGGAAGGCCAGACAAGAATTGATGCATTGGAATCATCATGGTCACAGACAGTAATGATCTGCCAAATAATAAATAAAACTGTCTTGGGAGAAAGCAGAGCCCTGGTGGCTTACTGGTTCCCTGTTGGTCTGGGATCAGCATGGTCAGCAATTAAAAACACCAGCTACTCTCCAGGAAAAAGATAAAGCTTTCTTCTCCTATAGACGGGCACAGACTCAGAAACGTACAGCAGAAGTTCTACCCTCCCTTATTGGGTTGCTGTGAGTCAGCATTGACTTGACGGCATTAAGTTTGGTTTTACTTCTGATCTTGAAAGACAGAATATTAATTTAGAAAGCAGAGAATTGAGTCTTGTTTTCACATGCTTTGGACATACTATTAGGAGAGATTCGTGCCTAGAAAAGAACACCATGCTTAGTCAAGCAGAGAACCATATATATATTTAAGGCAGACTTTCAGTGAGATTGTAGCTGCAGCAATGGGGTCAATAGCATCAATTGTGAGGATGGTGCAGGGTGGAACAGTGTTTCTTTCTGTTGTGCATAGTGTTGGTATGAATCAGAATGGACTTGACAGCATCTAACCCAAGAAACTGTTGCAGGTACTGTAAAGAGCCCTGGGTCATGCCAATAGTTAAGTAGTTGACTACTAGCTAACAGGTTAGCAGTTCAAATCCACCTAAAGCCTTTCACAAGATACCCTGTTTCCCTGAAAATAAGACAGTGTCTTAAATTAATTTTTGTTCCCAAAGATGCACTAGGTCTTATTTTCAGGGGATGTCTTATTTTTCCATGAAGAAGAATATGGTACACATCTATTGTTTTATTAAAAGAGACCTCGCACTTCCTGTCTGCTCCGGCTGCGCTGCAGCACAGTGAGGTGCACAGTGGTGCCACCGCTACAGTCCAGAGTCCAGAGTTACGGTAGCTTCAGGGGCCTTATTTTCGGGGAGGTCTTATTTCCCGGGTGCTGCCTGATATTTCAGCGAGAGGTAAAACTGTAAGTAGGTCTTATTTTCAGGGAATGTCTTACTTTCGGGGAAACAGGGTAGATCTAGTGATCTGCTTCTGAAAGTTCAGTCTTGAACACTCTATGAGTTGTTAGACTCTGCATGTAAGATTTTCCATGGGTTGCACTCAACTTGACAAGAAGTCTTAACAACCAGGTCCTGTAGTGATTTTAAAATGCCTTTGAAAAAAATAACTATTTGAAACCCCCTGGTACATGGGGAAAACTGTACAAGATATGCAAGCATGTTTCTTTTGAAAGGTTGTAAAAATATTATTTTTAATTATTAAAATATATCTGAGGGAATGAAAAGAAGTTGATCCTCATTTATCAAGATAATAATAAAGTAACACCTTCTAGTTTCTAAAGATCTGAAAGTGGGCTGTCCCCCGTCCATCCGTCCACGCCTTCACCCTTCCACCGCGAGACAGATGCCCACTCCTCCACTCCCGTTATGCTGATTGTACTTACCTCAGGGGACTCATGTTATACCTGTCCTATGAGCGGATTCCGGGAACCCAAGAGGCAAGAGAATTTTGGGAATGATGAGGGCAACAAATGTATAGATGTGCTTTACACAATTGATCTATGTATTGTGATGAATTGTATGAGCCCCAATAAATTGATTAATAAAAAAGAATCTGAAAGTGACTTCAGATAGAGAAATTTAAATTCAGTCCTAAGGATAATAAATTCATTAATTTATTACAGGAGGATGGTGAGACAGTGTGGTAGACTATAAATTCAAAACAGTAGCTATTGATAGAATATTTACATACTTCAAACTACAATAGTGTTAAAAGCATTCTAGCCAGGGACAAAATGCTGTACCATCTGTGAAATCTGATTCCAAAGTTTAATAGTAGGTAGAATAGACACAAAGACATGTTTGTTAGGAAATGTAGACAGATCCAGGCAAGGGGAGAAAACAGAAAGAATTCTCAGTAGAGAGAAGACAGATTTTCTTTAACAACAGTTTTCAAAAGGGAAGAAATTCCTAACATTAGAAAGGAAATCAGTAAGGGACATAAGCTACGATGGACAGGATACATACTCGGAGACCACAAGGACTACACTGATCCTTGGAGTGGTGAAAAGAGTCCAGCGATGATTCTGGGTACATCTACTCAGTGGTGGGATTCAGCTGGTTTACACCATTTTGGTAGAACCAATACCTGTTTTTTTGGTGACTTTGGTGAACCAGTTATTAAAATAGAACTTTTCATTAGGGTTATGTTCAAGGTGGGTGGTTAAGCAACCATCCCATGTAGAAATTGCAAATTTGCATTCCTTACTTTTTAAAATGTTCATCAGTGCAACGACTTATTCTAAGCCTTCATAGTAATGTTCATTCCATCTATCGGTATGAACAAAAGAGAGAACTATGTTTGTAATATTTATTTATTTATTTGATAAGACTCATTGTACTTTGATGAAATACTCCATTTTTATTCCTTCCCATTTGTTGCTCCGGTACAGAATCATATATTGTAAAGAGGAAAAGTGCTGAACAACAGAGGGTGACACACTGTCCTCATTTCAGCTTTGTGTTATGCCTCAAATTCCCATGAAATATGAATAAATTATACAACTCCTGAAATTGTTGAAAGAGCTAACATATTATCAGAGCAATTGTAATTTCAGCAGAAGTGGAAAGGTGAACATAATGTGGACAGAGAAGAGAAGTCACCTGTTTCTAATATATCAAACACAGTGGTTATTGTCTAAAGGGATTCTACTCCTACAGTGAAATTACGATGAAGGATAAATCACACAGCAGCTGATGCTTGGATAAAAGTAAAGAGTGTGCCAATCAAGGATGCCAATCAAGAGACAATATTGAGTTATCTTAAATAGAAACTTTACTCTCTTTTGTCAGGCATTATTTAATTTTTTCATTGATATTTTAAAACTCATAGAGGATAATCTATTTGTGTGTACTGCTTCTATTGTTAGTATTTAAATATTAACTGTATGGAATAATAAACTATCTTTTGGTATATCTTTTTTTTTTTTGTATATACTTAAAATGATCTTTAGGGCAGTGAACCAGTTAAATTATTGAAATTCCACTACTGATAAAGCTCGGTAATGGGGACCTGCACGATGAAAGCCAGTCAACTGCAGGTCTGCCACGGACAGTTTAAAATTATAAATGTCCATCAAGCAGAGGCTCACACTAGCTGAGGTGCCCATGGCCACACATGTACTGGACATAGACCTTAAGTGAACTGACTTGTTCTATTGGAAATTTGTACTTCTTCTCATCTGAATACTTTCTTGCAAACATGACAAGAACCAACACAGGCAGGGCCCTAAGACTCCAATCCCTCTCAATAACAGCTGGTCCCGTGATGACTGTGCTTTTATGCAACTGAGTGATCACAGTTTGATCCGGTTCTATCGAGATCAAGTCTACTCTCTTATTTCTTCTCTTCTCCTCCATTCCTCTTTGCCTTTCAATCCTTTAAAAGGCACATTAAGAATTCTGGTTTAGGAGCATTGTGATACATAGGTTTATTGTGCCAATATGGCCAATGAACACATGTGGGATTAATTGAAGGGCGGAGAGATAAATGGCTTGGAGAGCCTTGTCTTTCTTGTCTCTTGCTCTTTGATTGTCAGACCAGTGTGCAGCTGCCTTCTCCTGTTTTCTGCCTCAATTTGCAAGCTACACTACCTGTGGGACTCCTAACCGTGGACTCTGTCACTGTAGTTCAAGGTTCCTTTAAGACCTGCTTCACCACACTACTGGAGTATACATCTCTTGAACTGGGGACTGTCGGTCCCTGTCATCTGGCTGACTGTGATCTGCCTTGCTGTTTGCTGCCTGTGGCCAGATAGCCTGAATTGCTCTACAGAGGACTACCCGGCAGCCCTCTAGACTTGAAGGGCTGCCAGTGTATTAGCTGTCTCACAGGAGTGAGTTACACTGAGCCATTTGTGCTGCTTTATAATTTAATTAACTGTTTATTTCTTATGTTATATATAAATATAGAAGCATAGTGTCCTGGTTTTGTTTCTCTAGAGAACACTGTCTAACATAGACGTATTCAGAAACTGAAAGTATAATTTACCTGGATTCTAAAGAACAAAGAGACATTTTCTCACTCTGGCCTAGATATCTGGAAATTTGCCAAAGGTGTTGGGTCCAGCCACCAGGACATACAGGGGTCTCATCGTCATTTGAGAAAATTTAACTTTTTTTACATTGAAATTTTTATTGTGAATTAAGTAAGGAGTTTACATCTCAGACCATTGACTCTGAATCAAATGGGAACAGATTATAATTTAACCAATTATGTTGTCCAGGGAGCATACGTAAGGTGGGTTAACCCATGCTCTGAGTCCTCCTGATTGTCTTAGATTCCTTGGGAGAAACTGAGAACTATAAATGAGAACAGGATGACCAGAGTAGTGAAATACTCCAGCAATCCTACCCGAAATAGCACACTGAGACTGTGTTAGACTGGGCTGATTAGAGAAACAAATTCAGAGACACTCACATATGTGTAAGAGAGAGCTTTATATCAAAGGGAATTTGTATATTGATGAAACATCTCAGACCAGTCCAGATCAAGTCCATAAGTCAGATATTAGCCCATATGTCTGATAGTAATCCATAAATTCCTCTTCAGACTCACTCAACCACATGCAATGATTCTGAATGCAAGAAGATCGCAGGCTGCTGGGTGAAAAGTCTTATGGATCCAATAGTAATGGAAGCATCTCAGAGTTCACGCAGGTCTCTAAGTGGCTCCTACAGCTCTCTGAGTGTGGGTCCTCAACAGGAAGGTGCAGCAGAGAGAGAGTGTGCATCCTGACTTCAAGGAGAAAGAGAGGAAGCTCCCAGAATCCTCATGAGAAGGCCAAGCCCAGAAAGAAGCATTAAGAGGCTGTGACCTGATTGACAGGCTAGACTACATCCCTACCCTGATATATCAAGTTGACATGAAATTATGTAACTACCGCATAGACTCAATATATAAAACCAGTAGTACCTTGGTTTCTGAGATATGGATGCTGGGGGGAAATGCCATTTAGACTGCTAGCTGGGTACCATCTTACAGCACCTCTCTACTTCACCTGACCTTTGTGCCCACCATGTAGGAAATTCATGTGAAAATATATTTGTCAGATAGCAGGTGGTAGAGTGATATTTGGGGATCTGCCATATATTTAAGATATTACCCCAGAATTCCACAGAGATCTATCCTTTAATTATATCTCTTTAAAGCATTCTGAAGAGAGAAACTGGCCAGAAGCAACTAATGAGCAGCTGGTCATTAAAATTGGGGAAAACATACTCTATACAGACTTTACCAGGCCAAATAAAAAGAAGAATTTGTGACTATGTCTCAGGCTACTAACAGAGTCACACCTCCCTCTGTTAAATAAACAAACTTCCCTCGCCAATTTTGAAACAGATGGAACCAAGGCAGTTACTTTGAGCGTGTTCTGAACTGAAAAAAATATCATCTTTATAGGGTAGGCAATTAAAAATAAAATCCTAGAATCCATGTAAGAAATTCAAGGAAACGGCTCTTGAATTCTCAAAGAATTTAGCTGTCAACCAGGGATAACAAGACCATCCATGATCACCTGTAAGGGGCAAAGGCCTGTTTGCTTACAGGGTTCAGAAGACCCTTTGAAATCTCAGCACAAAGGCACTATGGGCCACAGAAAGATGGATTTTCCCCAGGAGTAGGAAGAGATAAAGCCTCACCAGGGATCAAGGTGAGTGAGTACACATTGCACAATAAAATTATTTAATTCTGGAAGCCCAGATTTAAGAGAGGGCATCTTCTCTTGTATCTTCACCAGAAAAAAGTTGAGGAAGTGCAGGTTACATAGTAACGTTAGCTAATTTTGAAAATCTAGGTTTGATCGAGTACACCCTCTGTGAACAGTATGGATCATGGGCAGAGTAACAGGGAAGGCTTGACCTCTCTTATTAGCTCCTCTTCTCTCCGTAGGTGGGAAACCAAAAGTCAATAACTTCCGACTTATCTCTGTGGTGCTTCCTTAAGATGTGCCATCATCCTTCATGGCACTGAAAAATGCTTCCAAATTATGTAAGATTGGTCTTTACCCCTGGCTGATCTTGGGTAAAATAAAGAAATATATGAGAGATAGAAGCATCCTTCCAGTATCCACATGTGGGAACCCAGGAGCCCAAAGATCCTTCAGCCACAGAACTAGCACTTGCCTATTCAGAGCCTGTATGTCCAGTGAACACAATGTGGTGAAGCAAAAGATTTTAAGCCATTGATCAAGACTGGGTACCCTCATTTTTTTTTCCCTTTTTAAGAAACCCAGCGCCAAATGGGGGAACCAGGGTCCAAGCCCCAGTTACTATAAAGGAGCTAATGAGCTTTAAAGATAAATTAGAAAGTTTTATAGATGACTCTGCAGATTCATTATGCAGAAAAGAAAGGTAATTTTAATATTTTACTTATCTTGGAAAGAAGTTAAAATTTCAGGAGACTTTAACCCTCTCCAAGAATGAGGGTATCAACGGAAAGCCCGTAGCCTGTGCCAAAGAAGTGCATGTCCAAAATGACAATATCTGCCAGGGATAGAAGTGATACCCTGCAGATAGCAGGTGATAGAGTGATATTTGGGGGTCTGCCATATATTTAAGATATTAACCCAGAATTCCATTTCCCCCTGAGATTGTGATTCAGCAGATGGGAAATGGTCAAGAGACCACATGCTCTTCTGTCTTTTTCAAGAAGTGAAATATATTTTTTAAGCTTGTTAATTGTAACAAATTAGTAACAATTGACCAAGAGCTTCAGGTGAATAAAATGACCTTAGAAAGATCCAGAGGATCCCACAAGAAATATTTTGTTAAAAGACACATTTAAAACTCAACTGCCCCAGACATCAGCAAGAAATTAGGAAACTCCATGGAATAATTATTTAAAGAAACTTCCTGGGTATTTCAAAAAAGGGATATAGAGGAGAAAGAAAGAGACATTGAAAAGTAGAGCCTCAAGGGGCTGGCTGATCCCAGAGCGGGGAGGGACTCATGGGGGCCAACTAGCGGACCTGTATCTATGTAGGGTTTTGGTTGGGTTTTTTTTCCTCTTTTTTTTTACCTTTATGTTTTCTTATTGTTCAGACTAGGATATTGCCAGTTTGCCTACTTATATGGGAAAGACATGGGAGGGAAGCTCGGGGAGAAAGCAACAGGGCCAATGACCCCCGAGGGTTTAAAGAGAAGAAGGAGGCAGGGAGAAGTGCGTGGTGAGTGGACAGCACCATGGACAGGGGAACAACTAGGGAATTGAAACCAATACCTAGGAGGGTGTAGGGATCCTGTGAGTATTAAATCAACAGTAATCTAGCTGAGAGGAAGTACTAAGAGGTGGAAGAAAGGGGAACTTGATGGTAGGGCAGTAGGAGGCAAAAGGGAATATAGGGAAGCTCTAGGAAACAAAGGTATAGATAAGGGTATTAACAGAGGTATGTACATTTGTAAATACATTGCTCCATAAAAATAGAGGTATTTGCCTATGCACATATATTTATAAGGCAATACACTGAGACTGCAGAGGGCTTTGGGCCCAAGCTCATACCTATACCTTCCTTCAATACAGGAACACTTTGTTCTAGCATATCAGCATTTTGTGATGCTTACTACAACCACCACCCCGACCCCACCACATAAACACACACACACAAACAACTGAAGACAAAATGGGTGCAAAAGCAGATGTGATGAAGACAGAGGATGGTGTCCAGCTATTAAAAAACATAGTGCCTTGGGTCTTAAAGGCTTGAAGTTGAACAAGTGACCATTCAATAGTGAGGCAACAATCCCACATGGAACAAGCATGCTAGTCAGTGTGATCATGTGGTGTCATTGGGACCAGCCAATGGGCATCAGAAGACTCACAACAAACAACAAATAAACAAAAATGTGTTGGTGAGAATGAGGGGGTTTGGAGCGGAGACCCAAAGCTCATCTGTGGACAATGGGACATCTCCCCACAAAGGGGTATCAAGGAGAGGATGGGTCAATCAGGGTGAAGTAGAGCACTGATGGATCACGCAATTTACCTCTGATCCCTTGAGGCCTCCTCACCCCCTACTATCTTGATCACAGTGCTGCTTCTACTCTGGACTGGACAGGAGCATGTTCATAGGTGTAGGCAAGAGATAAAACTCACAACACATGGAACCCAGGAACAGGAATGGGAACATCGATACCCAAAGGGTAGGTGACAGGGGGAGAGGCGGGGAGGGAGATCACAGTGAATGGTACATAAGCACGCATCTCCATCCAGGGGGAAGAACAACTGAAACCAGAGGGGCAGGAAAGCAGTGGTTGGTGTGAGATATGAAAATAATAACAATCTATAATCTATCAAGGGGCCATGATGGTGGGTGGGTGAGGGAGGGAGGGAAAGAGGGAGGGAAAAAAAGGAGTTGATCCCAAGGGATCAATGGAAAGTAAATGTCTAGAAAAGAAGGATGGCAATATATGTACTAATACATCAGATACAATTCATGGTGACAAGAGTTGTAAGAGCCCCCAATAAAGTGATCTAAGTTAAAAATTAACAAAAAGGGTTTGGCTGAATTAATAGCTACCCTATAGGCCTCAAGGTTTACAAAAGACAACACCAAGGGGCAATCCCAGTGAGAATTATCATTAATGTATGAAGTACTGAAACTAAGCAAGAATCTCCACAATCAAGAAGTCCCTGGAGGCCACGACCTTTATGCAAGACGTTCAGGACTTTGTGTCAACAACCTCAAATATCATGGCCTTGAACTTCTGAGGACCTTATTCTGATCAGCTCCTCCTAATACCATCTCCAGAAATGGGATGGAGCCTAGGATTCCCCATAATGGAGCCAGAAAATCCTTTTGGATGCGATCCAATTCTTCTGTGCTGAAGTCATATCATGGACCTCTTTCCTCTCAAAAATCCTACTATTCAGGGAGTGGGTGGTTCTCCTTGAGCAAGACATTTTTATTTCTTTTCTTATTTGCCTGGTGAGAATCATTGCTTTTGTACACCCATTTTGTTATTTCTGAATAACCAATTCCATTTCTAGGAAGAGACATTCTGAGCAAAGTAAAAATGAGTCATTTTCTCCATGAGCTCAGGTAACTCATCCCATTACAGCATTGTTTTTCCAGAGAATCAGTTGAAATTAACATAGAAGAGTGGTTTAATACTCAGGTATGGGATCCACTCCCCTGCCCTCAGGGAAAGCCCTGATCTATTTATCTCGCAAGATTGTAGTAGACATGAGTTTTCTAACAGGGACTTTTTACCTCTATTCAGAGATCCTTTAAAGAATCAATTGCTTCTCCCTTCCTCCAATATTTCCATTTCTTAGAGAGTCAATTACATGAGACGGTTTTGCCAAGTGAGACATTTGGGATGCACAAATTTAGCCCTAATATCCAATTATTACTGGGGAGCGGTAGGGACAGGACACCGCTCCCTTATTACTAGTAGCTCCCAAGGGAAGGCCTTCATTGTCACTATTCAGAGTGTCACGTTTGGGGAAAATGTATATGACAACCCCATTCAAACACCACCCATTATTTCAGTCCTGTAACTGAAGTATCCCTTTGCTAACACTTAATTTTAGAAGTATACATTCATGTGGGTGGAGTCAAGTAAGTAAGACATACTCTGTCATATATCAAATGTCATGGTGTCTCCTTCCTCTGAAGAGAATTTATGTTGTCTATAGAAGCTCTGAATGTCAATGTCTACAAGCCAACCTGACAGGGCTTTGCGTTCTGTGATTTGTTGTACCTACTCTATCTGTTACAAATGCAACCATAACTTTTCCTATTCCCTTAAGCAGCATACATAGAACATCCAAGTAAGCAGGGCTATGAATCCTCATTTTAATAGAATAAGTACCCTGGCAGGAATAGCTGGCACTGCTGCTGGAACCGTCGAAGTGGTCTATGCAGACAATATACATGTTAACCTTTCTTCTGAGCTAGCACGACTTAACATTAACAACACTGACTCACTGACTACGCTGGAGTCTCAGTTCAATTCTGTAGAAGCAGTTGTTCTCCAGAACTGGCGGTGTCTAGAAATGCTGGCAAATATCCTACGTGGAATTTGTGCGACACTCAAGAAAGAAGGCCATTTCTGAGTAAACAAAATGGGCCAACTTCAAAACCATACCTTCCATGTCCTGGAACTAGCAAGAAAACTACAGGCTCAAGTCACACATAGGTAGAGCTCCTGGTCTGATACTTGAATACGGGGGTCCTGGGTCCCTTTATCACTATTACCTTTCTGCTTCTTTGAGGGGCCTTGTGTTTTTAATGCCTTTGTCTGTTTTTTCTCCTCCAGACTGGAAGGTGTGCAACTACACATGGATTGGGCTGTTACCAAATTCCACTCAGAACCTTTAACCACAACCCCTTGTCCAGATAAGGACTAAAGTGATGCTATCCATTTGCATTTATTTTCAGAATCTGATCCAAAAGATTACATATTATATGATTTTATTTATAAATGATATTTAAAATGACAACATTTTTTATATGGAAAGCAAATCAGTAGTTGCTCAAAAGTTCATGGCCAGGATAAGGAGAGATATGAAGGACAGATTTGGAACATTTCTTTAACTTGAATGTGTGTACATGTTTACATGAATCTATACATGTGATAAGAGGCCTAGTGGTGTAGTGGTTACACAATGGGATGTTAACCGCAAGGCCAGCAGTTGGAAACCACCAGCCTTTCCACAGGAGAAAGACTGGGATTTCTACTTCCATAAAGACTTACTGTTTCAGAAACTCAAAGGGACATTTCAACCCTGTCCTATAGTGTCACTATGAGTGTGTGTCTACTTGATCGCAGTGAATTTCCATACACATGATAGAACTTTATATAACTAGACACACACCCAGACATTAAGTGAAGTAAAACTGAAGGTATCTGAATAATATCAGTGTTCTTTAAATCACTAGTAGTAGTCTGGCTGAGGTGGAACTATGTTCACAGTCAATTCTGAATCTTAACGACTCTACAGAACAGAGTAGAACTTCTCCATAGGGTGTCCAAGGCTATGGATCTTTCTGGCAGCAGACTGCCTCATCTTTCTCTCAGGGGATAATTGATAGGGTTAAACTGCTAACAGTTCAGTTAGCAGCCCCACTAGAACTACATGTTGTGCTACAGGTTTGTTAAATGTTGCCACTAAGGGAAACCATACCATTTACATAATATCTATTACGTCTTATGTATGACTATGTGCGGATCTACAAGTATCTCAATAAAACATAGGAATTAAAAATAAACATTTGCATCTTACATAAAAATTCTTCTCAATAAACATTCCAAAGAGAAATCTGTGTAAAAATCCATTTATTTAACTATCATAGAAAGAACGAAAACATATCATGATTCTTAAAAGTGTGTGTCATTTTGGCTTGGCCATCATGGTCTGGTTTGGCAGTTATGTAATAATGCAGTCCTCTTCCATGATGATTGGAGTTGTAGAGATGGAAAATATGAAGATGGGGCCAAGTTTTCTGGGATGTTCAAATGAATAGGTGGTCATGACACTGCGTAAGATAGCCTGTAAGGAAAAATATATAAATATATATATGACCAGGAGGATAGTGACGATTGTAATTTTGCACAACACAAATGTATGGATTTGGAGAACAGATGAGAAAATCAGGGGGTAAAAAACCTCAAAATTGTTGGTAAATTACAAGAGATATAATTCATTAATTTTTACTCACCTAGAGATGCTCATAATGTTTTTTTAAAAGGCAATGATAGAGTTAATTTCATTGTCAATGTTGCTAGTCTAACTACCTGATGGTATTTACTACTAGATAGACAATTATTACCAATAAATTATTTTTAACAGGATTTGTCTTTTCTTCCTAAAGAGTTCATAAATAAACCTAGAATTTATAAATTCTGCTTGTATGTATTACTGCGTTTATGTAGACAGGGGAAAAAAAGAATATAGAATTTTTGACTGGAGAAATGACATCAATTAGAGGCTAAAGAAAAATGGTGCAAATATAGAAAGTAATAGCTAGGTACTTTTGCTTAATTTTTATTTTCCTTCATTAAGATCAAATAGACTTTTATAAGATCTATCATAATTGGGAAAGGGTATTTTAAATAAAATAAGACTTTCTAGTTGCCATTAGTCTTATATACTTTGGACACGTCATCAAGGAGAGACCAGACCCTGGAAAAGGACATCATGCTTGGTAAAGTAGAGGGTCAGAGAAAAAGAGGAAGATGCTCAGTGAGATGAATTAACACAGTGTCTACAACAATGGACTGAAAAGAATAGAAACAATTGTAAGGCTGACACAGAAACAGCATGATTTCCTTCTGTTCTGTGTAGGCTTGCTATTAGAACCAACTAGATGGCATTTTACTTCAATAGCTTCTGCTAACTTGATTTAAACCCAAGAAAGCCTGATATTTGTAAGAATAAAACTGTTCTCCTTGGTATTTTCAATGGATGATGATTTGGAAGTAGATTGCCATGCTTTACTTCTGAGGGACCCACCAGAGAAGACTCTAACCACTAAACTTTTGGTTGGCAATTGAGCATATTAGCCATTTTCATTATACTGTTGTTGCTGCTACATGTTGACAGGTCAGTTCTGATTCATAAGAATCCTATATACAAAAGAATGAAACTATCCAGTCTTGCATCATCTTGACAAGTATTTTTCTGCTTGAGCCCATTGTTGTACCTACTGTTTGAATCCGTCTTGTCGAGGGACATGGTCTAACTTGTTGACTTTTTTTTTTAAACCAAGCATGATGTCCTTTTTGAAGGCCTGATCTTGGAAGGTTATATCTTAAAAGATCTGAGACCTGAGACAAAGTCTCACCATTCTTGGTTCTAAGCAGCATTCATACCGTCTTCCGAGAGAGATGGTTCAATTTTCTTGCAGGCCATATATGCTAAAATGAAGAAAGTATAATTGTTACTTCATAAAATGAGGGAACCCCTTAGTTTTAAGAGCAATAGATAATGATAACAGTTAAGTATCAGCAAAAACACTTTCCCTCCTCTTTTCTGGATGCATCAGTCAAGTACCTTTCATATTTATAGCACCTTAGAAATCATTCTGGGACTTGCCTAGTACTACCTTTGACATAACAGAGTCAAGCTCCCATCGCTGTCTCTCCTCACAATATTTCTGCCCAGATTTTAACCACTACATCACCAGGTGGGGGAAAATAGTAAATTGCAATAAAATTGCGGATCTGTGTTAATGGGGTTGACTTAAGAGACAAGCAGGAAGTAAATTTTAATTATTCATGTAAGCGTTGATGACAAGGTCTAAAATTGAAAATAGGTAACAAGAAATCTAACACAAGTAATTGTGGATATTTATGGTAACTGGAGAACCTTATTACTCCCGTATATTAATGTGAAAGTCAAGATGAATCGAGGTTCGATTCTTTACTAAGAAAAAAATACATGACTTTGAATTGAGGTGTTTGTGAAAAATATTTACTTTTACATAGATTAGCAGGAGGATGAAGAGACTTCATCTTGCTTTCTTTGGAGAGGTCCCCAGGAAAGATAATTCACTAGAAAATGATGTCCTGTTTGGTAAAGGAGAGGGTCATCAATCAACAAGGAAAGCTTTCCATGAGACATTGTTATTGTCAGCTCTCAAGTTGTCTCTGACTCAGGCATGCTATGTACAACAGAACAAAAACCGCCCCGTGCTGCACCATCCTCACAATTTGTCTTATGTTTGAGTACATTGTACAGACAAAGTGTCACTTTATCTTGTTGGGGGCCCTCAAGGAGATAGGTTGACAAAATAGCTACAATGAACTTAAACTTATCCGTGGTCATGGAGATGATGAAAGACGGACAAACATTTTCTCCAATTAAAGAGTGGTCTTTAAATGTTCATTAAAAAACAAAGATAAAGAAATCTTTCCATGAACTTTTAAGCTCTCTTGTAAATAAAGTCCTCATAAATTGGAATGAGCTTGATGGCGACCAGCAACAGGAAGGGCCATGGAAGTAAATTATTATCTCTGTAAATAATTTAAAAAGCAGTCTTTATAGAAAATATAACAAAAGTCATTGGAAATAGTTACAATTATAAATCCTTAAAGTTACAATACTTAAAATTTAGGTTTCTGACTTCACGAGATATATGGTAGGTTAAGAACACACCATATTTGCTGATTCTGTGTACAATATTATTTTATCATTCAAAAACATACAAAATAATTTAATATACTTTTAACCATTTTATTTGGGGCTCATACAACTCATCACAATCCATAAATACATCAATAGTGTAAAGCACATTTATACATTCATTGCCCTCATCATTTTCAAAACATTTGCTCTCCACTTAAGCCCCTGGCATCAGCTCC